>NC_140776.1:97422080-98022080 GCF_044657685.1 Stegodyphus dumicola | reverse complement strand
ACGCTGGATGATACTTTTTCCTCGATCATTCGCGTAAGTCGTTTGCAACAAAAATTCTCATCATGTGAAATGGCAACAAGTCATATTTTTCTAAAATGGACATAGGAAAAATAATAATGATTTCAAGCGTTAAACTATTGAGTTATTCATTAACTGGCAAGTTACTTTTTTTATTTGAAGGGTGAAAGTGGTAGTAGTGTTTTTAGTGAAGTTTTAATATTCTGTCATTCTTTAGAGGTGCATTTTGCAGTAGAAACAACTGTCTTATAGTAATGTTTACATAATTAGTGAACTGCGCAATCTCATACCCAGGACACGACTTTCTTCTAAACTGCTTAGCAAATCGTGGCGCAATGTAACTATTCATTAAAATCGATAAGAAAAGCCTTAAAATAAGATATTTTCTTCGTAAAGTAACGTAAATATGTTGCTATGTATATACAATATATATTAAAATGCTATGTATATACTATGTATTAATATGCTATGTATATGTAATATTTTTAAATATTTCATTTACCATGAATGGCATATCTGTTCCAGTTATGCCATTTCATAGTTGTAGTTGATTATATTTTTTGTTTCTGATTCTCGTATTTTACTTGCATCCGAATTTTTATTATTCGTATTTCAATCAGATTTTAGCTTTTACTGATAAAGATTTTTTAAATCAAATTCTATATTCGGTATAATCCCCCGCCCCCCCCCCAAAAAAAAGAAAGAAAGATTGCAATATTTCTAAAGCTCTCTTCTATGACGTAAAAGCGCGCAGCCAGAATATATTGAGACATTTTAACAACATTCTTAAACGTAATAAACGTATTGATATCGCTCGAAGAAGAGGGGGAAGTATATTGCCTTAAAGCTTCCTGAGAACAATATTTAAGAATTATTTTATTAGCTCGAGCGTTTTAAGTCCAAAGGGGCTTTGTCCCTGAAGGATTATTGTTTTCATTTTGCGTTGAATCACGATAAATGTCCGTTTCACTTTTCAAGCTGTTTCAAGCCACCAAATGTTAGATTCCTGCATTATATTTGAAGAAATTAAATAATGAAAAATCTGCATAAATGTATGTATATATCGCGCATTGTGATAAAACAACGGTACATAGAGCCGTCGAATTTTGAATGACGTAATCCACCTGCGAATATGGGCATGTGGAAGCCCAAACTTGAAATTTGGAACTTGTTTTCTTATCGATTTCATATTTTGTAAAACTTTAACGAATTTTTGAGTAACAAACTCAACGATTTGAAAGCGAGCAATGGCAACAATCTAAGGGGAGGGGGAAACCTTTTTATCTCCAGCGCGGGGAACTGTGTATCGGAAATTCTAAAGATAGGCTCATTTTAAAATTATTTTACGACATTGCTATTGAACTGAAATTTATGGTTTAAGTGCGAAGAACATGATATTTAATAAATAAAGGCAACACGCAAAGTGTTAAAATAGCCACTTTGGACGTAATTTAAAATCGTCCTTTCAGATTTTTTTATACGGTTTATTTTTTTTTCCTGGTGCTTTTGAATTTTTAGCATTTAACTATAAACTTTTCAAATTCGTTCATTAGACGGCCATGAATTATTCGATTATTAGATATTAGAAAGATTAGTCCTTTTTTAACACCAGAGGTACTAATAGTGTCGATTCTCAGTTATTTTGTTCGTATCACTTTTCAAATAAAAGGATATTTTCAACCAATGTTATCGACATGTATTACTTTTAAAAAAATAATTTAACGAATATAAAAAACTCTACCGCAACTTTTAAGCACTCTGTAGGAAAGTTTAAAGATATGCTGTTTTTAAATATTTTGTGTTTTCGATGTTGCTCAAATTCGAACAGAGTCATGTTTAACAAATAAAGTTAAAAACACGAAAAGTTGATAATGAAAAGACAAAAAAAAAAAAAAAATTGTGTCAGTCATCTATCTAAGAAAATTGAACATTGACATAATGAACTGAGAAAAGACTGAAGTAAAGACAATAATTGACACTTTATCGCGAATATCTAAACAAAAGTTTTTTTTTTAAATTTTTGTTATTTTACTGTAAAATTTTTTGTTTTTGTTTTTTGTAAATACGAAAAAAGCGATGTTTAATACGGTAAAAAGACAAAAAAAGTTGTGTCAACGGAAGTGAATCTGAGAGCAGAATTGTACATTGCGAACACAGCGAGAGCGTAAATAATGTTAAGAAACCTTGTGGTGCAACCTTAAAATCTGAATCCAATTAGATTTTCTGGTTTCCTCCCTTTTTTATGACTGTAAAAGTCTAGACTTTAGTCTAGTGTAGTCTAAAGTAGTCTTGAAACAAGATTTTGCGCAGTTTCACTGTAATTGTCGTTCACTGTTAAGTGCGTTGTTCCACTTACTAAGTTATTTAAAAGAAACAGGTGCAGTTCTTAAGAACATTATTTCTTACATTTTATTGTGATTCATTTAAATAAATATTGTTGATACGGGTTCGTAATGGATTGAAGGCATGGAGGAAGAGATGACAGCTTGATAAAATTTACTTTACCAAAACAAATACTCACAGTTCTTTATCTTTCCACAAAAAAATTCTTGCAGGTGCTTTTAGTATCACAGAGCACAATTCAGTAGTTACAGTTTGTACTATTAAGAGCGTTAAGCGCAACGCAGTGCAAAGCACATTTAAAGAGAGAAGCTCTTACGGAGTTATATCAGTACTCCGAAATGGATTCTGAACCGAAAAACTGAGAGCTGATCCAATGAAATGTGATGCTAGCTGGATATTTTAATATTAGGTTAGGTTATTTGAGTAAGGCAACGCCTCGAAGGCTATCTACATAAGAGGAGGGATGCCTTCGTGGAAGACTTTTTGAGGGAAATTGGCTTATATTAACTTTATACATGGGGAAAACTACGAAAACTGAATATACAACCAGCCCGTCTGCATGGGTTTGAACACAAGCCAGATCGAAGTACTGGCATCCAGTGGTTAATGGTAAGGTATATATTTTCCCCCCTCTTTTTTTTATAATGGATATTTTAGACCGCTGACCAGGCCAGTCTGTCGTTATTTGAAAAGGGAAATGTCCAACAAGTGATACGACGCAAAACTGAGGTTTGAGAGTAATAGCCCTCATAGGGTAAAGTATTAGTGGCTACATTTAACACTGTATCGAGAATTATAAAAATGTGCTGTTTTTAAATCTTTTGTTTTGCTGCTGAATTTTATATAGTGTAAGCGCAAAAAAGTAATATTTAATAATAAAGCTAAAACGGCAAAACCATAGTTTCATCTTGAGTGAGTACGAGATTGAATAGATAACTGCGAGCTGAATAAGATCATAAAAAAACCTTAACAAACCATTTCGTGCGACGTTAAAATTTGAATCATTTCAAATTTTCTCTCTCTTTCTCGTCTCGTCTTTTGTCTTTTTTACCGGAATTTTTTAATTGTTATATATATTTTTACTTTGTGTGGTCAACTCACTCATTTCTCGTAAAATGACTGAGAATGGTTTTGCTTCTTAAAAATTTCGGGATCCGTGTTGTACTCCTTCAAAATGCATGAAGATTTTCTATAAAATGTAAAATGTTTTCTAATCTTAAAATTAAGAATGCATGTTGAAGGATAAGCAATGGCACAGTTATTTCTTTCAAATGCTAATATTTAATAAATTCACTTTTACAATTTTGTAGACATTTTTGAAATTTGACCCTATATATTTTTTCTATTCGATAATACAGTATTTTACAAAAGAAATTTATGCACGTCTTGAAGATCGTGTACTTAAAAATTCTAAATTGCAGCATTTCTCCCGAGATTATTATTCTTTCTGTGTTAATTTAAATCTATTTGGTAAGAATTACTCAAAAAACTAAATAAGCTTTGGCAAGATTGTTTTCATTTCGCAATATTTTGTGGCGGATCTGTTTATATTTCTCTAGTCTAGATAATCCGAAAACATCCAATTATTGAGTTACGCTGTGAAGCTGAGAGCCACTAAAGATGCAATAATAAAAGTTATTTCCATTTCCTTGGTAGATACTATGATTATTTTATTTCTAAACACTCTTGGTTGAGGAGACAGACTAAGAAATTAAATTTTATATTTATTGAAGATGTTACCCGACGACGATTTCGTTTGTATATCTTTGTTTTTTCATTCTATGGAATTAAATTTTATATTTATGATAGATGTTCTTCGATCATGTTTATTTTTTTTATTTATTCTTTTACCTTGCGTGTAGCAAATGAAATTTTTCAAATGATGTTTATTATTACTTTTGGCGTACTTCGATCTGTAATTTTTAGTGCATATTTTTACATTGATGTGTAAGGTAAGTATGATAATTAACCAATTATTTATAATGTCAGCCTTTACAATAAATTCTTTTATCTGTTTCCTCACCTTAGCTAGTATTTAAACTGAGGTTTCTGGATTTTTGGAGAGAGCGTGTTAATGGCCTGGCGCGTGCACGCTACGTTTATTTCCTAGCCGCTCTGATAAGTTGTAATTATTCGTCTTAGCGATTAGTTGTAATTATTCGTCTTAGCGTTGTCATTATTCGTCTTAGCGTCTACGAAAACTTGATTTTGATACGCCGGTAGAGTTACCGAGCCAGCTTTCTTTGACTGCTAATTCTGCTTGAATTTGACTGCTCCCTTAGTTGCGTTATTACTAGCTGTAGTTGATTCTGTCAACATAACAACGTGCTAAGTTATGCGCTAAGTTTTTTTTTTTTTTAAATAAAAACGTTTATTTAAGCCTTTGCATGACTTTGCAGTTACTATCAAACACAGCAATAATTCCTTTCAAGTTTGTAGGAGTTTGGGACTAATTAACTTCTACCAGATCAAGTAAGTTTGAACATGGGATTTAATAAGACAATAGTATTATTGTGATTTTGCTAGGACATTCAGTTTTATGTGATCATTTAAAATGTATTATTGTTTATATCGTATGGCATTTTACTGCAAATAGATGTAACATGCGCATTTGGTACAGTATGCGCGTGTTAGGTCTATTTGCAGGCTATACCCAAAATAAAAAGGCAATACACCGACTTTTTTCTGGACTTTCTACAAAGATAACAAATGGAGAAAAAAGTTAATTTTGAAATAGTTTATCAATAGTAATAGTTTTAGTTCAGATACGATGTCGGAAAAACGTTTTCGTAGTTAAAAGTCATGAGATGCCAGTTATGGTCTTCCTGCGATTATAATCACTTATACCCATTTACACAATGACGCCACGGAAGAGGGAATACAATAATTTCTTACAAATTTTCAACCACGGGGCGTCCTCGTTCGCCGGTTGTCACCCCTTGCGATTTTTGGTTTTGGGGTTTCCTGAAGAGTAATATCTACCGTAAGAAGCCGCCAGTATCTGTGTCAGATCTGAAGAACAGCTTACTGCGTCAAGTTCTTGATATTCCGGCAAACTCACTCCGGTCAACTGTGGAAAGTATGGTTCTGCGATTAGAACACGTTGTTGAATGTGAAGAGAAACTTTGAGCAGTTATATGCTTCTTTTTATATTAATTTAACATTTATAAAGCATATTAAATGTTTTCATGTGTATTAACAGCGCTACATATCAGCAGAGTTTTGTGAGAAAAGTTTTATTAAATAAATGTCAAGCGCATCACTTGAATTATCTCTGATCTCTTTTTATACCAATACAACGCATTCTAGAGAACTCTGAAATGGAACACTTATTTCTTGCTAATCTTCTACGTCCATTAACAGAAGTGGGAACTACTCTTATACGCGCCCTCAGGTCGCCAAACATTTTCGGCGAAAAACTCCACGGTGCCATATTACTATCTAAATTTTTTGTCTACATTTGGAGCTCTAAGTTTAAAATGTCTCCAAAAACGCGGTTTTCGCACATGCAAAATGCACGTTTCGAACACACAGTTTAAGCTAAAAATCCGAAACTAAAACAAAAAATTTAGATAGCAGAAACGTAAAGTTTCTTACCAAAAATATTTGACAAGAAACCATGTACACAACGATATGTTTTAACTTAAAAAAACATCCACGAATTGCACAATCTAGGCAGCGAAAGAAACTACGAACTACGCACATCTCGCTTTAATAAATTAACATAACAACAATAAATTTCAAAGAAACCATGTCACAGCATTGTGTTTAAACTTAAAAAAAATCTACGAATTTCACAATCTAGGCATTACGCACAAATCAACAAAATAAACTAAAATAACTAAAATAAATTACAAACAATTCCAATAACAACAGAAATTCATAGTAAAAAAGCAATGAATATAACATTCTACAAAATAAAAACAATAAAATAAAATGCACTTACCATATTACATACGTGAATAAAATTTCGACAGTCACACAACGTCTGTTAACAAAAGTGCCACGATTTTGCTATATCACATGTCTTTCTGTGATTCAAAATTTCGAAAGTAACGTTAAAAACTTCCTCCAAAATTAGCTTAATACACGAAAACCGCAATCCAAATTTTAAATCCGCTGACAGCCACATACTTTACCAGCAAGCATTTGACTGCAAATCCACACAAGAACTATCAGAAACACCCTTCTTCGTCCGAGTTTTCATAGCAGCTCCGCATTTCGGACTCCTTTTTAAATGTCCCACAGAAATTCCAAAAATACACTTCGATCCTCATAAACACACCCGTGAACAAAAGACTCGTTAACAACTCCAAAGTCGTACCTTTTAATACTAAATTTACTTTCCACACAATCTAAAATACGCGTTTGAAATCTTGCCACCACGTCTCTGAAGTTTCAACGTCAAAAGGGTTGCCATACAAACAGCATGGTCCACCAAATCATCCCACAGCACGAAATCGCGCCAAAAACCAGCGCAGAACATATATCGCAACATTTGGTGATCTTAGGGCGCATATAAGAGTAGAGCTCATAAGTGTTTTAAATGACGAAAATAACTATTGTTAATCCAGTCTCCTTTTTTGCAACATCAGATTTGTTTTTCAAAATGTTTGTTTGTTTATATTCTTAGTGGAATTGTTAAAGTTTTTAAGTCCAGTTACTTATATTGTAACTATGTTGTTTGTAGTACATTATGGAGGAAAGCGTAAGGGAGTCGATTTAAAAAAAAAAAAAAAAAAAAAAAAAAACACTTTTAAAAGGAGTCGACGCAAGAAAAAGGGTCAAAAACCTCTATTTTTTTAAAAAACAATCAGAAATTTTTAAAATAGTCATTTATATTCTGTTTTGTAGAATCGTAATATAAGAATATTTTTACTTTCTTACGAAAATTTTCTTTATCATATTTCAACGGAAATGTCCATTTTGACAGTTCCCAAGTTCATTTTGACTACGTTTTCGCGTAGCAAATTAAAATTAGGTAATTAAAAAAAACGTTTTCTTCTATTTGGCGCAGATTTTGGATGACTGTCAGTTTTGACAACCATCAGATGCAGGTCTCTCTTCTTCAGATAGAAAAAGATATCTATCTGAACAAACCTGAGCATATCGTATAAAAGTTTTCTAAAAGGAGTAAAGAGGAAATCAGTAAATTCCCTATAAATGCTGATTTAAGGGATGCCCTCTGAGCAATAAGATTACGGTTATAGCATCGCTAAAATAATTTCCAGAAATATTAGTAACAGTTCATAAATGAACTTTTTGCAAAACGCTTGCAAACTATTCTCTAGTAACGACTTTCTCCTAGTTAAAATGCTGTGAAATAATTTTTGTCTTGCATTTATAGAAAATTGAGTAAATAAATCCTATGGCACATTTAAACATATTTTTTACATCGTTTAATATTATCATTTGGCTAATGTTAGACAATAAGAGACATTAGGTAATTTGAAGCGGGAAAGATGAAAAATATGCAAACGCCTTCGGCGGAAATAGAACCATGGACCTCTGGAATACCGGCCCAGCTTGCAGAACACTACACTACGAAGGCCGAAGGCACGCCAAGAAGGTGGGAGAAATACCTTAGAATGTCATCAGGATAGTCTTGGAGAAATGTGATCACATTCATCGTCGCCTACCGTAATTGATGCAGACCTGTTATTTTAATTTTCTAATAGTTTTTATTTTTAAACAAGCCTTTCCTTTATCTTCTTCTTTCCCATCTACGATTCCTTACCAAAATGAGTTTTTAAGAATACATTTTATGTAAATGAGGTAGAAATCAGTAGTTGAAGTCTAGGTCACTTCACTAGAACAGCATAGAAGAGCCTAGTACAGAGTGTTCTGCCTTCTGGCCATATTGTTGGTAAGAGTCTAATCTCACAACGGTTCGGCGGCATTGTTACGTGCCTGCTAATATTCAGTGGTAAATTTTAATAAGGGCAGACTCTGTTAGTTATTTCTGTGCAGCTTAGCTGATTTTAGTTTAGTTAGTACTAGATTAATTTCTTTTTTTATATCTTGAGTTAAAGCCCTTGAGTTGGAATAAAAGATAATTTGAACCCTTCTTTGGATTTGTCATTTACATACGAGAACTCATTTACATAGAGAAGTATTTTGGCTTTTAAAGACTACAAATTTAGATGGAGTATTACGGACCTTTCTTTTTTAAATTATTTTATGGAGTTTTATATTGTTACTTTCTTTTACAATGTAAAGAAAGTTTTCTAATCACGAAAAATTTCGAGTATCTTTTGACATTTTTCCCATCACGTGCACGTATAGACAGTATAAAGGACTCATGACATTTGTACGCACGTACGTATGTATGCATGTATTTCGTATAACTAAAAAACGATTAGCCGTAGAATGTTGAATTTTGTATATAAAAATATATAAATCTAATAATTTTCAAGTAAGAAAGTTGTATTATCGTAAAAAAAGCAGTTTGAGCTAAAATGAAAATTAAATGCTTTATTAAATAATATTCGTCTCTAATAACAGAAAATGAATATCATACTCTCCTTCTTATTTTCGAATATTTATTCCATCCGATTACACTCCCCCTCCCTTTTATTTTAATATTCATTTTTCCTTGGCGTCGAAATTATTTACATTTGACAGTGTACAATGAAGCAAACGAAAAAGTAAAAATAAAAATTAAAAAAAAGTTTCTCACTGGTGTTCAAATTTTATTTTCTCACGCGAAACATAGTTTGGAAAAATTAATTGAACAACTTTAAGTATTCATCGAATTCCGAATCGCAGCGAAATTTTCCAGACAATTTTTCACCAAGTGGATTTGTAAAACGCCATTAAATTGCGCGGTTTCGTTAAATAACTGTTTTCGAACTTCTTTTCCCAAACAAAAATGGTAATTATATACCTCTTTCTCTGTGTCTGTGGAGTAATTTCGTCTCCTTTGATACTTTCACGAATGTATCGGAGTATTTTTTTTCTGTCTTCTCATTTGAAGTGCTTAATTACTAAAATCGTAGAACTCTTGAATGAGAAAGATTGTGGGAACGATTTTGTAAAAGACGAAGTTCAGGTTAACATTAATCGTTAATTTCAACTTTAAAGAGCATTTCTTTAATCACTCCAGTTTCTTCTTTCAATACATTTTTGAGTTGTTGATGTGCATTTACTTGAGAATTTGTAGAATATTTGATTTGTATATGAAGAAATAAATAAGCCTAAATAGATTGTAATATCAATGAACATTTTTAATGACAGAGATTAACTTAAACATAGTTGCATACAGCAGAGCAAAAAGGCGAAGAAGTAAGAATGATATACATATACATACATACGTAATAAACAGTTACGTCATCATTCATCACCGCGCGGATAAACGCGAACGGCGCATGCGTCAGGAGAAGCTCTCTTAAGCTAAACGTCGTATTATAATTTATGATACAACAATCCCCCTTTCGACGTTTGGCGGCTGAAAAAAAAAATAAACATTAATCATTTACAGTTATTCCAATTAATTTACAGCACTTAGAATGTTTCGAAGCAGTCAATGTTTTTGTCAGTACATCAGCAGGCATTTTCTCTGTTGGCACATATTTAACGTCTATTTCACTTCTTTCATAAATTTCACGAATGAAATGATGTCTAATATCTATGTGTTTAGTGCGTGAGTGATAAACAGCATTTTTCATAAGCTTTTGTGCACCTTGATTATCACAATATATAATGGTTGGATAATCAGCAGTAAAATTTAATTCTTTAAGAAAACGACGTAAATAAACTGCTTCTTTGGCACTTTCTGAAAGACTGATGTACTCTGCTTCAGTACTTGATAATGCAACAGTTTGTTGCTTTCGTGATTCCCATGTTATCGGATTTCCAGCTAGCTTGAATAGGTAACCTGTATACGATTTTCTAGTATTAACATCAGACGCCCAGTCGGCATCGGTATATCCAATAAGTGCTTTTCCAGTCTTTCGAAATTTTAAACAATAATTTTTAGTTCCTTTTAAGTATCGAAGAACGCGCTTTGCAGCCAACCAGTGTAATTTTCCAGGATTGTTATTAAATTGGCTCAGGTGACTGACGGCATATGCAATATCCGGCCTAGTAAACACAGAAAGATACATAAGCGAACCAATT
Source organism: Stegodyphus dumicola (assembly GCF_044657685.1). Lineage (NCBI taxonomy): Eukaryota > Metazoa > Arthropoda > Arachnida > Araneae > Eresidae > Stegodyphus > Stegodyphus dumicola. The sequence goes on along the minus strand of NC_140776.1, from coordinate 98,011,601 downwards.
AGACGGCGATAAGGTGCGTTGTTCATTTCTTCCTTTTCAGTTTCAGAAGGACACATTTCTTTACTTAATTTTACACTAGGATCTAAAGGAGTGGCTACTGGTTTTGCATCTTGCATATTAAACCTTCGTAGAATATTATCAACATATTTCTGCTGAGATAAACTAATGGAATTATTATTTACATCTTGATTAAATTCTATTCCAAGACAATAATGAAGTTTGCCTAAATCTTTAACATGAAATTCTTTAGAAAGATAACCTTTAAGTTCAGCATATAAATCACAGCTATTTGTTGCTATTATTAAGTCATCAACATATAAAATTAGAATTAACTCACCTTGAGATGTTTTCATCCTGTATACACACTTATCTGATTGTAATGGTTGTAATCCAAAGTTTTTGAGTTTTTTGTCTAATTTTTCATACCACTGTCTTCCACTTTGTTTCAAACCATAAAGAGACTTTTGCAAAGCATAAACATAATCAGGATTATTTTGGTCTTCAAAACCTTTAGCTTGTTCCATGAAAATTTCTTCTTTTAAATCTCCGTTAACATAAGCCATAACAAAATCTAGTTGATATAACATAAGGTCTTGTTCAGCACTGTATGCAATCACAGTTCTTATAGAACTTGCTCTGGCTACTGGAGCAAAGGTTTCATTAAAATCAATTCCAGGTTCCTGTGCAAATCCTCTAGCAACCAATCGAGCTTTTCTCTTCTGAACTGTTCCATCTGCATTATATTTCGTTCTAAGAACCCAGCGACATCCTATTACCTTTTTGTTGTGTGGTCGCTTTACTAATTTCCATGCACCATTTTTAACAAGTGCTTCATACTCACTTTGCATAGCCTTATGCCATTCTTCAGCATAACTTCCATTTAATGCTTCTTCTAACGTCGGATTTGTATCTTCTTCAGCAATTTGTGCTTCTTCCTTTTCTATGTTTATATTGTGGTACTCCTTTTTTGGTCTTCCTGGCTTCCCAGTCTTGACTTTCTTTGGACGATCTGGCCCCCTTTTAATCTGCATTTCAGGTAGTGCTTCGGAATCAGAATCTTCATTATCAGATGATTCAGCAGATGCTTCTGCCATATTTGAGGGGTCTTCTGTTATTTCATCAGCCGATATTTGATTTACATTCAGAGGTTCTTCCTTCTTTTTATCAGGAATATTTTCGAGAAATAAAACTTCTAAATCTTTATCATAATTAGTACAGTTTTCAAATTCATCAATGAATCTAACATCTCGGCTTATAACGATTTTTCTGGAATTTTTATTCCACAGCCTGTATGCTTTCGATTCATTTGAGTATCCTACAAATATATGTTCTTCTGATCGAGGATCGAATTTCCCTTTAGACCTTTTATTAAGTACAAAACATTTCTGTCCGAATACTTTGAAGTGAGATACAGTTGGCTTGATGCCAAAAAATAATTCATAAGGTGTTTTGTTTACTCCCAGACTTCGATTTGGGCAACGATTACGAATATAAACAGCACAGTTCAAGGCTTCAGCCCAAAAGGATTGAGGAAGATTACTTTGTAGTAACAAACATCTGGCCATTTCAGTTAAAGTGCGGTTCATGCGTTCAGCTCGCGAATTCTGTTGAGGAGTCATTGGTGCAGAGAATTCTCGTTTAATCCCGCATTCTTGAATATATTTATTAAATTCTTCTCCGCGATATTCGAGACCGTTATCAGTCCGAAGGATTTTTATTTTCTTTCCTAGACGATTTTCGACCGCAGCTTTGTATTTAATGAATGCATTTTTCACTTCATCTTTAGTTTTAAGAAAACTGACTTCCACATAACGCGATTTGTCGTCTATGAAAGTAACAAAATAACGCGAGCCCGCATGGGATGGGACTCTCATAGGTCCACACAAATCTGAGTGAATCAAGTTCAGTAATTCATCACTTTGAAATTTTGATTCTTTTTGAAAAGGTTGCACAGTTTGTTTACCTCGGATACAGACTTTGCAGTCTTTTAGAGATTCAGTGTTATTAAAATTTAAATTTCTAACCATGTTATCAGACTTAAGTCTTTTCAAATCAGACTCATTTAAATGACCTAATTTAAGATGCCACTTTACAAAATCACTTACCTGTGCTATTGCAGCTGTTTCAGTGCTTGGATGTATATAATAAAGATCACCATGACGAATAGCCTGCACTAGTATAGATCCATTTGGTTCTATTATTCTAGCATGTCGTTCTGTAAAAATCACTGAACGATTATTTGCAGTAGCTTTAGATGTTGACAGCAAATTACATTTTAATTCCGGAACACATAACACATTTTTGAGCGTAAGTTTAATTGTCTTATTTCCGTTAGGTACTGTGATAAGGACAGTTCCAATTCCTGTAATTTTTGATGTTTTGTCAACTGCTAACTTTATGGTTGAATTCGTTCGAGGGTGAAATTTTGAAAATAACCTTCTGTCATTGCACATGTGAGATGTACAGCCACTATCTAAGCACCATGAGGAGGTCTTCTGATAAGCATTGTTTACTGCTAAACTAATCTGCTCTTCATAATTAGAAGCCATCATAGAACCTTGATTTCCCTTATTTGATTGCGCATATTTTCTATCAGCTATTTTCTTTCTGCATTCAGATGCCTTGTGCCCAATTTTCGAGCAGTAATTACACTTCAAGTTTCGAAAATTTCTTTCAGCTGGAAAATTTTTGTTTGAATTTACCTTCCATTTTTCATTTTTCTTCTGTTCTTGATTTCTTCTTTTATAATCAGTATAGTATGCATTCTGTGAATCTTGAGACGTTTTCCCTTTTCTTGCTTCCCATTCTTCTAACATTTTGATTTTCAAAGATTCGGGACTAGGTAACTGATCTCTTGATTCGATGGCGCATCTAAAATTTTCAAAATTTTCTGGAATACTGTAGAGCAGAAGAATCGATAATAAATCAGCAGCTATGTCAATTTCCATTTGTTTAAGCTTATCAACTATTTCGAAGAAATTATTCAAATGTTCAGACATCGTTTCGCTTTCCGCCATTTTTCTAAATAAAAGCTGTTTTAATAATGTAGCATTCTTCGCAGGTCCTTTCGATTCATATACGGCTTTGAGTTTATTCCACACAGCATTTGATGTCACACAATGCTTTATATGACACAGTTCACTAGGATTAATAGCAAGAATTATATCTGCGCGAGCTTTTTGATCAGCTTGGAGCCATTTCTTTTCGTCGTCCTCGGTTCCTTCAGCAGGTTTTAGCGCTTTACCGGTCACATAATCCCAATGGTCGTTTTTAATCAATACTGCTTCTATTTGTAATTTCCAACTGTCAAAATTATCTTTTCCGAGCTTTTCTATAGTAGTCAAATGCGACATAATGTAATACAGTCTCTCACAGCCAAAAAACAAGATTGAGCGCTATAAAAATAGGCTTAACTGAACGCTGATCAGTTCTTACCGTTGATTAGACGTAACAATTCTTGCACTGAATTAGGCTTAAGAGTTCAATGCTCGAAAACTTCAAAATGTTCATTTTAAAATAAGTATTTTGCTAATTAGGCACAGTTGAAACGTTCCTGGGCCCATAACCATTGAAGAAATAAATAAGCCTAAATAGATTGTAATATCAATGAACATTTTTAATGGCAGAGATTAACTTAAACATAGTTGCATACAGCAGAGCAAAAAGGCGAAGAAGTAAGAATGATATACATATACATACATACGTAATAAACAGTTACGTCATCATTCATCACCGCGCGGATAAACGCGAACGGCGCATGCGTCAGGAGAAGCTCTCTTAAGCTAAACGTCGTATTATAATTTATGATACAACAGTATACGATATCTTAACTACATTAAGTATTTAATTTTCTTCTTCCTTCTAGAATGGGGCTATTTAAAAAGCTGTAATTGAATTTAATCATTTTTCTGATTTTATTCAGTAGTTTATTGGAGTTATAATTTAACTTGAAGCGTTTTTAACATAAATTATTTCATTATGTAACAAAATAGATAAGGAAATCCAGAATTCTGTAAATTTCTTAACGTGGAATAGACTAAAATTAAAATAATTAATTTAAAACTTCAAAATAACGTTACTTTGTTATTATTTAAAGGCAATTTAGAGCTTTAAATTACTTGCGTATTTTCCCGCGAAGCATTAACACCAATAACAAAAAAGTGTGATGTCACAAACTCGCACAATCTCATAAGATCATTGCTGTGGTTTTATCTAATTCTGATTTATTCTCGATAAACTGGTTTTGCTTTAGTGAAGAAGGATATAAGTTAACTGCTGTTTTTTGTTTTTCTCTTGTAATTTGAGAAAAATCATTCAAATTGGAACCTGCCTTTTACGGTACAGCCAGCTGGAGGTATTTTCAAAGTCACTTGATCTTACTTACCATCGTACTCAGAACATCGAAAGACTTTCGGATTCGACAAAATAACGCAGTGAAGGAGAGCGCGATGTAACTAAGATTCGTATTGAAGCGAATTTTTGTAGCGCCGAGTTCACTATGTTATCACTATGAGAATGTAATTGCGGATCAGTTGCACCCTTACATGGCATCTGTCTTTCAATCTGGAAATGGAATTTTCCAGCAGGACAACACCCCATGTCATAAGGCCCGAATTGTGTTGGAGTCCTTCGAAGAGCCCCATACGGATGAATTCCAGTTAATGTCTTAAACACCTTACTCGCTGTATCTTAACCTGATAGAGCACATTTGGGATGACATGGAGCGGCAGCTCAGAGTTCAAACACCACCATATCGGAATATCTCCACTTTGCGTGACCACTACTTAGACATTTCGTACAACCTATCCAGTCATATACCAAGAACTTGTGGCATCCATGCCAAGGCGAATTGTAGCATTTTTGCTGGCCAAATGTCGCGCAATGCGTTATTGAGTTGGTGGTCATAATGCTTTGGCTCTTCAGTATATAATGCTACAATGCGGAAAACAAAAGGGAGAGTTCTATATCTCCCGTTCTACTAGGCCGATTGACAAAATTCAAATTGAGTTTTTCATGTCTCGAAAGCGCGACTTAGGATATATATTAGATTTATATATAGTATTGTTCTAACATAGGTATTTTGACGCAAAATCGGACTTTTTCTGAAATAACATACCGATTTTTTTACGTATTTCGATTCTACGACTCAAATTTTGCCTAGATATTAATTTTTGAAAAATGTAGTGCGAAATTTACGGAGAAATTCAAAATTTATCTTGGCACAATTTTTTCAGTTTTCGCCAAGAATAATTCACTCGGCGAACTTCTTAATATGTGGCAACCAATTTTCTTTCCTTTCCATTATGCCAGAGCGGAAAAAAAAGCACCTCGTTCTAACCTTTTTACATTTGCCATGAGCGGGAAAAAAGCCACTTCGTTTCTACTTCCAAATAATTTTAGAAAACTGTCTAAACCACATTTGATGTTTTATCGCTTTCAACAAATATGCGAAATTTCAAAACGCACCAATATATAAATTCACGTGTATATTCGGAAATTTTGAATAAAAAAATTGTAATGTTTTACATGTATGCTTAGAAATATGTCTACTTTAAGATGATGGTGAAAGTTTTATAGATTATAATTCAAAAATCCTTTTGAAAAATTTATAAAAATTATTTAAAAATACAAATTTTAAAAATAAATCATAAAAAATGGGTTTTATGATTAAAAAGTTTAATGATAAAAAAGGAAATTATATTAAGTATATACCAAACTCAATAAACGTTGAGGAGCTAAAATGTTGAAAGCTAATTTTTTAAGAACTGCTCGTACGATTTTTACAAAACTAGGTAGTTTGTAATTTGAGTCGTAGAATCGAAATATGGAAAAAAGTTGGTATGTCATTTGTCGAAATACCTATATTAGAACAATGATATATATAAATCTAATACATATCCTAAGTTGCGCTTACGAGACATAAAAAAACGCAAGTTGAATTTCGTCAGTCGGCCCAGTAGGACGGGAGATATAGAACTGTCTTTTTTTTTTTTTTTTTTTTTTTTCCCACAGTGTACATAAAATATAGGATTAGCCGAAAGTTCTCTCGAATGGTTTTGTGGCAGAGAAAGAATGGTAGGAGCCCTCTGGATGCTGTTCCTCAGAACTGGGCTGAACGTTCTGTCAGTTGCATAATAATGCTCAAAGCTCATGCCCAGCGACAGATGCGGTCTTGTATTCCATGCCATAATAAAATTTGTTGGCTTGTTCTGATTAGGTCTGGTAGGTCAACACAGCAACGAAAAGGTATCTCAGCTGCTATTGTATATTGCGTATCGAATTGCAGAATAATCGTTCTTTAAAATCTTCCTTTTGTATTTTTGCCTATATTTGATATTTTCCTTTTTCTTGTCTTTTATTTTTAAATATTAAACATCAACGTGTGCGTCATAGACATTCTATAAACATTCAATGAATTTCCTTGTCTCCTGTATTATCTGGCCTTTCTTATTAGGATGAAAGGAAAAGGCTCTTTAAAAAGCAGGAAAAGCATCTTTCTATTTTATTCGAACTTTTCTATATCCATTTTCAAAATGGAATAAAATAAAAATAAGAAAAAATGAAAATTCTTCTTCTCAACCTCTATATACACACGTCGCAGCAATGTTTTATAGAAATATTTATAAAGAAGGGAATTAGAAAACACCGATTCTCATTCTTTCTGTCAAGGTATGGGTATCCTAGTCTACGTGACTTGTATTTTTGAAAATTTATTATTACTTTTCTCGGGAAAGGAGGAGGGGAATATGTATGTATTCGGTCTCTAAGATAGAAATTCTGTATTACCTAGAGCAAATAATAATGGTAAAGCAAAGAATAAAAATTGTTTCCAAAGAAAACAGGGGGGGGGAATTACCTGCCTTCCCTGCTTTGAGGGAAAACCATAAAAGTTGATTTCCCGTATCGACGTTAGCCGTTTTGTCTTTTTCGGTGGTAGGAGGGGGTTGAAATTTTTTTATAGAATTCAATTTTTCATTTCCCGTCGTCCCTTGTCCCCATCTCCTTACTTTTTTCCTGGTGATATTTTGCTCTCCTTTTTTTTCCGGGGGGGGGAGGAAGGTGTTCTGACTGGCTCGCTCTGAAAGATGCCTCTGCAGTCGCGGTAGCCATCTTTGATTTCTCTGTGGGAATTTACGAAATTTCGTTTCCGCCAGCCCGGGAGTTTAGAAACCGACCGGTCACGTGTGACGGAAGTCAGAACGTGGAGTTCGATTTGGTTATGCTTGCTTCCTGCATTTGCTGTTTTCATTTCTTTTTTACGTTTTTAATTTGCAGAATATGTAATATTCAAGAGAAGATTTATTGTTATTTTGTTGTGTCGCATTACGGATAGTACATTATTTAAATTTCTTGTTCGGGTGCTGTTTCTGTCTCTTTTGGGGGAGGATGGGATGTTCTTTCTTCTTGTTTAAACATCATATGCATTTCCTTGTAAAATAATTTTCCGTAGCGTAATTAACACACTTAATACTTGCATAAATGCAATGCGAACAACTGAAATGCCATGCAATTTCAATTGCAATGACAGCATTATATATTTTAGTATAGTAATTGCATCTGCATATAAGTGCTTTCATTGCATTTTATTTGTTGAGAGAGATTTGTTTTTAAATACGTAGATCAGTTTTTGAGGTTATTTTGTTGTGCTAATTAAAGACCGAAAACAAAACTATGTCTTATTGGTTACCGATATAGCGATCAAAAGGGTCCGAATCTTGATGCATTTTAACATCCTATAATTGTAATTATTCTGAAGGTATTTTCATAATTCGTACATCAGTATACATATAATTATTGCTAAAAAGTATCATATAAGTTCAATGTACAAAACACAATTATCAACTGGACATTTAAAATAAGCAGCAATTCAACATAAAATGACGCTAAGACAAAAGATGTGTAAAAACGATTAATAAACAGAGATAAACAAAAACTAGTATGCAGTGATGCAATACAAAAAAACGAATGCCATGCAAAAGCAAGTCAACATGGATATTTTTATGTAAATATTTATATTCTGTATAAATGTAATTATTCCAGTGTACAGGATGCAGTTGTCGGAAGATCCCTCAAGATTTCGAAGATTACATAAATCGGAACAAAGTGGCGTGGTTTACACGGAGGTGAAAGTAAGGAGAGGGATTAAATACGAATATTTACATAAAATTGCAAAATATAACAGTGATTATTTTAGAGCAGCGTTGATGGAAGTTCCTTAAAGATTTCGACGCTAACATAAATCTGAAAAAATGGTGTTATTTACATGGAAAGGAAATAAAGGAGACGTTTAAAACAGAAATATTTACACACGGATAACAATATATCATAGTAATATGTTGCAGTGTACAGGTTGTAGGATTGCTGGAATATCCCTAAAGATTTTGAAGACAAAATTAATCGGAACAAATTAGTGTTGTTTCCATGGATATAGTTTCAAGAAGAGGACTTTTTCTAAAGAAATTAATTATTGTATTTAATTAAAAACTTCATTTTTATATGATTTATTGTATTATGTAAATTCCATGCTGCGACGTAAGTTGTAAAATGATACGAAATTGTCATTAATGTTTACATGGTAGTATTTAACGTTTTAGCCCTTTTTTAATTGATGTCATAGCTTTGCTTTTGTGTAATGTAACTAATGCTTGTTGAAGTAAAATAACTATCCTTTAAACCAGGGTTTCTTAAACTGTGAGTCGCCAAAAATTTTAGCAGTTTTGATATTTCTTTAACTTATTATAATAATTTTACAATTACCAAGTATTTTTACACGATGCACCTGAAAATGGATAAAGATAAGACAATAGAGACAAAGAAAAAAATGAAAACGTTTTGAGGCATTCTTTTTATAATATAAACCTTCATTTTCCTTGCTTTGCACGTGAACGCTGTTATTTCGTCTGTTACTTATTTAAAATCTTCACATTGTTCTATGTCTTAAAATAAGAAAGTAAAGTTAATGACCTAAAACTACAATAGTATATTACAGTACAAGCGAAAACATTGACAGTTTCACGACGCGTGTGTCGGATTTGCGCAATACTTATCGGGTCCCACAAAAGTTTTGTAAAACTTATGGGGTCCTGGGGGTTGCGAAAAAATTTCAGTGATAAAAAGAAGTCGCGACTGAAACAAGTTTAAGAAACCCTGCTTTAAACTGTTTTAAAGAGGCATTTTAGAGTCAATATTAGTTATATTTTCAAGAAATTCTCGTATTCTCTTGTGCATGCTCTCGTGGTGTAAATAGTTAAAATTAGTTAGTACGTTCAGTTAGGAGTTTTAAGATCCATTTTTCAAATGCCGTTAAAAATTTCATGTTTTATGTTTCCTGTTTGAAAATCGTAAGTGTTTTTAGTAGCGCCGAAACTAAACCCCGTTCTTGTGGTGGACGATAATTCGTCACTGTGTAGATTTGACTCTGTAGTCTGATGCCTTTCTCCAAGCGCTCTTCAGATGTAGAAATGGTCTATGAATTGTCACATTCTCATTACGTGCCTTAGTGGTGTAAGTGTACACCACTAAAGCTCTAACGGCATGTCGAATTGGAATGATCCATTGTTCGAATACTGGCAAGGACAGAGATGATTTTTCGAAAATCCTTATGATCTCCATTTAGTAATTAAAAATTCCGCAAAAGGTATGTAGCCAGAAATATTTAGCGAAACAAAAAGAAAATGGAATTAACTAAAATTTTCGAATCATTATATAAATGCTAGTGATCCCGGCTTTCGTTCCAGGACCATAAAGAAAAGGTGCATAGATTGGCTTGATTATTTTACTAAGCTTACAAAGCTTACCTGCCATCCCAATTTTCATCGAGACTCTATCCAAGAATATCCATGTTTCCATGACGTTTGAGGTATCTGATAATTTCGTACCTGTCTTCCTTATAATTGACCTTTCAGATGGGGTATACTAACTTCTGTGGCTCAGAAATTCTGCAGTCTCAGGCGTTCATAGCGTATCTAAGATTAGATTCAGTCTAATAGTATAGGCCTGGAATTCACAGTAAAGGGAGAATTTCTTAGTTTTAAGGGGGATGCGGTTAGCCTTTTAGTATATTTAGTTATATAACATCTTAAGTATTTAGTTTTATTCTATAAATATAAAAAAACTACTTTTATTCAGGTTTTGGTACTTATTAACATTTTCTATTCTTTTTCTTGTTTAATTTACGGAACATTAAAAAATAATTTAAATTTAAATAAATATTTATGTATTTTTCGAGTTTCGAATGCAAGGGAGGGGGAGAATGATTGTCTAGCAATGGTAAAATGGGTGCATGGGGGAAAAAGGTTGAGAATCCCTGGTGTAGACTCTCAGGTTTGTTAATAGGCCGTGCTGTCTGGTACGCCATGGCGATTAGTGAAATATAATGCCTGGTACTAAGTTAGTCATAGTGCCTGATACTAAGCTTCTGTATGGTATTCGGGGATAACCAAACTGTGGCTCCTGCTTTAACAAACATAGGCTTTATTTTTTAAATAATTTGAAGCAGAAGTTTTGCGATAAAAGTTATATGGATAAACACTGGTTTCGGATAGTCCACTTTTGAATTCTAGGGGAAGATTTTTCTAGACTGCGCTATTTTGAGTTTATGCTCCATTCGGTTTTATTTTAATATTTGGCTATTTAGAAATATGAAACAAAAAGCTGACAAATTTCCTTAAAGAATTTAGTGACTTGTGATTTATAATTATATCGTAACTCGCAATTCTATTTTTTATAATAATAATCCTAACTCAAATTCTTTGTTACTCTAAAGCATTGTAAATGTGATGTATAATTAAATATTGTATTCGTTTCTGTTTGCAATTTAAAGTTTGGGTTTCAGAAGAAAACTTAAATCTTTCCACCTTTTTCACTGCGTTTTAGAAGTTATTTCTGCCACTTGATAGTTCAGTTTTCCATCGAGGTTTATATTTTATTGAATGGAATAATGTATTGTAAGGCCGAGTTTTCTATTTCATTGAACGGAATATTTCATTGAAATGTGATAGAGGTATATGTTTTATTGAATAGTATAATTTATTCAAATGCAGTTTGCATTCTATTGAACATCATATGTATTGAAATGTAGAATCCATTACTAAAAGGATTAAGGTTATATTTGATTGAAAGGATGAAATTTTATATTTTATTAAATGGAATATTTTATTAAAATGGTCTAGTTAATATTTAAGTTAAATGGAATACGTTACTGAAATGATAAAATTTGAATCAATTTGTTTATCAGTATGCAGTGTAGGTCAAGTCAAAAACCTTCTTTTCGACGAGGTTATGTTACTAAAATGATGAAATTTTGTAATTTATTGAAAGGATCAAGTTATATTTTACTTGAATGGAATATTTTATTGAAGAGTTTATGTTGTACTTAAATGGGATATTTTTCTGAAATGTGATCCAGGTTTATGTTTTATTGAATGGAATAATTTATTGAAATTATTAAGGTTGCATTTTATTGAGCAGCATATTTGTTGAAATGTACAACCCATTACTGAAATGATCGAGGCTTATATTTTATTGTAATAATGAAGTTTTGTATATTAATGAATGAAAATTTTTATTGGAATGATCAAGTTTATATTTTACTTGAATACTTTATTAAAATGATGCAGTATTATACATTATTGGAAATCAGATCTTTAATCAGTATGCAGTGCAAATTAAGCCGACAAGATTCTTTTCGTCGAGATTTGTGTGTTATTGAAACGATGAAATTTATATTTTATTGAAATGATGAAATTTATATTTTATTGAAATGAAATTGTTTACCTTATACTTGAATAGAATACTTTATTGAAGAGTTTATATTTTACTTTTATGAAATATTTTATTGAAATGGTTATATCTTATTAAAATCAGTTTGTTAATCAGTATGCTATGCAATTTAAGTCAAAAACCTTCTTGGATACCACTCAAATATTTTAAAGAGACTCAATGCGTCTGGAAAAAAAGTCTCAACCTTTTCTTCGAATGCCCAAGAAGAGAGAAAAATCTTTTCTAAGGGACTGATTGAGTTATTGGCGAAATATCACCCCAATTTTGTCGCTGTAAACTATTTCCGGAGAAAGTCATCGTTAAGACATCTCCAACGGAGCGTTTTGCACTTTCCTCTCGGCTGCTGTCGCTGAAAAGTGAGGCACTTTCTCCTTAAAAGCCCCCTTACATACACACGTGGTCTCCATATGAATGGAGGGGCGATCGGCTGATGACATGTCCCGCCATGCCTTGCGCCGAGCACCCTCTTTCTCTCTTCCACGGTAAGCGCGGTCCGAAACGAATCGATGCTAATGATCACCACGCCCTCTTTTCGGTGAAACTCTCAGGCATCTCCCGTTGCCATGGCGACTTCTTCGGATGTTCGCTCTGCAACGGCGATGGCTTTTCCCTCTCTCAGTGACCTGAGAGGGGTCCCAGAATTTCAATCGTTATCGCCATTTTTGACGATCTGGTTGCTGTCGAGAAATTGCTATGCTTAAATTCAATCGTTATCGCAGCCCTTGATTATTAAGAACTTTTCATATGAAATTCTTTATTATGTTGTAAGAATTTTTTGAGATTAATGAATAAACGAATTAAAAAGGTTTGCTTTTGCAAAGTGGAACTTAATCTGAAAGGTTAAATATAATTGGCATTCTTGCAATATATGATTGCATTAAGTAAATGGAGCGGAACTATTTTGATTCTTTAAAATCTTGATTATGGTATAGGAACGAGATGCAAAGATTGTTAAATAACACAGAGCTACTCAATTATATATATCAAAATAAAATTCCGTGGAGGGGGTAGGACAAATATTATCACATATGGCGCAGTAAATAGCGCATATAATACAGGAGTTTGAAATAATTCCATATTTTATGCTTAGAATAAAAATTGTTCCATTGGAAAATAAAAATATATCATTTGCGAAACCATAGTTTGTAACCTAAGTTTTGTACATTTATTTATTTATTTTTGTGCCTGTTTGAAGCATGTTTAAAGCACTAGGTTTCTAGTTTTTTTTTTTTTTTAAAGTTATTTCTAATCTCCTACAGTTATACTTCCAACATCCTAGTCAGACACTTTACGCATCAGTTCTCACGTTTCTATCCTTTTTAGAACTTTAAGATTATGTTCAATTGTAAAAAAGAGTGTCTTTTCCTTTTTTTTTCTGGGTTTCGTTTTTTAATGCATTGAAATTATAGAAAAAGCACGCAGTAAATTAAAAACCAAAATGCTGAATCAGCGCAATACAGAACGGTAGAACAAAATGACTAAAAAATAGGTTAGGTTAGATTATGGCAAAGCACGCACAGGCTATCTATCAGAGGAGAGATGTCGTCGTGAAGGACTTTCTATGGGAAGACTAATTCATATTAATGTTATTAAATACGTGAAAAATCACAAATTAACCATGCAGCCAACTCGGGATTAACTACCAGTATTCAGTGGCTTTAACCCTCGGCCACTGGTGGTGGGTTGCCTAATAGATGTGAATTGTTAAAATAGTGTATTAAGGTAATTGGGTATTAGGCATCAAATTTGTTATTAATTGTGATGCTTATTATAAGTTTTTAACGGGTAATGTTTTAAATGTTTAATTGTGCATTTGCTTTTTTATACGCAAACGTAATCTGTATAAGAATTTGTATGTAGTAACTGGACACCCTGCTATGAAGAACGTTAAATTTGCTGGAACGAAAGATGGCTTAGCAAGAAATATAAATAAGAGCACTTTAACTAATTTATGTCGACTGCTATAGATTATGTAATCTATATGACATAGCTATGATCAGTTAGTGATAAATTATTATCATTTGTCTGATATACTGCTTCGATCAATATTAGGAATTCTTCTTTAATGCACATGATTTCTGTTAAATTTAAAAATCTATTACATCCCATTCTTCAGTTTCCATTCAACTTCAGTGTACTTATGGCACCACATTTTCCAATCTTCAAAACATGGTTATTTTCGAAAAACCTTTTAGAATCCACGCGAAGTTTCTTATATTCCATCAATAGATTCAAACGATGACCCACGAAACGGCAGATTTAACAGTGTTAATAAGAAAAGCCCATACAAATCAGCAAGGTAAATATGAAGCTTGCGCAGCCATATCTGTTGAATTCTTCACCGAAACTTCACAACTAGCAACAGCATTGTGAACCATAGATTGTTGTATGCTTAATCCGTGAATTACCTTCCTGCGATTCAGGTCATTTTCTAGGGATTGCTTTGTGTTTGTGCTTAATTTTAATGCTGAAAAACCTCAAAATACTGAAATAATACTCTTTCCTAACAGTTTGGCCAGTTGGTAGAAATTGAAGATTTGCAATACCATTATAAAAACAGTTAGCATTGCTTTAAATTATGAGCGGCGTTTCTTCTTTTAGGCTTCACTTCGCTGTTCGAATACCATTTATTTAACTGTTGAGTTGTTTTATAGCATAGATTCGTATTTCATCACCTGTAATAATGCGTTCTGAGAAGGAATCGCCTTAAAAAAGAATCTCTTGAGCGGAATGGTGAGGTAGTTGTGCATGAAGGAAATTCCTTTCTTTGGTAAAAATTCGAGAAGAGACACACTGCAAACTCAATTGGTCTTTTGTAATTCTCTCAGGTTTCAGATGATATAAGAACATGTTCAATAATATCCCTAACATAGGAAGATTGCTAAACATTAAATGGTTTACTTAATCAACGTGTTGTTTGTGATGTTGAAGTGAATGGTGTTATCAGAACGTAACTTTATTTTTGACGCGTTCTGTTTCCTGCTTAAGCATCTTAACACGCAGAATCGTTTGATTTTATGGAAGTTTTTGCCATTAAGAACTTTTGTCAACACCTCTGACATTTTTGTACTGGAAGTTCTATTGCAGATAAAAAATATTTTAAATGTTCTTTGTTCAATTACGCCATTTTGGGAAATAATTTTAATGTAAATTAAATAATAATTTGTATAAATATTTGCTTCAAGAAAATAATTAAAGTAGCTTTCTAATGCGTACGTTATAGTTTAATGTCTTTGTGCCTAACGTGTCAAGTACGCAGAATTCAAATGCAGTGAAGAGATTTATTTTTTACTTCTCAGTCATTGTTGAGTTTATATTCTGCCAAATAGTTTTTATTTTAATCGTGCTTCTGTATTTTATTTATCCACACGGCCTTCATTCCGCTTTTTTTTCTTTCAGAGATTGTTTCTGTCTTTGTTATATATTTTATTCTTCCAGGCAGTCTTTACCTGTTTTTTCACTCTGCAATATATTGTTCTAGGTAACCTGAATTTTTTTTTTTTTTTTTTTCTGTTTTTGACAGTCTCTGTACTTTTAGATATTTGTGCTGTTGTCGTTTTTTGTTCTGTATTTTATTGATCAAGACTTTCTTTGTTGCAGTCATCTTTCTGCATTTTGTTCTTCTAGCTTTTCTTTGATCAAACGTTAATTCTACCATACATGACTATACGCAACGGTCCGGCTTAAGTTTGTAAAAGGTGAGGATTTTGAAGGTTTATATACAAAGCTTCTGTCAGCTTTGTTTTCTACCTTTCAGCTCTCCTGTTAATATTCTGGCTTTAGCCATCTTGCTAGCCGAATTTAAACACGCCATTAAAGTAGTTTGAGTGCCCCAAATTTGCGTTCTCTCCAACTACGATACTTCCAGATTTGTTATTTTAAGTAGCCGTAAATGGCGGAGTTCTTTGTTGCTTTCTGTTCCTTTTAAAAAGGTTAAATGTTATTGAATGTCTTTTTAAAATTTGTTATAGTATTTCAGATTGGGAGAAAATTTGCTTTTCAGTCTAATAAGGTCAGAAATTTGAATTAGTATCACACAATTAGTACCCTATATGTTAACACCCTTTAAATTACTCTTGGCGTATTTAGTGACTGCCCAGGAAATACTTTACGAGTTGTTTTTAACTTTTCGTGGCAATATACCTCTTTAATACACAAAAAAAGTTCCTACCTTGACATGGATGTTAAACTCTTCAAAATGAAGCAGTTTTCCGTTTCAAAAAAGGGTGCTGATATCTCAGATTTCCAAGGTTTCCTTCGCGAACCTGAAAGGCATCTTTTCTTCGTCTACATTAGAAAGGGTGAAAAAATAAAATTCCAGCCCCTGTATCCTTTTAAGTTTTTTCTAAAACACGAAAGCTTTTGGCGCCATTCCCTTTCAAAAATTCCAACAACCCTATGCCTGCTTAAGATTACAACAAGAAACTGTAATATATATATATATATATACTGTATATATATATATGTGTGTGTGTGTGTGTGTGTATATATATATATCACAGTAAAAATAAAAGAGAAAAGTAAAACTATCCTTAAAAAGGGGGGAGCAGAATTTCGATTCCAAAAAAAAGTTGGCTATCTCCCGTAGCCGAGGTATGTGTTGAACCATTTCACGCTTCAGGCATTGTCAAGTAGCTAAGGCCTATAAGGGATAAATTTCAACTCTCTGGTTTTTCCCTTAGGGTAAATAAGTATCGGTGGCAATGGGGGTTGTCGTAAAGGAGTTGCACGCGGATATATAAAATAACATTCTTCCAAAATTCTTTTCTTCTTTTCGTGCTTCTTCGCTTTGGAGCCAAGTGACACGTTTTATGCTCCAGAATTGATATCATTATCAGCTGAGATTGTACCATGTGACCCAGAGGCATTTGGTATTCGTAACATTAAGTTCGGAGATAAGGGGGATTTTTTAGGGAAAATCGTTAGAGACTTGGCGATTTTCGTTGGCGACGAGAATGGGCGTAAAGAATTGCGTTCATAATATTGAAATTTTTCTTTAAACCTTTCATTTATCTTCGAAACTATGTATTTCTTGCTCTGACTGCATATTTGAATCTTGAAGAGTAGAATTACGTTTTATAAAAGTCTGAATTTTCTTTGTATTTTCCAATGAAATATTTTTTCTAGCTCGATGACCGGCGATTTGTTCATTATGCATTTCGCGAAAATGGTCGAACCCATCGGTCATTTATCCTTTTGTTCACACCGGTATCGTCTTTCTGTGATAGGTGCAGTCGCCTTAATCGGTATAGTGGTTAGCGATGCGTCTTCCATATCATTGAACACGGGTTCCAAATTCGGAAGAAGGTATATGGATGTTTGCAAGCGTATTTTTTATTCGGCGTAAAGTCACTTAAAATGCTAACAAGGTGATTGTCCTCTGTAGTGGTTTGGTGAAGTTGCATTCCATCAAAATAGGGCGAAGCTACATAGTGCGGTGTTACTCGACATGTTGGACCATTGGTGGAATTCCGGCCGTTTTTTACGTATACCTAGAATGCACCTCAGGGGACGACCGATATTACATCCACAGAAAGGGGGATAGACAACTACGAAACAAGAATAAGTGTGCGCGGCGCTAGAGCTTCACCAAATGGTCTCACAGGTACAATCCAACCGCACTAACTGACCCGAGGGGCAATCCGAGTATCTCCAGCCGCTCTTTTGCTGCCATTAATCATCTTTATCTAAGAGGACTTTCGGGTCAACAGCATTTTTAAGTATACCCGTTATTTTTTAAAATTTATTATAATATTTTTCTCCGGATTTAAATTATCTACCTAGCGAAGAAAATTTGTTTTTTAATGAATGAGTGTCATAGTATTTCTTTCCTTACTATTATAATTAGTAAACCTCACGTATTTTTTCTTTTTGGTTTTCAAATGGTAGAATTTGGGGGGGAAGAAAAGAAGAGTAAAAAAAGGAGGGGGGATTACGCTAGTGTACTCAACTTCCTGTTAACCGAATCACGGATTATCCCTTTGTATAAAAACAAAAAGTTACAGGAATGTAAAAACACTTAGATATGCGTTAAAAATAAATTGCTCAGTCTTAAAGATTAAATTATGTATATATGCATTCATTATCCATTAGTCTTTTGTTTTACATTAATTGCTGACGAAATATACGAGACCAAGAAAGCAAAACAGTGGACAACAAAAACAAATAGAAATGCTTCAAAGCGAAAAAGGAAATAAGACAGAAACGAGAAGGAAAATAATGCTGTCTGTCGCTCGCTAGACAGATAGACTATGAATTTGTATACCGATTTAATTTAAATATAAAATAAATATATTTTTCAGATTAAATTTTTAAATACATAAATAGACTGTTAATAATATTTTTGCTATAGCTTATTCTCGTGTCATTTGTTTCATTAACTGTCCTCTTTTTAACCATGCTTTTTGCTTAACCGTGGGCATTGTCTCAAATATTAATCAAAAGTTGACTGTAAATATGATATTATTTCATATTTCTAGACTATATGATTCTTTCATAATCTTTTGATATTCGAAAGCAGTCTTTTCCCTAAGAAACATCGTGTCGTTTCATTTTATGAGAAGGCATCATGTCTGCTTCCCAGCCGGTGTATGATAAATGCTGAAAAGCCATCGTTACAGGTACTAGGAATTAAATTCGTTCATTCAACCAAAGAACAGCGTATACCGAAAACGCTTGAGGAACTTCGGACAAATCACGCATCTTAAAATTGATGGACTTGCGCACTCGAGATTCTACGCTTCCTTGCTTTTCTAGATGGATGCGTTAGACAGATCATTTAACTCATATCGTGTGAATCACAAGTGGTGCTGAATTTTGATTGGATGCCGTTACTCGAATATTTTATTATTTGGACCGTATGATTCAGTTTCTGTAGCTGTTGCTTTCCTGTTGCCATGAATAAACTTGATGATCCAGAGTGCTTGACTCTCCAGGCACGATTATGAGTGGTGTTTCATAATTTCCATTTATTCGTATATTCATATTTCAGACATTAATATCCTGGAAAGCTGCGCAGTATCTTGAAACTGAGCGCCGTGATTCAGATTTACCTTTAATCTAAAGAAATGATTGTAATTATTATTAGCGTTAATTTATTTTTATTATTTAGCACACGTAAGAGGTTGTTTGCATTTATCTTTGCAACTTCTTTCATGTATCAAGAACCCTCTCTAAGACGACCAGCCAACATTCCAGATGATTTTGGTCGTTTGTAGAGGTGGTTGTTTTGTAAAGATGATGTTCAATACTTTTTTTACACGTTTACTGGAAATACTGGCCACCTTTACAGCGCGATGTACCGTAGAGGACATAGGTACCAGAAGTAATGGTCATTTATACAGGAGGCCCTCTTAAGGCGGTAGCTGTATGGAGAGGATTCATTGTGCTTGCAAATTATAAGTAGATTATCATTGGGCAAAAAGCAAAGCTAGCGTACAAAAAGGTATATATTTATTACAAATACCGAGTTTCAGCGTTATAGAGTTTAGGCGAACGAGCTGGCTGCATACATGTTTCCGTGATTTTCCCCATGTGTAATATGAATACGAGTGCCCCTTAGAAAGCTCTCCACGAAAACATTTTTCTCCTTAGAGAGATAACCGTCACGCATTTTGCAATAACTGACAAGAAGTCTAGAGTTGGAATCATGCCCAGGGTATGGTACATTTTTCCGGTTTCTTGCTTAAATACACATAATGACTCTACACGTGAACTTAAATAAAGAGCGAGAATCTTAATTTTTTTGGAGAAGGCTTCGGTAATTTAGATCCAAAGTGTTGTAGTACTATTGCAGACTGTGGAAAGATATGCTGATTGTAAGTAAGTGGACTTATAAGGTATTTCTTCCGCCTTCTTAGCATGCATTCGTGGTTGAATGGTCAGCAGCAAATTCGGCGCGTATTCGAGTGGCCCATGGTTCGAGTCCCGGTCAAAGCATCGCTCATTTTTCATGACTCCTGCTTCGGAAAAAAATCCTAATGAATCTGTAGTGACGCCCGAACTAAAAAAGGTGGTGGATGAGGATTCTCCACCACGAGGATTTGGCGACTGGGTCCCCTAATCCCCCCAGTCGCCCTTTAAAAGGGTGAGTATATAAGGTATTTCTCCCGCCTTAGCCTGCCGCATGCTTTCGTGGTGTCATTATCAGCATATTCGGCGCGTATTCAAGAGGTCCGTGGTTTGAGTCTCGGCGGCGAGGACATTGCTCATTTTTCATGACTTCTGCTTCAACAAATCCTAATGACTCTACAAGAGTGAATTTATTGTACGTAAGGAAGTGCGTTAGAACTGGTGTCAGATTCTTAATTAATCTTAATTGTGATTAATTAGTCTTAACAGCGAGTCATGATTTTTTTATAATTTGAAATAATAATTATTAATAGTTGATTAATATATAAAAGCGCTACTTTTATTGTACTATCAGACTGCAGACAATGGAAATTATGCTTTTATTATTACCATTAGTTGTAACTTTAGGCTGAAATACCAATAAGTATTTCAGAATCTTTTAAATGGTTGTTATTTCGGTTTATGTTGCATACTCCAAAAGGTGCGTTGGATTAAATGTAATTAGAAGTGGAATCTTATAATATTCGTGATGAGAGATACCAGTAGAGATTTAAATACTCGTTTTGAAGCTGTATTTCTTTATAAGTACCATAAATTATAATTAAATTTAAACAAATTTAAATTCTTAACAAAATTGTTTCTACATTTATACATTATAATTATATATATATATTAATCAATATTGTTTAGGAAATAAATTATATATATATATATTTAATCAAGTGACAACATTCATATGTTTCATTTAATCTGTATGTCACATGACTGAACTTTGACAAACTTGTTACCTCTCATTTGTTCAGTGAGTCTCGCGTTTTCAATTACTAATACTGCCTTTTGTTCTAACTCCCCCGTGGTGATGGCCATTTACCGCGTATGATTGGTCGACAAGAGCTCTCGGAAAACAAATGCCCCTCGAAATCATCCATGATAAAATGAATTGAATAAAGTAGAATCTACGAGGGCTTCCTGGGAATGGCTCTCCAGGGCTATTTGAGAGAGTGAATTGGAATAGTTTTCCCCATTTCCGCTGGAAGGGGAGTGCGTGATCAAGTGCGGAGTTGTTTAATGTAATTATGGAATGATTAAACACTTAAAAGTGTTTCGTAAGGGCTGCTGGTGCTGGGATCCAGACTAGACATCAGTTGTCTTGAAAATGCGTTTAAGCTTCATTTGAGGTCCCGGATTCGTTGGCACGGCTCCCTAGAGTTAGTGGAGAAACTTTTCGATTTCAATAGATATTGGTGGCACTTGGTTATCTTTTGATGAAATCACGTTTGATTAGATGTGGCACTTAATTTCATGCCTACCTTGATGTTATATTTCTAGTATTTAGTATAGCTTCAAAATAAGTAACTGGGTCAACCGAAAAGTTCTGTAGTTTTCCAGATGGAAGCACTTTTTTTCTGATTATTTTTGAATGCTTATAAGGATTGATCTTGATCGAAGCAGATGCTTAAATACGGTCTTTTCTGCTCATATTGGCGTAATTCTAGTATGTATTGTGGCATGATTTTTGTATCACTACAGTGGTAAGTATGTGTACCTGGAAAGTTAATTATCATCACATTCTTCCGTTTTGTTTAAGAAAAGGAAATATACTAGTCAGACTAAACGTAAAATTTGTGCTATATAATGTAATTTTTACGTAACGTAAAATTTGTACTATATGTAGACAAAATCCTGTTTCTGATGACGCAGTACGAATGTGGTTGGAAAAATTTAAGCACGAGAAGTTTAGGTTCGAAATTTATGTTCGCTCTATACGCTTGTCGTTTGTAAACAAGGATCTAGTAAAAGAAGGTATCGCAGGACATTAAAATTATACATTTCAGGAATTTTGCCTCAAAATAAGTATTCCAAAAATGCCGTGTATAATCGTTTGAAAAAAATTGGTTGTTGCAATAAATAAATAAGCTGTTGCAATGAATTGTAGGTATTTCATACTTAATAACAAAGCAGAATATGAATGCTAGACTTTCGGCACGTGATTCTTTACTGATTACTAAAAGCAAATAAAAAGATCTTTTTTTGGGGGGGAAAGGATCATTACTGGAGATGAGAAATAGATACTGTATAATAATGTTACTAGAAGATCATAGCCTAAGGCAAAAGAACCTGTTTTTAGTAATATGGAGAAAAGGGTAAATTCTAAAACAGTAATGCTTTGTGTACGGTGTGACTGGAAGAGAATTGCGGCCTAGGAATTATTGCTACGAAATCAGACAGCAAAGTCGGGAAACTGCTATTTCCAAATGGCAATTTTAAAAGCCAAAATCGAAGTAAAACGCCTGAACTCTCTGAAAGGCCTGCAATCCACTTCTGTATAGACTGTTAAACAGCATCTCTGTTAACTTTTTTAAAGTGGTAGCTGTCTAAGCGATGTGAAAAGGTCATAGAATAAAACTTATGTGATTCAGTGAAAGTTTATGTTTTTGTTTTGCTTCATTTGTGTTTATCAAAAGAAAACTGTCGAACTTTACTGATGACCCATTATTTTTTAATTTTTATTTTGTTCCACGTCTTCTGATGTCGCACAAAATCTGACTCCAGAGGAAAATGCATTAACTACCGCAAAGAAGATATTAGGAATAGATAAATGTTACATTGTTTATTGTTAAGTATTTTAAATGCTATGAAGTGACTTGCAGTTTTAATTTCTTTCTCAGGAACATGTTCGTGTAATTTCCTCTCCGGAAAAGCAACTTGAGATTTCTGTTGATTTTTAATAAAATCTATCGGTTCCCATAGCGATCAGATTCATAAATGGCTCGTTCCTCATAAACAGTAAATTTGTGCAGAGGTAAGAGGAGCAATAATCAGTGTGCAAGAGTGGGGAATAAACGAGCATAGCGTCATCTAACGAGGAAAATAGTAATGAAGCGCAAAAATAAAAGCAAAGATCTTGGAATTTTGAAATGTTGAGAAGGAGTGAATTCAAATTAACTAAATAAGGCTAATTTATGTAAATTTTTTAAAACTTTACCTATGTCAATTAATGACACTGATTTCTTTGTTACTCGTTTTGATTTTACTGTGACTAGTGCGCTTTCCGTCTTAAGTAAAGTTTTTTTTTCTTCTCCAGAAGTGATACATTTGTCTGATCTCTCTTGAAATCGATACAGTTTATTTCAAAATCTCTGCCAGTTTATGCTTAGTTTTAAGTTGTTGTTATTGCTTTGCAGAAAGGTGTGGAATACTCCAAGTGCGAATATTCAAAGCAAGCTATTTTTTAAAATCTGAAGCTTTTCTGTCTAGGAGTAAAGTTTCGTTGCAGGAACATTAGTGATAGAGTATATACGACCGCTGAGGCTTCTAATTTGCCTATATTCACTTTAGGGTGAAACGACTGGCTTCAAAATCATTCAACCAACTTATGATCTACTAAACAAACCTCTTGCGATTTTCTGTAGCTGAAAAGATATTTATAAGTTTTAATTGATTACTATGGAGTTTATGTTATACTTTTAAATTGTTTTTAGACAAGAACTGCCGACTTGACTTGTAATATCACGTAACAACTTACATGGAAAAGTTCTATCTAATTTACTCTTTCGCCTGTGTGTGCTTTCGTGGATTATGTCCTACTAACAATTTTGAAAATCTATGACTGTGATCCCAGACGAGGGTCAGGTGATGTTCTACGTTTCTTGCTCCAAAACAAATTATGGTTTCTATAGAATTACTGAACAAAGCCGATAAAAGTAGCTATTTGTCTGTTAATCTTAGAGGATATTTTATCGTGCTTCTTTGATAATTTTCCTGCTGAAACTTCTTGATGATAACATTTTGTAATTTTTTAAAT
The DNA here is from genome assembly GCF_044657685.1 of Stegodyphus dumicola. Lineage (NCBI taxonomy): Eukaryota > Metazoa > Arthropoda > Arachnida > Araneae > Eresidae > Stegodyphus > Stegodyphus dumicola. The sequence goes on along the minus strand of NC_140776.1, from coordinate 97,987,945 downwards.
TTCAGCTTAATGTCAACATTAATACGTAAAATTTTACAAAAAGCTAGAAAAAATCAGTTAAGAAATAATGATAAATCAAAACTTCATGCGTCAGGTTTCGCGTACTGGAAGACGTTTGTCAAGTGCGTACAGTCTTATCGTATGTGATGAAAGTGATTACCTGGGGGCACATAAAGATTATACTTTGAATTTTCTCGACTCAAACACTAAAGGTTCACCGCTGATCTTTGTCGCATGCAGGAAATGTTTATGTGCCACAGAGCACTAACTAAAAACGTCTGCACTTTGCAATTTAAGAATCCGTTTCAGAACCATAGTTATTTTTTGTAAACATGTTCTTTATTTATCGTGGAATTTGAATCTATGTACTTTACAGCCATCGTAGTCTACTTGGAATCATAAAAATTGATGCAATAGGAATTTAGTGCATTTTTTACATTATTTTGACCTCCATTCACAGATTACGTTTAAAAAACAGGATCTGAAATATAGAAGCAAAGTGCGCGAAATGTTAAGGACATCCGAGTGATACACGTTTACTGAAGTTCGCAAATACTATTCAGGGCAGTTAATGCGTTAAAGCCTTATTAATGGCGAACCCGGTCTAAAATGTTCCGGCAATTAGGCCTTTATTAAGACAGTCGATGGCCCCCAAAAACACATTTTTCTGGGAACCCCAACGCATATTGTCATAGAATTGTTTGAAGAAAATTTGCATAATACACTTATTCGTAAGTAATATTCGAAGTTAGCCTTCATGGCAGTATACTGATTAATGGAAACTGAACTGCTGATTCAAAGCTAACGGTATGAAATCGAATGCCTTTCTATCTCGATTTCTTAGCTGTCTCCTTTTCTTCGCAGGTGTGTTATCAGTAGCCTCCTGTAGTGCATCTAACAACAATCTCGGTGATAAGATGGCAATCGATGGCCTCGGCCATTTTCGAGGGATGCTGTGATTAACAAGTAAATACTGGTTTCAACTGATATTTGTGCACATTAAGAATAGTTTCAACTGATATTAAATATTTCATGCTATTTTTGAATGATATGAGTCAACAAGTCAGAGCTGTCAAGATTTTCCTTACCAATATCTCCTGCCAGGTTTTCGAGGCGTGGCTGTTAATCAGGATCTCGCTAACATTTGCATTCATATTAAGCAATTACATACTAAAATAAGCATCAGAATAAAGACCCAGATACTGAGAAATTCTAAAGTGGTGTATGACTGGTTCGTAACTTGGTTCTTTCTTCCGCTTTTCCCTTACATGCGGAGTGGGTGGGAAAGGTAACACCAAAAAGCCTTTATCTGGCTAAACTGACGTATACGCGCTAACGATTTCAAGATATTCACATCAGCGTGCCAGCTATAGAAATGTTTAAATACGTCCGATCCGTCGTCCCCCCATTGCTATCTTTCCTCATTGTTCCGCAGCCACCGAACCGCAGACAAAGGTCTCTTCTCTCCTCCCTACAGACGCTCCCCTGAAAAGGCGAATTTCCCGATTAAACGCCCAATTGAGTCCGCTTGCATCCCTTGCCATTTCCCGCCTATGAAAGGGGAATTAGAGGATTTTTAATTAGTCCTCTTAAGGAAATGCGCGGCGGGTAAAAGGGCAGACCTAGGCGTCACTTTCTGGGGGAGGTGAATAGGGGAAGTAGCTCGATTCTTCCAGCACCTCTTCCCAAGCTGCTCAGGAGATGGTCTGATAACTGCTTGCTGCTGCTGCTTCGTTTGTTTTTGTCGTAGGTTGTTTGTTATTCAGGCGGGTTATTTGTTTGGCGTTCGTAATAAGTTCTATTGTTGTTGCTGCCTTGGTGATGGATGGCTAAAGTTAATTTATTGGGAATCATTCTTAGATCGGAAAGGCTTTGAAACTTGTTTAGGAAAGCTGGTTTTAAACAGTAGCGGTAAACAGTAGGGTGCCAAACATAATGCGCGAAATTGACGCAGTGCGTCTTCTAAGCAGTGCCAATTTCTGTTTCATTTTCCTCTGCTTTGTTGTGAAAGGTGGAATTTAATTATAGCATTAAAAAACGTTGAGGGTCTTACTGGTAAAGCAGGCTCCTAAGGAAATTAGAGGGTTTCGTAGCACGTTTTTGTTACACTATAATTATAAGAGGATGCATCTTTAAAACTTACGCAGAACAGCAATGGTTAGTTAAAACTCCGCATTATCAGAAACGAATCAGTAAATGTAATTATCTCTCATATAATTCACCAAACCCTTTGCCATAAATATCGTTCCGGGGGCACAACGCAAGGCTTCTGAAGGCCAGGGCATATCTGTACAACTTTTAAATTCAGTAATTTATGAAGACTGATACTTTGTCAGGTAAATTACTGAAATTTTTATTCCATCATTTTCAGTCTGAAATTCTCTCTCTGTCCTTTCATTTTAACCAAGTAATAGCTATATTAATTATATATTTAAGTATATTGCGGTGGGAATCACACAAGAATCATTAAACTTCATGTATTTGTCACTGGAAATTTATATTTGTAGATAATTTTGTGGATAGTTCGGTAAGTGTTTCGGTGAACAGATTTTTGATCTTGCAGGTATTGGATCCATGGATCTTTCACTTGCTAGCTGGTCGTTCCAGCCGTTTACACCTCAATCGAACAAACGGGGAATTGATTGTGATAATTTCAATTTCTTTTATTCTCCTGTACTTAAAGGGCGACTGAAGAAAAGCACGTTCTCTAATAGACCAAATCTAGTTAATGGCGAGTTAACGTGGATCAGATTTTAGAAAACTAGAAATTTTTAGAGTGCTGTTGCCGGTAATGGAGCTTCAAGCTTCAGATCTACCACCTGCTAGTTGAATAGGAAAACGAAAAATGTACTATGCCCTCCTCGAGACTCGAACCTGAATCTCTCGAATACGCTACCGTTACAACACAAAGGCATGTAGAAAGGAGGGGAAAATACTTTATATAATCCCTCTTCTAAAAGTGGGCTGGGGATTAGGGGACCCAATAGCCAAATCCTGGTGGTGAAGAATCATCATCCACCACCTTTTTTATTTCGTGTGCCACTGTAGAGTCATCAGGATTTTTTATGCAGGAAACACGAAAAATGAGCATTGCGCTCGCCGGGATTCGAACCTAGACCTCTCGAATATGCGCCGAGTGTGCTAAACGTTACACCACGACGGTATGCAGAAAGGAGGGAGAAAGTTACGAGAGCATACGAGGAGTAATGCAGTAATTCCTTACAGCTCTTGTTAACTGAGAAGTGCATCCCCATCTGATCCCCTCAAAGAAGTCATGCATTTTGTCTTTAAACGAAATTCATAATTAACTTCCATTCCTCCCTAGAATTTCTGCCGAACTTCCTTTCGCCATTTCAAACTGAATATAATTTTGAACAATACTTTTAAATTTATACAATCTATCTTGCTGTTATTTTATCGATGCACTTTTAAATTGCTTAATGATAGCCTTTTATCTCTTGCTGAAACCAGACGATGCTTATTTTTAATCGAAAATCTCAAACGTTTTACGTTTTCTTTCATATCATTTTAATTCGTTTTCATTTTATTTATGAATTCTAAATTGCTGTACATTCATGAATTTCAAATGAGAAGTTATATATTCCATGCTTATTAGTTGAATGGTTTACCTCCCATTTTATGAATACGTAACATGAGATAAAACCTTTTATTGCGCTAATTTAAAATAAATTATTTTGAAACAAAGTGTGGTTTTTGAGAAATTTTAATTAAACTGTTAACCCCTTTAAATATTGATACCTTCAATTCACTTCAGTTATTCTTGCACAAATTACAACAGTGTTTTTATAATCAATTCGCCAGCAGTTAGTTATTTTTACATTTTTGAAATCTGATGGATCTGTGCGCTGAGCTGTTCTGCCTTTTTTCCATTTTTATAACATGTAACCTAAATTTTTAGTCAGTTTGTTTAAATTAAACTCTATTCTAGCTCTTTCGATTTTGTGTTCATAGAGGTCAATTCAAAAATGTGTGCAAATTAATTAATGAAAAAGCATAGATTGGCAAAAAACTGGTATGAAAAATCTGATTTAATTAATTTGATTACTTTTACCTTGAAATGCCGTAGTAATATCATATTTACTAGCATAAGGTTGCCGAAAATGAATGGTTGGATTACATGAATTTCTTTTTAGGCATATAATGGTGATTAAGAATTCGTGCTTTAAAATTAATGGAGTGATGCAGTGGTACAGTAAATATTTTTTGTATAAGAAAGTATGGGCGTAACCCACTAAGATATAAACTCGTAAATATATATATATACGAAAAATAAGACAAAGAACGTGATTATTTACGTGTATAGTATGTCTGACAAGTGTTTCTTTACAGCAATGTTTACAGTAATTACTGAAAATTGCACCCACTATTATTAGCACTGCTAGTAGCATAGACGGAGTGATTGGCGTACACTTCAGGATTCGAATTCCAATTCCGGGGTCCCGATTGTTAGTCGGACGTGCTTCCCGAAGGCGTGCGTTAAGGAAAGAACAAATGCCTAACAAACCTACTGCTGTATGTCGGCAACTGTAGTATACATTGTTCCATTGACGATATCAAGCATATATTATTATTGTTGGTCGACTCAGCTTTTAGTTATTATTGTAAACATTGCTGTAAAGAAGATTTTAATTTCCTTTCATGTGCTTTGTGTTTGTGCAATCGGGCATAATACGTCGCTTGCGCCCATTGTTTGCTGTACTAGCTTTTAAATTGTTTTCCATGAATTCTGAATCACCCTGTATAACACGTAAAACCATTTGAAGATTCTTTTGTTCAATTTAGTCAGCCAAAAATGTAATGTGCTCGAGTTCTCACTCGATACAGGATCGTACTACTGCATGTATTTCGAAAACGAAAACCGTGTGTGACAGATTGATGCTTTCTAGATTCTTCTAAGATTAATATGTTTGACGCGGCTAAAGAAGTAAAATTTTTTACCTTTTTTAAATGTACAGTGGTAAACCACTTAATGATGATAATGCGTTATCCAAAGCGCGATTTCTCTCAACTGATCACACCACATGGTAACCGATTAATTCTTTCTTGTTCCTCCCATAGCAATAGTGCATATGAAATATGGAGGGAAAAAAACATGTAAATATCATAATGGGGTGTATATAATTTGTTCATTTATACTTGCTACGAAAATGTATTAGTTATAAACTTTATAGTTCATGAATACAGTTTTTATAATCAGTCTATGTTCAATATACAATACCCTGTCAGTACTCACCAGAAGGCAATTTGGCTCACTCCAAGGTTTTTTTGATCGATGGACACGTAAAAAAAAAAAAAAAAAAAAAAAAAAAAAAACCATGTTTAGGGTTGTTTGCGTTTTTTTTTTCTTTTTTTTTAATAATGTTTCTGAAAATTAATCTATTAATGTGAGATCATTTAAATCACTCGACAGCCGGTAGATGGCACTGACAAAATGAAATAAATACGGTATTAAATTAAAGAGAATATATACCATTTTAAATCCATATTCGATGTAAAGAAAATATAAATGACGCAGGTAGGAATATTTTGCAACGTATAAATGCAATTTACTCAAAACCTCTTGGCCGTCTTTGCCTATAATCGGTTATTTTTCTCACGTTTCATTGAAATCCAGAAGTCGACGATGCATCCTAAAACGAAATCCGCATAGTTACAGAAGGCATTTTTTGCTTACAGCAGACCTTCGTAAAACACTACGCCATTAACTAAAGCTGTCGTTAACCATTTTTTGCTTACAGCAGCTCTTCGTAAATCACTACGCCGTTAACTAAGACTGTCGTTAACCTTTTTTTTTTTTTTTTTTTCTGCTAACAGCAGCTCTTCGTAACCCACTACGCCGTTAGCTAAAACTGTCATTAACCATTTTTTGCTTAGAGCAGCTCTTCGTAAACCACTGCACCGTTAACTAAGACTGTCGTTAATCATTTTTTTGCTGACAGCAGCTCTTCGTAAACCACTACGCCATTAACTAAGACTGTCGTTAACCAAAATATTTCTCACTGTTTTATCATTCCAATGTGTACTTGAGCATACAGGAGAGATCAGGAAGAAGTGGCCGGGACACCAGATTTTAACTGTTGTACGGATGTGAGACTACTGACTCTGACTCTACAGCTCTAATACTATTTTGATAGAAAATACGTTGGGAGACGGATCCAGTGGTCACCCATTCCTTTTACCCTAGCACTTCTCGAGAGAATTTTTAGCTGTTTAGTTATTTCCAGTATATATTTACAAAAATGTATGCCTTTTCCGAACCTGGGTACAACGATACAGCAGTTAGTATATATCACTAAGTGCTACATCGATTAAGGCGGCTGCTTGGACATACAGCAGATGCTTTTTCCCTTCATATTGAACTAGTGGAAGATGCTAAATTGCAAATCTTCTTTCAGCAAGAATGGGACACAACGTAACGAATTTAAGCGTCGATTTGCAGAACTGTAAATGGGCAAAAATTGACCTATCCCATTTCCCAAAAGTAACCTTGATCGCATCCCACTTCTTTCTGTGAAGCTTTGTTTAGAGCGGTGCTTAAAATGAAATAGCTTATAGCTCAGAGAAGAGAATCACGCAAGCATTTGCAAGCGTTACACCACACGCTTTGCATAAAATATGGACCGAAAAGAAATATTGCTATGGTATTTGTCGTGCTGTTGTTAATGGTGAATATACTGAAACTTACAAGTTTTGCTTGTTAATATTTTTAGCAATTGAATTAATGAAAGCGCTTTTAATACGTTTCATATAGCATACTTCACACAGATGTCATGAAATTCCACCATTCATTCTCGAGTACTGCATATATGATGGAGTAATTTTATTTCCAAAAACACATTCCTTTTCTCACTTCTACTTTGGCAGCTCTCGAAATGTATTTGCTTCAAAATTTTTTTATAAAAACCACAAAATGTTGCACAGTACATTTTTGTATTTCATGTGATGCTTTTTTTTTCTTTCAGGTTGGAGAAATGTTACCGCTGTGTGGTCTTGCATGAGAAACATATGAATGTGTTGCAATATAAAGAAAGTGAGTCACTATTTTCCACTATTTCATAGAATAATTTAGAATTATTTATTTATTGTTTCCTTTCTTTAATGTATAAAGTTAGATAGGAGGTAAATGTGAGATATAAGCCTAATGCATTTTTTTTTTAATTTGAAAGTAATTTTATACGTTACTTTGCTAAAGTTGGCTACTTTATAATAAACTCAAATCTGCAACTGTAGTGCAAGTATGCAAAATTAGCTTTATTTCTATACACTCATTGCTTCTGACGAAGAGGATGCTATGCCTGATCGCCTTCGAAACTAGAGTTTTATTCAAAATCTAAGGCAAACTTACGTTGCTTTTTTGACCAGTTTTTAGTTCTAAATCAGCGTGCTTCTGTTCAGTTTAAACAATTGACATGTTTTCTGAATACAGCAAAATTTATGCAACAATGAGCTTTTAAAATAATTTTATACCGTCATTGAATGTATTGTGTCTTTATCTGTTTCCTGTGTTTTGTATAATCTACTTTATGCAACGCAGGCAGAAAAATTTGATACTTTGTCCTTGTATGGCCATGTAATTTCTTGATTTCGGATTATAGCTTTAGATGGTTGCGGAATCCGGACGATACCCGATTAGTCTATGCAAGCCGCCCAGTTGTCCGAACCTGCTTTCACCTGTCACCTATTCAATTTAAACAAGCGTAGTGGTTTTTTGAATGCATTTGTAGTCTTGTAAGTTAATGATTTATTGTCCGTAGAGATCATCAAATAGTTGTATTACTGAAAAATTCGTAAAACAATTTATAGGATAATCACCTTTTAACGATGTGAAAAAATTTCCTTTAAAAACTCCCCCACAAGGGCACGCAAAATTTCCCTGTGTAATATTTTGTTAAATATGTAAATACTCTACTTATAAACAATTTATCTGCTATTATAATGCTACAGGACACACTGAATGTTATGAACAGTGAAATACTGCTTGCTGGCTTGTCCATTTATACCATTCTTAACCTAGCGATATAAACCTAGACGTTAAGAAAAAATTTAATATTGGTACTACTTCTTTATTTTTAAATAGGCTCATTGTTATGAATAACCATATTTGATGCTTATGTCGTTAATCACAAACTTTGGGCCCCAGTAACAAAAGTATAACTCGCAATATTGACGATTCGTAATGTCCCCATGAAGTTATCCTTCCTGTTATGCAGATTGTCCATCTGTGCTTTGTCTTAAACTGTTAACCTAACCTAATCTGGTCAGATCTTTAAAATTTTTATCGTTAAAACATGGGAAATGGAATCCGAAAGTGATGGTCTTCTCATCCCTTGCCACTGATATCTAGACAGGTCTTTCATAAAAAACGCAGTTTAAGTGCCCCTATTACTCGCAGAGCTTAAAATAACTTTCGTTGTCAATTGATATTTTCAGGCTAAAGAACTTTAAAGCCTTATTTGCATCGTGTTAAGGTACCCGACTGCCATAACCTTGGGGCTGAGACCAGAGAAAGCATAGATGCTTGTGTTTTGCCCTTCCCTCCTTCCTGGAAGTCACAGCATTAGTCTACCCCCAGTTGTGCTCTATGGAGCAATACTTCTGGTCGTGAAATATCTCATAGGCTTCAATTATTCTCAATAAAAATAAATATTTGAGAAACGAGTAATAATAAATATTTGAGAAACCCGTCTTTCGACTGGGGGATGTTAGAGAAGTTTAGGTTTCAGTTGCTGAAGTTGCTACAGTTGTGTACATGCAATGTTAACCCACCTCCCCCACGACAAAAGCCAAAAAATTTCTGCTGTGCATTTTATGACTTGCATTTCCTTAGGACTTAATATTATTTTTGCACAGTCATCTCGAACTTGTATCTCAATAAACATTTTTCTTAGATTTTTTAGGTGACCCGAGAGGCACTTGAAAAGTATACGTTGTTTTTTTAATAATATCATTTTATATCAATATCGTTTATTTTTTAATCGGTCCCTTTATAAGTGTTTCGACGAAATTGCATCAATGTTTTTAATATGAAGTGGCTTTCATTTTTGTTATCGTCATAAATGAAAATTATTTCAATAAATAAAATATTGGGAAAAAATTATCTATTGTGCTTCAACTTCAGTGCACGGAATAAAAAAAAGTCATACTAGCGCTAGTTAAATCGATGAATTATTATCTACAATTCCCCAGCATCAGCCAGTTTTATGTCGATCGTAAACTCAATGCGCAACTTTGTTTTCAATTAATATGCAAATGTAATTTTATAACTATCGTAAAATTGTTTGGCTTGGATGCTCGCCGCAGTTCAAATTCCATTTTATGTTCGGTGGGTTAGTGTTACTGCTCCGGATGAAACAGATAAACGGTTCAATAACGATTTCAGAATTAATAATATTTTGCTCTTATCTTGTATTCTGGTCGCCTGTTTTCTTTGTGTTTTCTTACACTGAATGCATATCCATTCTTTTGTGTGTACGCTGCAATAGAGACGTACCTGCCTTTCTGTTTATCTTTACATATTTTAAGAGCTTATCCAAAAGGCTGTAAGTATTTCTTTTAATTCGTTAAATTTCATCCATTTGCGGCACATTTTGTTGATACTAAAAGTACATATAGTATTCCCAGTTTTTAGACTGTTATGTGACGTTATGCTAACAGAGCATTTATCAACTCTTTGACCTGCTAAGAGTTGTCATTCCAAGAAACATAAGTTTTTAGTTTATCTTTCACACAGCCTGGTATAATTCTCAGATTGTAGCCACGATGTCTCATGAAATATTTGTCTTTAAACTACAGCTGTATTAAATAATATAAATGCTTGATCAATTGACCGGTTTAACATAATAAACTACTTTCTTAAAAGTTTATAGCCTTATTTTTATAATACTAGTCGCTTCCACAGCCAGCCGTATAAAATATTTATTATGGGAAAAAATATGTAATGATTATAATGGGTCCAGGTATCAGATCCAGCTAGTAATTGAAACACCAGTAGTAACACTAGTAATTGAATCCAGCTAGTAGAGATGAAAAATGGCGTTTATTACATTTAAATCGCCTTGTTTATTAATCATTATTGAGACGCATTATATTTGAACGAAGGGCTGAACCATCATACTTTGCCGCGTAGAAGATAAAAAAGTTTTTGGGGGAAGTGGCAACACATTTCTTACAAATATCTGAGTTTGTTGATTAAATTTGAAAGATAAATATCTTACTCTTATCGAGTGGCAACACATTTCTTTTAAACTGCTGAGTTCTCTGATTACATTTGAAACATAAATATCTTACGCTTTGCCCAGTGGCAAAACGTTGCTTTTAAATTGCTGAGCTTGTTAATCAAAATTTCATTAAATTTGCGCAAAATATAATATAAATTTCAAGTTCTGGCCTCAGATGCACATGTTCGAAATATAGACTAGCTATGCTCAAAATTTGGTGGCTGTAGGGTCCGCCGCTTTTCCACAGTACGTGGGACATACATACGTACATATACGTACACACATACATACATGCATATATACATACAGATTATGCATTATTTAATACTAAGGGAAATATTAGAGCCCATGAGTAATAAATATGATTTATGATTTGTCTGCATGCATCTCATAAACGGTTAATCATGAACACATGGTTCCTATTTAAGAAAACGAACCAAACAAAAGTAGACTTTTAAGCTATGATAATTTCAGTTACGTGATACCTTTTAGTAAAATTACTGAAAAGTAAAATTTTTCTATAAGCTGTATGGAGAAAATTTGGGTTAAAAACTAATTCCAGCTGTCTTGATCTTTGAAAAAAATCTGGTCTAATAGATTAGAAAAGTCTCGTTTATGTCCACACTTGCTATGAATTCTGTATGTTACTGGGTCAAAATTATATTACCTAAACTACTTTCGCCCAATGCAAGAAGTTGATTTTCGAAGCCATAAAAATTTAATGAGGTAAAAAGTTTAGAATTTCAGAATTTCTAAAAAGCCACTTTGACCTGTATAATGATTAACGCTGCTGGCTGTCATTCCCAATCTTTCATTGGAAAATAGTTGGAATTTTGTAGATATATAGTGCCTGTGCGACATAGAGGCACTTAAAATACACAGCGGGCCGAACGTTTAATGATTTGGTGATAGGAGTAGACACGTGGGAGACCTTCGAATCCGTCACTTGAGATGTTTTCCATCAATAACGAGATCGAATTTCTTCATTACCGCAGGTATAAAATCAGTCGTCATCTTGAACAACGTACTCTGTGATGAGACGGCTAAATGATCGATGAGTATTGGTTGTTCCGGACGAATGCATAAGGTTGCAAGTGTGAGGCCATTTGAAACAGCAGCAGCAAGAATTTTTAGAAAAGTGAACCTGAGATTTATGCTTTGAATTACGTCTTATTCGATTATATCTCGGAAAATTTCGTTGATGCAGTGGTTCCTTGCGTAAGAACGTAATCCATTCCGCGGTTGATTTCGTGATGGACGTATAGCATATATACATGTAGATTAGAAAACTCTCGCCTGTGTCCACTGTTGTTATGAATTCTGTATGTTACTGGGTCAAAATTATACTACTTAAACTACTTTCGCCCAATGCAAAAAGGTGATTTTAGAAGCCATAAAAAATTAATGAGGTAAAAATTTTAGAATTTCAGAATTTCTGAAAAGCCACTTTGACCTGTATAGTGATTAATGCTGCTGGCTGACAAATAATCGTAACTCTTTTCCGAGCTCGACCCCAAAATTTCTCAAAATATGAAACGCGTCATCAGTGTTCAAAATTCTAGGACTTCAATTATCAGCTACAAAAACGCATACATGCATTGCATACGTATTCAGTAGTACTACAGTGGATCCAGTGCATTATGGAGTACAGGGAAATGAGAGTGCAGATTTTCTGGCAGACAAAGAATGACTGTCGCCTTAAAACGAGAAATTTTATGAACTGTCATTCTACTAATAGATAGATAAATATGAAATATGGGAAGGTTCATGGTTTATAATTGTTCATAAAAACTAGGAGAAAGACTTGGCAATATCTCCTGGGCAAGGAATTTAATATTCCTGATTTTCTTCGTGCTAAAGCTGTAGTATCATTTCATCTTTTGGTTCAACACAGTTGCTTTGATAATCATCTGTTTAGCATAAAACTGAAGAATTCTCCTGTGTATTTATTGCCTTAGTGATTTTGGACCACTCGTGGGCAAAAAACATTTAAACAAGTGCTTTGAAATGAATAATTTTAATTCTGTCGACCAAAGTACTGGGAAGTAAGACGGCTGAAAACTTAAGTGCTAAAAGCTAGAGACGTTTGTAAATAAATAAATAGTTCAGTATGTTATCATAAATTTTTCACATGTATAAAGTGTCCTCATTTAACTCATTTCTTAATTTTGAACCATTAGCGTGCGACCCACCGTTCAAAGGATAGGAAATCATGCAGCCGTTTGGAAACAACCTGCGTATGATTTCATTCAAACTTGAAATCTCTCACAATTTCATGTTATTTCCAGGTGAATACCGAAAATTCTTCTGCACATTGCCGCACTGTGCTTCTGGGAACGCATAAGAAGAAAGCATTGGCGCGAATTTCCTCGAATACATTCGGAGGATAAAAATTCAGATTAAATTGTATTCTGATTCTTTGCCGATACCATTTCCTTATGTTTGCTGTTTCTGTTCTTTCTCTACTTTCCTCGGATCGGCGAAAACTCCTATCAAACCTACTGGCTCTGGAATTTCTTGTTTCGCTTCCCCCTTTTCACCCCTTTCTCACTTCTCGAGCGTCGGTAGTGGGTAGATAAAATGATTGGAGGATGGGCAGGGGTAGAGGGTTTTATTGATTTTTGGATTTACTTGGATTTGCATATATTTAAGTTGGTTGCCATTTCTGCCCTCGTAGGTCGTTGATCGTTGTGTCTGTTTGATGTGAAGTAGAGGAATTGTGACATCTTCATTTGCTATTTGAATTTACAGATTGTGTTTAAAGTATCAAGAGTTCATTTTGAAAAATATGTAACTTAAGACTGCAATTAATAATATGTAACTTAATACTGCAATTGAAAGACAAGTTAATGATCGTATGATCTTGAATTCAGAATGTTATTGTTTCTCTGTTTATTGGCATTCGTGTGTTTGGTGATATATTGGCTATCTAAGAATTATCTTTAAGTATTAAATTTTTAATAACTGTAGAAGCTGCATATTATAGTATGGTTTGTCATTCGTGATGCGGAAACCTATTAAATGTTCTATTTCAGCTAAATCATTAGCGAGTAATCATGTAGATGCTGCAGGAGAAGGGGCAACGATTGTAATCAACCAGTCATACAAGTGCTGAATACGTTTTGCAGGCAGCTCCAGATAAAGCATTTGTACGTGGCATAGTGCATTCATACGTTGCATAATGGACGCTTCATCTAATAATTTTCTGCTTGCTATATGCAGTTTGAAAGTAATTGTACGTCATCTACAGATGCAAAATATGTCGTGATTTTATGCATCCAGTGCGACAAACGGTCTTTGAGTATCAAACTTGTAAGGAGTTACTGAAAGTTCAACTTTTGAAAACTAATTCTTGGACATCTTGATGTGCTACAACTCAACAAAATGAGCAGAAGACTAATTATTATGAACAAATAAAGCAAGTTCAGAAATTTCAGTTAAATATTCTTAGACAATTTCCTGATTCCCCCACAGAAAAGTTTTTAAAGGGGGGACTGAATTTTTCTGGATCATTTAGAAAGGCCAAATATTGGACTGGAATCTTCAGTATCGCTATTAGCCAAAGTTCTTCAGTCCAAGAACTTTGGACTAATAGCGTATTTGTTGACTGCAAATTGAAATGGGAATTACACAAAGACATTTCTATACTTTAAATGGCATTGTTGATAAAGGCTTATAATAGCATTTCAAAGTTTTTGAAAAAGGGTGGTCAGACCTCATGAAGAGGTTGGATTGGGGTGCCGCAACTCGCAATACCTATTCGTCATGCTTCGTAGTTTTGAAGAGTTAAATTCTGGTGATATGTTTTTATTGTTACCTCTATTTAATTCAGGTTTGGTGCAAGTGTCTTTCAACCATCAAAATAGCATACTGATCATATAACAGGAATTGGTATCCCTTCAAGAAACGAATGTTTAAATATATGGATGTAAAATTTTATCTCGAACCTAGTTACAGATCCCGTCTTGATTCGTAATTACCAATCTGTTACTTATCTGTAAAAAAAAATATATATATATAAAATTCAGTACGATTACTCATTGCTATGGTACCTACTTACAGTAGCTTACAACCGACTCAATGGCAGTCAGTTAACAAGACGTTTGTCGCATGATACCAAATCCAGGGATTTTCCCGCTGCCAGTTTCATGAGAATCATTCTGGAGGATACAATTCAAATTCGAAAGAGTAGTATCCGTCTCCAAAGGAGTGATATCCCACCTCTCTCTAATGGCAACAACCTCAAAGAAGCGACTTTTCGCTCTAGTAAGAAGCGGTCCCTTCTCACACAAAAAAAGGAGTGACCCTTTCTTCGTTCGCTCTTTTCGATAGCGAGATATCGCCCAATATTCGGGTGAAACCATACACATTACAAGGAGTTATAGTACTCTGCTCACTCTTTGATGGTGCAATTTTTATATCCTTATATTATATTTATTTTATTTGCAAACTGAAAATTAGTATTTGCTGTATGTAAAGTTTATGCCTGAGGTAAAGTTTGAGATTTCTGGTTAATATTATCTCTTGAAAAAATGTTTTGCACTACTTTTTAACACGCTGTTGTGATTTTAAATATCTGACATATGCATCTGTTTTAGATTTACTATCTATGTACTTGCAAAAACATTTAATGGTAATGAAGAAGATTATGAATCAAAGTAGGCCATCACTGAAACAAAAAGCACAGTTTAAAGACAGTCATATCTTCATTGTTTGGACATAGTTTTTCTTTCCAAATCTAACGAAATATATATTTCAAAAAATTACATCCACATTAAAATATTGGAAATTGGGTGTCATATTACAATATTTAACATTCTGAAATACTTAACACTATCACTATCTCATAGTACTTCTGATATGAAATTACTTTGAATACATAGAATATATTTTATTTTACAGAAACATGGTTTTTGCCTTTATCTATGTGTAGTAAGTAATAAAAATAAGGAAATTAATACAACTTATACTTAAAAACTAGAATAGCAAGAAATTCGGACTGAAAACTTGGTGTTGCAACTTATGATCTTTTATCTTATTCTTATTATTTACATTTAATAACATCAATAAGTGAAAGTTTGCTTACCTTTCTTAATAAATATCCACAGGAACGCTTGGAATTCCTTTTCATTTTTATTACACAGAAGTTTTATTTACAGCTATGTACAAGAATTGTATGCTTACATTAGAACATTCATCATGTTTTTCTGGTTGCCACTACATCTATCTCAAAAATCCGCAATGCGGTAAGAAAAATATAACAAGCTAAAAGTAAAAAACGCTGCGCCTTCTCGTGGCCAGCTACATAAACTGTAACATCCTCCCCCTCGATGAACTCTTGGTTCATCAAAGGATTGGATTCTGAAGTTATCTTAAAACTAAATGCTTTTAATCTTCTACAAGTTTAAGTGTTCATAGATGCAGTGTTCGCAATTTAAGTTCATTGTAGTCAGTTCAAAGAGTTCAAGTCATTTCTAATGGGTACAATAACTGCACAGGATGACGAAGTTGAGTTCCATTAGCTAAACGGACAGTGCAAGCCCTTATTTTCCCATCTCGTCCTGGATGACACTCCTGTACAACTCCCATCTTCCATAATAATCTTGGTAATTTTTCTTCATGTACTAGAACTACAGAGCCTTTCAAAAGATCTGTTACGGCATTACCTCTCTGAATTTGTTTTACGTTTCTAATTTCAAGTAAGTATTCTCTTTTCCATCTTTTCCAAAACTCTTCTAATAACCTTAGCCGGTATTTATATCGCCTTGTTAAATTTTCTTTAGTTGAATCAGGTTCAAGAATTTTGACAGATGGTAAGGATGTCAGTCTTCGTCCAACTAGAAAATGAGCTGACGTCAGCGGTTCTGGTTCTCCAACTTCACTATAAACATACGTCAGTGGACGCGAATTCAATATCGCCTCAATTTCAATTAAAACTGTTTCCAGCTCTTCAAATTTAAGTGAAGCCTTCATGAGTATTTTCTTCAAACATGACTTGATAGATCTAACAAGCCTTTCCAAGAAACTGCCCCACCAAGCCGCCTTCTCCACATTGAATTTCCACTCAATACCTTTATTACCAAAATAATTTTGAACTTCTGCGTCCTTGATGGTATTCCATAGTTTTTGTAAATCCTTGTCTGCTCTTTTGAAGGTTTTTGCATTGTCTGAATATATTATTCGACATACTCCTCTTCTTGAAATAAATCTTCTAAAGGACAGAAGAAAATTGTTTGCTGTTTGGCTAGACACAAGTTCCAGATGCACTGCTCTGGTTACAGCGCATGTATACAGAGCAATATAAGCTTTCCCAGTTTCATCCTTTTTACTCATAGGACCAGCAAAATCAAGTCCTACAACTTCGAAGGGATTTGCTTCTGTTATTCTTTCGATTGGTAAAGGAGCGATATCCTGACTTAGTGGCTTAGCTTTAAATATGTAGCAAATCACACACTTGTTAATATTACTCTTTACACGCTGTCGAGCCTTAAGTATCCAAAATTTTTCCCTAATTTGAGTTAAAGTTTCAGCTACACTAGCGTGTGCTTGCATTTCGTGACAATCTTTAATGATATGATCTGTGAAATGAGACTTCTCAGGTAGTATGGCTGGGTATGTTTGATTATAGCTTAACCCAGCATTTTGAAGCCTTCCTCCTACTCTGAGTATTCCATTTGAGTCTACAAATGGATTTAATGTAAATATTTTCGAACTATGTATGCTTTGTTTCATCTTTAATTTCCTTATTTCTTCTCTAAAATTTTCTTCCTGAGTTTTCTTGATCCAGAAATTCTCTGCTTCATTCATCTCTTCAGCCTTAACAGGTCCAATTCTTCTTAGTTTTGGGTTTTTCAAATTATTGATAAATCTGAAAACATAAGATGTTATTCTATATACCTTTTTTATGTCACTAAAGTTCTCGATAGGAATGATATTTTCAACAATACAGTTTGCTGTTAAAATTTCTTGCTTCTTTCCTTTTCGTTTCTCAGAATTTGTTATTTTATCATCTTCCTTAAAATTTCTCGAAGATCTGGGCCAAACGCTGTTATCTTTGACAAGCCAAGGTGGGCCATACCACCACAGCTCATTTTTTGAAAGGGTTTCTACCTTCTGTTCTCTCGTCAATAAGTCCGAAGGATTCTCATGGCTGGGACAATAATTCCACCAATCTGGATCAGTTTTCTCTTGTATTTCTAGACACCTATTTCGTACAAATTGTTTCCATTTTGTCGGATCAGCCTTGACCCAATATAATACAGTTTCTGAATCTGTCCACATATAAATCTTCATTTCTATGTTTTTCAACGAATGTCGGATGTATGTGATGAGTCGAGCTCCTATGACTGCTCCTAAAAGCTCCAGTCGAGGTAACGTAACCCTTTTTATGGGAGCAACTCTTGCTTTGGACATAACAAATGATGTTTTTGTTAACTCATTTTCATTGTATCTCAAATATACAACGGCACCATATCCCTTTTGGCTACTATCTGTAAAACAGTGCAATTGAATATTCGACAGATTTCCTTTTGACAGATTGTTGAAATAATGTCTTGAAATTTCAACATTTTTTAATTTATGAATTTCATTATACCAGGTTTTAAATCGATTCTGCAATTCTTGATCAAGTGGTACATCCCATTGGTAACCTCTTTGTCAACATTCTTGCATCATCATTTTAGCTGCAACAACAAAGGGAGATATGAAACCGATAGGATCGTATAGTTCGCCCGCAACTTGAAGAATCTTCCGTTTTGTTATTTCCTCAGCCGGATCCTTGAGTAATTCATCTTTGATTCGAAATTTCAGTTTATCTGCTTCATGATTCCAAATATATCCTAACAAAGTGCTATTCATTCCGTCTCCATTAAACTTCGTATTTTCAGCTGCTTTCCAAATCGCATGTAATTGGGCGTTATTGCTCCTCCACTTTCTCATATTGAAACTAGCAAGCATCATAATTCTTTCCACATCTTCATAAATTTCTGAAGCTTCTTCTTCATCATCTGTACCATGAATCAAATCATCTACGTAAAAATTTTCTTCAAGAAGCTGACAGATCTTCGAATATTGTGCTTTCAACTTGCGTGATGCTTTATAGTTGCTGCTAGTAAAAAGGTGCTACAGGTTGCTCCGAATATTACACGCGTCATTCTTAAAATCGTCGGTTGCTCCTTTTCCTTTGAAGTCCAAAGAAATCTTACTGCATTTCTATCCTCAGGCTTCAACAGAATTTGTAGAAAAGCAGCTTCGATATCTGCAGCAAATGATATTTTGTGTTGACGAAATTTAATTAGCAAATCTAATAATTCAGGGTTTAAATTTGGTCCTGAATGTAAGCAATCATTTAAAGATAGACTGTCATGAGTATGCGAGGAAGCATCAAATACGACCCTTAATTTCGTAGAATCGTGATCTTCTCTGATTACACAATGGTGTGGCAAATAATAGATGTTTTCTTCAGAATTCTTCGGAGCCTTTTCAGCTATTCCTTTATTTAGATAATCTTCAATTACTCTTGAATACTTGTCATAAATTTCAGGATTTTTCTTAAACCTTCTAAGTAAACTGTTCCATCTGTTTAAGGCGATGTTATAATTACTACCTATTTTGTTCATATTGTCCTTCCAAGATAATGAAACTTCATAACGATTGGTTTTATATTCAATAGTTTCTTCAAATCTACGCATAACTTCAGTGTCATTCTCATTTGTTGAATAGTCATGTATTCCAATTGCATCTAAATCCCATATCTTTTTTAGAGCTGCACTAATTTCCAAATCATGTGCATGTGAAGTATTCTCAACAACATTCATTACCGTAATTCCGGAATGAAGTGTAGAAACATTACTTAATGCTTCAGTTCCGCTTATAGTGTAACCAAATAAGGTTTCAGGAGGCAACAAGACCCTTTGATAATCTTTTAACCTTCCCAGTGACTATTTTCCAATAATAATCATTACCAATTAATACTGATATTTGAGAGTTATGGACACTTATATCTGTAGCATCAGCAAGTCTTATCGAATTTTCCTTACAATAATTAAGTATTTCCTTTCCTGGTCTACCAATAAGAGCTTGATTAATTTCTGGAGTTTCAAGAGCTTCAATTATTATTTTCCCAGATTCACATATATCTTTAAGAATAACCTTAACCTTTTTTAGCCTTTTAACTGTAGGCTCAGTAGAGCCAAAGGTGTAAATCTGAAGTTCTTCTTCCCCCACAACACTTAATTTTAATTGTTTTGATACTTCTGTCAGGATGAAAGATTTATGAGAGGCAGAATCGAAAATGAGTATTACATTTTTTCTTCTATTCTGACCTAAAGCTATTGCATTTGCAGTTTGTAAATAAACCCTATTTTTGTTATCTCTTTCCGAAATTGACGGCACCACTGTGTCTGTTTTAAGCTCACCTTTATTTTCCCGTTTATTTTCAAATTTATTATCATGTAAAATAGTATTATGCCTTAATGAACATAAATCACAGCGTATATCCGAGCTGCAACGGGCAGATGTATGAGACTTACGAAAGCATAAGTAGCATCTGTTAGCCAATTTTAATTTTTTTTCTTTTTTCCTCAATTGGAATTGCGAAATTTGAAGTAGAATGTTTCAAAGATTCATTTTCTATCTTCCCACAAAATATACAACCGGCTGTTGATGTATTCGTATTCAACGACGCAACTGCTGGAACAAAATGTTTGTTTTTGAAGGCAGTATGATATTTCTCACTTTTAATAAGGTCTCGCGATTGATGTTTATGTTGTTCGGTTCTAATGTTAAACTCGGAATAGTTTGGCGATGTTTGGAGAAACGTACGCTCTCTGCTTTCAACTTCCTTCTTCAGAAATTCCAAAATGTTAGTCACTGTGGTTTCTGTGTCAGGGGTTAAAGATCGCTTAAACTCTAAAACCAATTCGCTAGGAAGTATCCTCATTAGCAATGGGCATAACAAATAGCTGTAAGAATTCGAAGTAACGTTAAGGGAATCAAGGCTTCTAATTTCAATTTCTAAGCTATCATATAAGTTACGTAATGTTTTAATATCATCTATTTTTTTAACTGGCTTTAAATTCAGCAGACGATTCATATGTGCATTTATTAAAATGTCCTTTTTACCCAAACCTTTCTTTCAGAATATTTATTGCCTTAGCATAATTTTCGGCAACTAACGGTAATCCCTTTATTGACATTAAAGCTGTGTCCGTTGTGACGTCGTGGATGCTTCAGTGGGAACGGAATCAACACTGATAGTGGTGATTCATCACTTTTTAATAACACAACATATCACAGATACAACATTAATACATTTAGAAAACTTTAGTAGATATCCGAGCTGGTGACACGATCAGAGACGTTAACGAAGATGGTACTCGTCATCACTCGACAAACAAAGTCTCCACACCTCAGCTCGCTCGCGGAGCTTCCCAAACTCTCCCTCACTGACAGGCGTCTCACAGAAATCTCATCTCTTTACGCATGCGTAATTCTCAGTTAAGTCGTTGCCATTCACAGTTCTTTAAATAAGGTGTTAAAATGAATTATAGTACTCGTACTGTGAGGAGTTTGCTAACGATGTTCTCTCTAGTCAAGAGCATCATAGGTCTTTCTAGTAGAGTTCAGGAGCGTTCTTTACAGACTAACTCCTTCCGCCTCCAGATTTTGTTTTCCTCGGACACAGAGGAAACAAAACGTTTTTTTTTAGGTTCCTACGGGATAAAATACAAGTTCAGGCAGGCGTTCACTACAAACAAACACCTTCCGCCTCCAGTTTTTGTTTCTCCGGACACAGGAGAAGTAAACCTTCACAGTTCACAGTTTATGGTTTCAATAGAGTGTTCAACATTTTACCAGTTAATTTTAAACCACACTGTTACAAAGGCTCTCCACTCTCATAACCAGGCCATCATAAAAAGAACACATTTAAAAATACATATACAATATATAAAAAAACAAAACAAAAATTTTTGTTTTTAATAAAGCTAACAATTTACTATATAGTACGAATTAAAAAAAATACAATATACATAATCAAATAACAAGACAAATTAAAAGAAATGATAACTAGTCTATTTAACTGGCATGTACAGAGTTTCTACTTAGTCTACATTTAAGTTGTCACTTCCCTTTTTATGATGTATCGTAAAATTATAAGATTGCAAGGCTAAGGCCCAGCGTAATAATCGACCATTTCTACCTGCATTATTTTTTAGCCATACTAGGGGATTATGGTCCGTTTGAATTGAAAATTTAGTCTGCCCATCTATATACCCTTTCAGTTTTTTTATTCCATACAGAATTGCGGCACACTTTTTTTCAGTGGTGGAATACTTCCGCTCACTATCAGTAAATTTTTTACTGAGATACAATATGGGATGTTCTTTTCCTTTATCATCCTTTTGGGCTAAAACAAAACCATATCCTTGATCTGACGCGTCTGTCTGTAGTATAAATGGTTTAGAAAAATCGGGTGCATGTAGCACAGGCCTACTAGATAGCTTTTCTTTTAAGGATTTGAATGATTCATTACATTCATCATTCCAAACAATTTTACCCCTTTTGTTATTCCCTTTTAACAAATTTATCAATGGTGCGGTTATAGCAGAAAACATAGGTATATATTGTCTGTAGTATCCAGCTAACCCTAGGAAAGCTCTAATCTCAGTTTTAGTTGTGGGAACAGGAAAATTTTGAACCGCTTCGATTTTTAGTTCTGCTGGAGAACGTTTTCCTCGACCTACTATGTGACCGAGATATTGGACTTCTTCTTGTGCAAACTTGCACTTAGAGGGTTTAATAGTTAAATTGGCTTTTCTTATTCTTTCTAAAATTTCATGTAAATGTTGTAAATGTTCCTCCCACGTTTCAGAAAAAATAGCAATATCATCTAAATAAGGGGTCGCATATTTCTCACATCCGCACAATATTTCGCTCATCATTTTACTGAAATAATAAGGAGCATTTTTAAGCCCAAATGGCATGCGCAAAGGCCTATATACGCCAAAATTTGTAGCAAATGCAGCAATTTTCTGCGCCCTAGGGGTCAGCGGAATTTGCCAATAACCTTTAGTTAAGTCTATCAAGGTGATAAATTTGGCTGCTGCAACAGTTTCAACACGTTGCTCTATATTGGGGATCGGATAGAACTCAGTACGCGTTATTTCGTTTAACTTTCTGTAATCAATACACGGCCTAGGATCCCTACCTGGTGCTTCAACAAGGATCATGGGTGAAGTATACTCAGAGGGTCCTGGTTCAATAATCTTGTATTTTAACATTTTTTCAATCTCGACTTTAAGAATTTCGTTCTGTCGATTTGTCATTCTATAAGGCTTATGCTGTACGCGTTTATCACTGATTAGTTCGATATCATGTTCGACTAAATTTGTTTTCCCTGGAATATTCGAAAATATAGCAGAAAACTTTACCAACAACTTTCCCAACTGCAGGATTTGTTCATCACTAAGTCTTTCTTTAAGATTATCTTTTGCTATTATTTCATTAAAATCAAACACATTGGGGTCGGTTAACATATAAGGAAAATCCTCCTCTAATTCCGAGGGTTCAACTATCTCCTCGTTGTCAAGGAGCACCATATTCAAAAATTCAGGTCTCTTATGATAAGGTTTTAACATATTGATGTGATACACTTTATTTCCTTCCTGATTCCCTTCAAAACTAACCACATAGTTTGTTTCTGATAATCTTTTTTCTATTTTCCCCGGCCCTTTCCATTGAGGAGCGAGTTTATGTGGTTGATTCACTGCTAATACTAATACAGAATCTCCTTGCTGGAATTCCCTTTTCACGGCATTTTTTGTCATACCATTTCTTCCTTTTGTCTCTGACCTCTTCCATTTTCTCTTTAGCTAATTCTCTACTTTTCTTTAACCTATTGATTAATTCGAAAACATATTCTATTACGGTATCTTCTTTTTCCTGAGGATCTAACCATTTCTCATACAATAATGCGACAGGTGTTCTGAGGTTGGTCCCGTACACTAACTCAGCTGGACTAAATCCTGTACTATCATGCGTTACTGTTCGCAGGGCAAAGAGAGCGGCAGGCAATTGTACTTCCCAATTTGGGGCAGCTTCAATACATAATAGCTTTAAGACCCTTTTTATTGACTTATGGAACCGTTCTACAGGATTGCTCTGGGGGTGGTAAACAGAACTTCTGGAAATTTTTATACCAAACTTCTTCAAAAATTCAACGGTTAAGCGACTCATAAAAGATTTTCCTTGATCAGTTTGAACCTCCCTTGGAAAACCCATCCGACTAAATACCTGCAAGAGTACACTTACAATAGATTTCGACGTTATATCCGGTGCCGGGACGGCGTCAGGATATTTAGATGCTAAGCACATAACTGTAATAAGATATTTATTACCTTCAGTAGATGTAGGCATAGGCCCGCAAGCATCTACATTAACCTTACTAAAGACTTCCGATATCACAGGTACTATTACCAACGGTGCTTTCTTCTTGTCACTTGCTTTTCCTACACGTTGACAGGAGTCGCATGTTTTAACGAATTCCTCAATGTCTTTATAACAATTTGGCCAGAAAAAATGTCTTAGTAACCGGTCTTTTGTTTTCAGAACTCCTAAGTGACCTGAAGTTCCTTCATGACAAATTGCTTTAATTTGCTCTCTGAGGTTTTCTAGAACAACAATTAAATGTTCTCCTCCTCCTAACTTATTTACCTTCTTTTTTACTAAAACCCCATAACTTGTTTTACTTCCGCTTTTTACTAGTTCTAATAAAGGGGCAAGTTCTTTACTTTTTTGTTGTTCATCAATGAAAGTACTTGAGTCAATTTGAATTGCAGGACTTGTGGGGACACAAAGGTCGACAGGAGGCAATATCTCTCTGTTTTCAGACCTTTCATGAGCATCATCCTCCTCTTCCAATTCTAACTCATTCTGCTCAGAATTTTGATTCGTCTCACTTAAATTTTCCGCTTCCTTTAATTGTCGTGCTTGAGATCGAGTAACGACCGCATTAACATTACCGACATACGACGAATAATTTTTCTCAGTTCCTCTGAGAAGAGCCGCTGTCTGGTTACCTAATATATATCGTCCTTGGTCTAAGTGGTCTCCTATAACAGCTGCTTTGGTGGTTACTGTACCCAAATCGCATTCAATATCTACTTCAGCAACAGGTAAACAAGTCATATGATCATCCAACAAATGTCGAACCCACACATGTTCCCCCTTCATTCTATCTCTGTCTACATATTTCTGACAAATAATATCTACTGTTGCTCCTGTATCTCTTAGAATAGGTACTTCAAAACCATTTACTCTTCCATTTAACGTATAGGGATCTAACAGATTCTTCTCTGATCTCCCGCTTATCCGATACAAATCTGCCTTTTGGGTTTTAAAATTAGGGCACTGAGGACGTAAATGGTCAAAAGATCCACATTCATAGCACTGGAGTCTTTTTCTCCTATCAAAATTCGAGTCTGACTTTTTCCCAACATTGCGTGCATCATCATCTTTTTTAAATTGTGTACCTTGAGGGTTTTTTCTATTTTTGAAAACGTTACCAGTGGACTGAAAAACACCCATTTGTCTACCTGATATTATCGTTTTCATTTCACCCAATTTCGTTTTCCCAACCATCGTCTTTTTCGCATCTTCAAATTCCTCTATTTTACCCACCAACAGTTTTGGTGAAGTGATCGTAGCCCATTCATCTATAAAATGTTCCTTAAACTCATTAGGCGTGCGCCTTTTAATCTGATCTACCAACATTAAATCTTTGAGTTGCTCAAATGTTTCAATTTTTAATCCCTTAAGCCACCCATCTAAAAATGTCTTAATTTCGTGATAAAAATCGTACCACGTAGAATCCGGTTTTTTTTAGTCTTAACAAGAAGTTGCCGAAACTTCTCCGCACTTAACTTAAATCTTTTAAGTAGTAATTCTTTAATATGTTGGTAAACTCTAGCCTGTTCTTCAGGTCCCCTAGCAATTATATTATTTACTTCAACCGGAAGGACACCAATGAGATATGACACCCATTGATCCGTGGGCAATTTTAGAACTTTAGCTTGCCTCTCAAAAAGTTCTAAGAATAAACTGATATCATCAGTTTTTAAATTAAACTTGGGCATTAGTTTCTGAAAATTCTGATTAAATACCGTTTCACCTCCAGGTTTAGCAGATTCAGTGTTCTGTTTTGCTTTAAGGCATTCTAGTTCTAACTGTTGCTTTTCAATTTCTTTATTTTGTTGTAGTATCTGAAATTCTCTCTCCCTAGCTTCCTGTTCTAACTGTAATTCTTTCGCTCTTGTTTGCTTCTCTAAGTTTTCCTTTTCTATCCTATCAGTCATAATACTTTCTAACAAATTTTTAACAAATTCTTCCTCATAATTTTTACTATTCGTTATTAATTGTTTTAAATCTATCACTTTCATATCTTCTAAAGCTATTTCCCCAAGTTCTGAAGCGACAAGGAATAGATCCCTTTTCTTAGCTTTCCCCAAAAATGCCATTATCGCAAAAGTAATTGCTCAAAACAAATAAGAACTCAAATAGTTATTCACAAATAATACACATAAAAATATATCAGAGATATAAAAAACACTTTCTTCTTTCTTACAAAATTAGGAAAATAAAAATAAAAGGTTAATAAAAGCATTAATCATTTTGGATTTATTTCCATTCAAACATAAAACGAATAAACAACCTTACTGAATACTTCGTATAAAAAAATAATAACAAATTCTTTTCATTTGGTACAGCCAGACAGAAAAAAAACCAGAGTGGCGCCAATAAATATAAACACCTTTAATTAACTATCGTTTCAGATACTTCCGTTAGCAACCACATGGCCAACGCAAATACTACGTAAATTCGATAGGCGCAGGTTTAAATCAGAACACTATTAGAACATTTCTTTACTGCACAAAGTTTTAATTTTTATACAATGAAATGATAAAAATTTAACATTCTACTTATCCGAAAAAACACATCATATTAAAATACAGCACTGGTGTGCTTTCATGAGAAAACCAAAGTAACAAGTTTTTAATATTTTCAACAACTTATTTCTTTCACAAGAATTTAACATACATTTTCTTCTAATGACTTAGAAGTGAAAATTGCAATATTGCACTGATGTGCTTTCACATAAACACAAAATAAACAGTTCAGATTCTATCACACCAATTTATAACGAAACGTTAAACATACACTGATGTGCTGTTTATTTACGGGAATGGATTTTTCCCATTATCATACAAAAGAAAAATATCTCGTTAGATATATAAATGCAACACTTTGATTGTTGTAAAAACTCTTATGCACTGACGTGCTATAAAATGCACTGATGTGCTACGTGTTAATGGGAAAATGTTTTCCCGAATATACCACAAAAGGAAAATATCTTGTTAGATATACTATAAACCAAACACTGAGTTTTTAAAACTCTTATGCACTGATGTGCTACTTCTGCTTTGGGAATTGATTTCCCGAATAAGTAATAAATAACTACATTATACACTTCAGGCCTGGAAATGAATATTGTGGAGAACACATACCTGGTCTCTTGTCACACACATCTCGGTGGAACCTCCAATTTTTTTTATTTCTTTTAGTCTGTGACGTCGTGGATGCTTCAGTGGGAACGGAATCAACACTGATAGTGGTGATGCATCACTTTTTAATAACACAACATATCACAGATACAAGATTAATACATTTAGAAAACTTTAGTAGATATCCGAGCTGGTGACACGATCAGAGACGTTAACGAAGATGGTACTCGTCATCACTCGACAAACAAAGTCTCCACACCTCAGCTCGCTCGCGGAGCTTCCCAAACTCTCCCTCACTGACAGGCGTCTCACAGAAATCTCATCTCTTTATGCATGCGTAATTCTCAGTTAAGTCGTTGCCATTCACAGTTCTTTAAATAAGGTGTTAAAATGAATTATAGTACTCGTACTGTGAGGAGTTTGCTAACGACGTTCTCTCTAGTCAAGAGCATCATAGGTCTTTCTAGTAGAGTTCAGGAGCGTTCTTTACACCGTTAGTAAAGATGTGAGGTAATTAAATTTGTCTACATCCTTTAAAGCAGAGTTATTATGTATAGCAGATTCGTATTGAGCCCAAAAACTTTGAAATTCACATATTTCGCCTTTAAATTTATTTATGGTTAGTTTCGGAAGTTTAGCGCCATTTGTGTTTGTGTTCTCTACCGTATCTATAGTAGCAGAATTAGATGGCAACTCATTTAATTTAACACATTTTCTATTTCTAAATATTCTACTGATCTTCGATTTACACAAGGTAATTTTATTTTTATATTCCAAGCTATCCTGTATTTCAGTTTCGTACTCCTTTTCATCTGTTAGGATAGATTCGATTTCAGTGTTCAATATTAGTATATCGTTTTCATTTTCATTTAAGATGGATAAATCATCTTCTAATAAATCAAATTTAATATTATCTAATTCTATTTCCTTTTCCATTTTAGCTATCAGTCTTGTTACTGATGCTCTTAACATTCCTCGCTTCTTTTTTAGTGCTTTTAACTTATCCATCTTAATAATCATATCATCATCTTAATATTCAATCACTAATCGAACAATAATAAATACTTAAATCACAATATATCTAAAGATCACTGTTATCTCTGAATTTTGGCACCATGTAGCAACTTATGATCTTTTTTTCTTATTCTTATTATTTACATTTAATAACATCAATAAGTGAAAGTTTGCTTACCTTTCTTAATAAATATCCACAGGAACGCTTGGAATTCCTTTTCATTTTTATTACACAGAAGTTTTATTTACAGCTATGTACAAGAATTGTATGCTTACATTAGAACATTCATCATGTTTTTCTGGTTGCCACTACATCTATCTCAAAAATCCGCAATGCGGTAAGAAAAATATAACAAGCTAAAAGTAAAAAAACGCTGCGCCCTCTCGTGGCCAGCTACATAAACTGTAACACTTGGTTTTTGAATAAAAAATAAGGTCTTTCAGTACCTTTGAATAAACATTTCAGAAATTTTCAAAATTTGATTTGAGAAATGAAAAATTCTTAGTTTATAAGGTATTTCTCCCGCCTTCTTGGCATGCCTTCGTGGTGTGGTGGTCTGCACGCTGGGCGTGTACTCCAGAGCTCCGCAATTCGATTCTCGGCGAAGGCGGTTGCATATATTTCATCTTGCCTGCTTCCAAAAAAATACCTAATATCTCTACAAGTTTCATAAAGAAATTTAAAAATCATATATAGTGATATACGTTCTGAATTTTGTCTACATATATTAATTTTAAAAAACAAATTATGATTTATTCATAGCTTTCATTCACAAGATTTAGAACATACAATCATGTAAGCTAAATTTTAAATAATCATAATAGTCGAAAATTAATTTATTAAAATATTTCTTGAAAAATTTTATAAGCATGAAAATTTGAATGTGTTAAAACAGCTGATCATATATATATGTCTCAGTAAACCTGTATTATAATCTGCTAGATTTAACTTCTTAAAATTCTACTTATAAGTGAATATTTTAATACAATTTGTGAATTGATGTTACTGGTAGTTTGTCTACTTGAGCATAATCTGCATAAAAAGTCGAATAATAAATTTTAATATACATTGAAATAAGAAATAAAATGTGAATTTAATTTGTCTTACATGAAAATTATTCAGCTTTATTTGCAATGTATGAGATTCAGAAAATACGTAACCATAAAATACGCTCATGCTATTGTTTTTAACTTCATGTATTGCACAAAATGTTGAGAAAGAAATGTTTCTATTTCTTATTACAAAATTATGAAGAGCTTAAAATTAATTAACCTATTACCCAAAATTATGAATAAAGCTTAAAATCTTCAGTTAGCTTATAACGCTTTTTACTTTTGAGAAGTTATATATATACAAATTCCAGTGCATTAATCATTACAGGTGAATAAATGTTTACATATATTTTTAGACTATAACTTATTTTTATATATGCTAATTCTAAGTCTCATATGCAAAGAATAAAGTAAATTTTGAAGTTAAATAATATGGATTAGCTCACATGTGTAAGATAAAATTCATTTTTCATAATTCTGTTGAAAATTCTTATGCATTTTAGTTATTGATTAAATCTAAGTAGAAATCATTAACATAACTGCAAAATTATAATAATTTCCATGAACGAAGTATTTTAAATATAAATGAAAACAAACAATGCATTAGAAACTTTTTATTAGAAAATATATGTACATACATATATAAATGGATAATATGACACTAAAAATATGGCAATAAAATGACATGACAAAAAAATGACATTAAATATCTAAAAATTAAAAAAAAATCTATTAAAAAGTACTATGAGTTGAAAACGATACGACCTCACCGAGAATTCAATAAAGTATACGAGTTCTTTTTCTTGTTGACATGCTGCAATTCTACCAAATAATTTGCTCACTTGTGTTATAAAAAATCAAAACTACAGTATGGATTTCTTTTTTACCTCTGTTCTTCCTATTTGAATTAAAAATGCATGCAAAACTGAATTTAAATAATTAAAATAGATAATGTTGTGTAAATTGTACAAAAATAAAAATAATTTTAAGAAGTGTTTACAAAATGTACTATCCATGCATATAGCTTTTATCGTGTTAGCAGTATGTAATAAATAAAAGTACGTTACAGCATTACACTCTAAAGCAAATTTACAGATACCTTAAAAAAGGACAAACTAAAACTACTTTTTATTACATTCTTCATTTTTTACACCTAAATCTAACTATAGGACTATAATTTATAATGCTTAAGATATTTATATTAAGAAATAACTGTATATATATAACTTTATTAAGAAATAACTGTATATATGTTCTAACTTACTTTTGGCAAAGGAGGTGCATTCATTGTTACTACTGTCCTCGCTTGAAATGGCGAGCTTGAAAACATGTTCGGCCACTCTGTATCTCAATTCACTCCGTTCTCTATTGTCTCAATTACAGATGGCGAAACATATTCTGTTACCAAGACAGTAAACCTGCGTTATATAACGTGAAACGGAGCAAAAGTTGCTGTCACTCTGCAAATCCCACTCTGAGGGATTTAGAGTGTAGATCTTCATCCTATAAAATGAATGATTTTACAGATTAAACCTGTTACGATGTCCATAGGATCACGATAGTTAAGATTGGTTCTGAGAATGTGAGAGAAGACGTAACTGTTCGTAAATTCGACTGTTATTTATGTATATAATCCACATTCATTGAGACTTACGTACAAGACACGTCGAAATACTGATCTTTTGGAGAAAACAACAAAGATTGAATTCCTCTGTGTATGATTTATGAAGGGTAGCTTTTCTTTGTGTACAAGACTTATGCTACAGAGATTGTTGTTGCCTTGGGTTCGGTTCGACTGAATAATTTGCTCACTTGTGTTATAAAAAATCAAAACTACAGTATGGATTTCTTTTTTACCTCTGTTCTTCCTATTTGAATTAAAAATGCATGCAAAACTGAATTTAAATAATTAAAATAGATAATGTTGTGTAAATTGTACAAAAATAAAAATAATTTTAAGAAGTGTTTACAAAATGTACTATCCATGCATATAGCTTTTATCGTGTTAGCAGTATGTAATAAATAAAAGTACGTTACAGCATTACACTCTAAAGCAAATTTACAGATACCTTAAAAAAGGACAAACTAAAACTACTTTTTATTTTTACAGTATTATTACTTTTTATTATAACACCGTATTATACACCGTTCTCTATTGTCTCAATTACAGATGGCGAAACATATTCTGTTACCAAGAAACATATTCTGTTCCTCTGTGTATGATTTATGAAGGGTAGCTTTTCTTTGTGTACAAGACTTATGCTACAGAGATTGTTGTTGCCTTGGGTTCGGTTCGACTGATGCGTGCAGTTTATTCTATCTAAGACTTAAAGAGATACAGATTTCGAGATGATATTCCAGTGAAAAGAACGAGATCTGAAAGGTTCTGTGTATGGTTTATGACGCCTTTGCTATAAAAAGCGCTGATTGGCAGGGCATTATCAAGGCTGGGATCTAGATGTCCAGATCCTTCTCTTCTGGAATCTATTTAAAAGTTTTGATAACAGTTCCGAAGTCGGTATCACACTGTGATCTGTGTTTATAATCACTACATCGGTTATCTTACATTGGCTTACAGCATTCTTGTAATCATCCATTGCTTTTCGTCGTTCAAATTGTCGTTTCTATTCGCTTCTTGCTAGAATATCTCTCATGCTATACGAGAAACTTAGATTTCATAACTAAATGCTAGTCAGCAGGATCGAGCTTTTGAACGCACTTTATTGCGACTTAGGGACTGTTTTTTTAATTAATTTCTTTTACGTATTTTAAATCAGCAATACATTTCATACCACCCAGATAAATTTTGTTTGAATTACAATGTGGAATTATGTATTAGGATTTTCCATCTATTACTTGTGTGTAAATTCGTTTTGATTGATCGAAAAATGATGATGCCGATCTGAAAATAAAATACTTTTATCGGGTTAGTTTTGCATTACCAGTAGTAAAGAGCAGAAATTTCTTTAATACGTAAAAAACGCACCAATTTGCAAGACCGTAAAATTAAGAGTTCAAGGTGAGATTAAGGTGTCAAAGCCAAGCTTCGATCTATAACAAAACGTAAAGAAAATATTTTTCCTTCAATAATTTTAACATTTATTCATTTCAACGTATTTTTACTATGTAATAGCAGTTTTCTAAGTTTATAATTTCTGCTTAACACACTTTTTTTAAAACATTTTATTACAGCTCATTGCTCAAATCTTCCTCAGCACAAGAATCTAGAAAATTTATGTTCAGAAATCAATGGAGATGCCCTTCTCTACTCTATGTTCAGATGTAAGTAAATAGTTTCTAATACTTCTGCAATTTGATTTGCTTTTAAGAACGTAAACGTATATTTGTGTCATGTTATTTATTATATGTGTATGTATTATATTATTGAAGTGTTATAAAGATATTACAGCAATACCGCTTGCTCGCAGGAAAATAAAATGCTTTAGTCCAATTGCTAAAGCACTTATATACGTATCCATAGGTCCGGCGGTTCGATATAAGTCGTCAGAAAATATGGCGGTTTAAATTTTCGTCGACAGACGGCACAACCTTTGTAACTTATATCGTAAATTCACGAAACCAATCACTGTAGTGCTGATGTTAATAATTTCACAGAATGTTTCTAGCCTGAATATGTGCTTGTTTGACCTACTACAGATAAACGTAAAAACATTTGGGATTTGCTTTTTATACCTTTGCATTATTAGCAGCTAGATACATAGAATGTGAAGCGAAAAAACAGTAATCGAAGGAGTGAAAATAGGATTATTTACTTTATTTTTATCTCATTCCCTGGTGGCATTCCAAGAGTATAATTCAAGCATAAATAAATAACGGCCTATACTATCTTTTATCTAACTTGTCATGTGTTTGTCTTGACCTGCCAACGGTCAAGCCACAGGATATAGTTAATTCTTTCAGATTTTTATTCCGTGGTTATTGAACGGTCTGAGTTCATAAGGGTTTTATGGTTTCTGCGTGTGTAACAAGAGCCGGTCAACCTTAGAAAGTTCTCCGTAAAGGCATGTCTATATAGGTCACTGTTATTTTTTGTCATAGTTAGTATAACTCAAGTACATAAATTATTTCCTAAATTGCGATTCAGTATTCCCCAAGGCACCCCTCCTTAGGCCAATAATCTGCCAATATTTTGAGAAAATCGAAATAGTTCTAATCCTAATCTTTATATCTACCTAATAATTGGTCTCTTTGTTGAACAACTGTTAGGTCCATATACTTTAAGAGTATTACTTATGAATAGCCGATGACGTACCGCCCTGACTGCTATCAGTCTATATAAATATTAGATATTTAAATTTAGTGGAACTTTTTTTATCCGCATTTGGTAGATTACAGTTAAAAGGTCAGTTATTTCATTAAAAGGTCAGTACGTTTATAATGATTAGCTGATCGAACGTCTTGGACGTTCCTTGACCTTACCAACCTAGGCTTACAAACGGAAATGTTGCGGGCTCCAATCTGTCACTTTCACAAGGCATGAATTGCAATTAATCTAGTTTCAAATTTTTTCACATGTTAGTAATTTCTGCAACATTAGGTCCAAGCAAATATATGAATGAACACGAAACAAGGATAGTGTATAAACTTTACTATAAGTTAACCAGCTAAACTAGCTAACAAGAACCCCCCGAAAAGACACGAATGTGTGACCTCATGATCTGCTGGCGGAAAGTATAGGAAAGTTTTCCGTGTTTCTTAAATGTCCGTAATTCATTAAGATGCCATTAATAATGGCGGAGTGCGTGTCATTTGACTAATGCTGCATATTCATTAACATCATTTTTATTTTCTATAAATTACGGTTATAACTTTAGTTCAAATTTGGCTTACCGCAGCTTCCCACCTCCAGTAATGGTACGTTGATGGTTAACTGCAATTTTGGGTTCATAATTAAAAATATCGTTTCGCGTTAGGTTCCTTAATTACAAAAGTACTGAGTAAATTGTTGGTTGCTCATGGAGGATGTATGCCTCACATTTAAAACATCTCGCAGCATCATGTTTTAAAGGAAGGAACAACACGTATGTGTTATTTCACTAAACGTAACGAATTTATTGCTACGTGGAGCAAACGCTGAATCCACGAAAACACCTTCAAACTTCCTGCATTTTCGTTGTCGCCGAAACACCTTCTTTGAAAAGGCAAGATAACTAAGCCTTCCCTGGCGTAAAGGAAAACAGCCAACGCTAATAGAAAGGACCCACATTAAGGTGAGAAACAATATACGTTTCCTTAACCTCAATCGTGCCCGGATTCGTCGGATAAAATGGCCCGGATTTAAAACGCTCTCCCGGTGATAATGAATCTCCATTGAGAAAAGACGCCTGCGTGTTCTTCGGGATATGATCTGCCTCAGCGACTGCTTAAATGCCCTAGATTGAGATGGGAGGGATCGTTTAATGAGTTCCAGCTTTTTAGAAGATTTTCCTTGCGGTTGATATTATCCGTGGTTTTAAATGCTCAAGAAAGTGCTGCGGTTGAGTTGTCATAATACGGACATTTCTGCAAATGGGATTAGCATTGTAAGCTAGTGGAAAGGGAATCTCGTCGCCATTTCATTGCTGTTTTGTAATACCTTAGTGTAATTTTTATTCAACTTTATTGGCAACATTCGAAAGGGAAATTTTAACATCTGAAGCAATAAATCTTGATAGCTACTGCAGCGAAAGATTTAATTAGAAATACAATAGGATTTGTAGGGATAATGATGTTTTACTATAATTTTGTAGAGTCGTTAGTTGCATTTCGGAGCATGAAACTTGGCAAAAAAAGCGGTGCCTTCGCCGGAATTCGAACTCCGGGCCTCACGATTACCAGCTGGACGTGCTTCCAATTATGCCGTAAGGCTCGTGGTTAGCAAAGAAAAAATTCATTCACGTTAAGGTCAGTGGAATGAGATTTGCTGGACACATTCAAGGATAAACTTAGGAAAATCAGCAATCGCTAAAATATTTAATTATAAGACAACAGGGGAATATAAGACATATTTAATTATAAGAGCAGAATTCGGGGGAGATCCAGATTTAGATGACAAAGCATGGAGAAAATGATTTTAAGATCATAATAACCTAAGATTGGCAATGTCCTAGCCACCAACAGCCGAATGGTAAACTCGGCTGAATATTGGTTGTTAGACCTGGCTTGGAATCTAGGCGAACGGGCTAGTTGCATAGGCGTTTCCGTCGTTTTCCTTCATCTGTGTGACGTTCTGTTTGACGTGGGTACGAGCCAATTTCCCTTAGAAATTCTACACAAAGGCATCCTTGTCACTTGGCGGATAGCCGTTTTGTAATTTATCATTATCAAATAAACTAAGCTAAACCAAGCTTGATTAAAAGAACACACTGGAGGAAGGCGTACTGGAAGAAGGCCTTGTTCCATTATGGGTTGTCTTGCTGTTGATGATGATGACAGTTCTTATTGATCTTTTTGTCAAATCTAAGTATATAATTTTAATTGCATACCGTATAGTAGATAAAATTAGAAAAACAATTTCAACATTATAAGTAGAAGAAGTTTGTAAATGAGCTTTATAAATGAATAATTTATTTTAAGTGAATGTAGGCAAAAAGCAAACTGTCTGAATAATAAAGTAACCGCCGACAAATTGTGGTAAATTTGCATCGACTGTGAGGAAAAGGACCTGCGATGCAATCACTTTTTCATGGTCATTAAATGGATCTTAATTCTACATGAAATAAAAATTTGACTCTGAAATGATATTGATACTAACTGCCAACCAACGGAAATTACTTTTATTAGCTTCTGGAGTCTTAAATTATGAACGTTGTTTGGAATGTTTTAGTACACTCATGGATGCATTCGGAACTACCATGGCAAGGTAGTTCGTAATGCATCATGGGGGTTGTTTTATAGCAGTGTATAGCCTCATCGATATAGAAACTTAAAAGCTTGAATTGAAGACAAACATTACCGACTACTGGATTCAATCATAGTAATCTCGAATGGAGCCTTTATAATTATGCTTGTTGTTATCAGCTGAAAGAGTCAATTGGGACTGTAATATAAGATAATACAAATTCTTCGCTTGCTAGCATGAGGAAAAAAATGAAGATGCAGATTGTCACGTCTGAGATTGTCACGAAATAGTAAGTCGCCAGAATAATGCAAATGTTACATTGCTATGGAAGGGATCTATTCCGATTATTCCTTTGCTACGGAAGGGGACTATTTCGAACTCTAATCGCAAATGCAGAAAAACGTGTGCATGCTTTAATAGATGGCATCAGCGTACTGGTTTCAAAGCTTTTTTATGTATATAATATATAATAAGATGTTTTTAATCCGTGACGATACTTTCATGACTGCAATTTATGACGTTTTATGTATAATGGTGAATCAAAACAGCGGACTTTGAAGGAAATTGTGGCGTGCATCAAATCGATTATGCTGGAGGTCCTTTATGAAGAAGTTAACAGCCGCAAGTGGAAAATTCCCTATGGACACATGGACCAACGTTGCACATGTAGCTGCTCGCCGTTGTGCTCTATGTCTGGCTGCTAATGGCCAGCATTCTAACACGTTATGCGCTCTTAAGTAATTGTAGATTGTATTAAATCTAACTTATGGTATAAATGAGTGTAATAACCTATAATTAAGTTCATTACTAGAAAACAATAAAGAATGTTCTTTCGTTAAAATATGCAATACGTTTTTTTGCTTGGCCCTATATATTAAGATAATTTAAGTACTATCCTTAACTATTAATAAGAACGTAAAGAGTGCCGTAATTTATTATCCTTATTGTGAAGATAACTCTTTGCAACTACTTTCGAATTCATCTGTGCAGTGAGAAGAGAACGTGTTTTCTGTTTTTAAAAGGATGAAAGAGAGTTCTAGTAAATTGAGCACGCAATATTCTAATAAGTACGTGGTATCGTACGGAGAGAAAACATTGTGATAGAATAGCACAATCCCATTGAGGAAGACAGTATTAAAATTTATAAAACGCAGGAACTTAGGTTTTTCAATTTAGATTTACATTTGACGCAAAAGAATTAGTTTCAAGTGCAGAGATTGAAAATTACTAAAGTAAAGTACAACCGCAATTTTTTAATTAATTCTAAGGTTACGTATCACAAAATATTACTTATAAATAATAAAATTATGCTATAAACGTGAAAGAAAGTTTTTTTTGTGTATATATGATCATCTTTTTTTTTTATGTCAACGCATGTATCTCAGAAAAAATGCGCTTTATGTGGATCATTATGGGAGTATCTATGCAATAATTAAAATTATTTTTATAACATTTGCATAGACATTAGGTTGTTTTGAAGCAGGTGACATGAAAAATGAGCAATGCCCTTGCGGGGTTTGGAACCTAGACCTCTCGAATACGCGCCGAGGATTACGTTACACCACGAATACATGCGGAAAGGAGGGAGAAAATACCTTGTACCTGTATTTAGATACATGTACAGGGTGATTATAATTAAAGTTTAAGTTTAAAAACGCTATAAAAAAAGAACCACTGATGAAAATGATGTGAAATTTGAAAGGAATGTTATTGAAGAAGGCGGAAAGCGTATGGCAGAAGAAAAAATTTAGTTTTGAAAGTTAGCCACAGATGGCGCTGTAAGCGGCCGAATCACGACGAGAAATGATTCGTAAAACAACGGCTAAGGTGGAAGTTACACATTAAAACGTATTGACAAATTAGAATTGTTGAATAATTTTATTTGCATGACTGTACATATCACATCGAAAGGGACAAATCTGTTTCATGAGTTTTGCGGCGACGTACCGCATAAGAACCATTCATCAAAGAAGTTCGGAACTGTCACGAGACTGGCGCAAAACATGTTCAATATGGTGTCCACCATTGTGTGCAACAAGTTGAAAGCGACAAACAGCATGTTCCACAACGGATCGCAGTGTCTCTGGGGTGATGTTCAGAATGTGTTGTGAAATGCGTGCCTTTAATTCCGCTAATTTGCAATTGGAGCACGGAACACAACATCCTTCAGATATCCCCACAGCCAGAAATCACACGGAGTAAGATCAGGCGATCGGGACGGCCAGGCTGTAGGGAAATGACGGCTGATAATTCGAGCATTTCCGAAATGGAGCCTCAGCAGCTGCTTCACGTGATGTGCAATGTGCGGAGGAGCGCCATCTTGCATAAAAATGATTTCATCCACACATCCATGCTGTTGCAGAGCTGGAATCACGTGGTTGCGCAAAAGAGACGCATACCTCTGACCAGTGACGGTTGCGGTAACAGGATCGGAAGCACCCGTCTGCTCGAAAAAATATGGTTGTAGGATGAATGATGCCGTAAAGCCACACCATACAGTGACCTTTTCAGGATGAAGTGGTACGGGGTGCTTTGCCAATGGATTTTCTGTTGCCTGTATTCGACAATTCTGGGTATTCACGTATCCTGTCAGATAGAAATGGGCTTCATCTATCCACAAAATTTTCCACGGCCATTCATTATCCATTTCCATGCGAGCCAGGAATTCTAACGCAAACGTCTCCCTAGCTGTCAGGTCAGACGGAAGCAAATCCTGCACATAGCCAATTTTGTACGGATAGCATTGCAGGATGTTTCGTACAATTTTCAGCACCGTGCTCGTAGGCCTGTCCAGTGTTCGGGCAATTCCTCGTGCACTGCACGGTTGCACACCACCGGCCGACCCCTCCTGTAATGCTGGGGCCACTTCTTCAACTACCGTCGAATGCACTCGTTTTCTCCTTCTACCAGATTGCACATCAAACGAACCTGTCGCTTCGAATTTTTGCATCATTTTCTTTAGACATACGACACTCATTGGACCAATGCCTTCTTTTATACCCTTCAGTGTCCTGAATTTTTGCAGAGCTACTCTTGCACAATCATCATTCTTGTAATACAGCTTTACCAGCAGAGCGCGGTCCTGCAGTGAAACACCCATGGCGAACGTCTGAGACGCAAAATGAGGAACAGCCTGGTACCTGACGGCTTTATAACACTGAAATTTAACTAACATTTTAATTTACGTCTTCTTCCGCTTGCAGCGCCATCTGTTGCTAACTTTTGAAACTAAATTTTTTCTTCTGCCATACGCTTTCCGCCTTCTTCAATAACATTCCTTTCAAATTTGACGTCATTTTCATGAGTGGTTCTTTTTTTATAGCGTTTTGAAACTTAAACTTTAATTATAATCACCCTGTATATAGATAACCTAATATAAATCCATTATTGTTTTTTGGAGTAATCAATCGTACTCTTTTAATTCATTAACACGCGGGTAATTTTAACTATATTTTAAATGTAACTAACTGTTTGCCAAAATTAGTTAGCTTAATACTGAATAATCAACGCATGTGAAAGAATTTTTGATTTTTCAAAGTCCCAAAATTCTTAAAAACATAATTAAAATAGGTTCGGTTTCCTTTTTTGAATATTTTACATTTAAATAAATTTTAATGTTAATTTATAGATTATTGATTAAAGAATTAATATTTATAAAATAGTGGATAATTAATATTAGTTGGTTATAAAAGTTTGTCCAGTGGTGACGACGGCACCATCTTAAATGGGTCTCCTTGGAAGATGAAGCGAGTGGAACTCAAATTCATTCTTTAAGTCCAACCTCGTGAAGTTTTTCGTGCAGCATTAGAACGGTCAATGATTGATGATGCTGTTCAGTCAATAAGAGCATCATTCATTAATAAATCCTGATCATTTTCAGAAACCACTTTAAATTGAAACACTATCACACATTGGAACTTCAGCGTGCATCTAATGCGCAACACGTGTTCAGTCGTTTAATTTGCTTTTTTTATGCTTTGACCTGTGCTTGTCCAGTTTTACAATTTAAGTTAAATTAATACAAATATTGACGGTTGAAATTAATACAAATATTGACGGTATTAGACATTGGTTTAAATTCTGACGAGTAATGTGCATTTGATGATATCATAATATTTTGAAGAACCCATTTTAGAAATGCTGATTTGAATATTTGTAGTTGTGATAAACATATATATATATATGGTGTGTGTGTAAGCTAAACAATATAAAAGAAAACTTCTTTTAATTGTCAGAAGCCCCTTTTATTCTTTATTTTAATTTGCCGGAGGGCCATTTTAATTTCTTTTTTTTTGTCCCCAAAATAGTAGTTATTATATCAATTTAAACTGCGTCATTTTTAATTAAACCGCGTTATACGATATTACATACCGCCGCAAATCAGATTAAAGGTTTCAGTTGAGAACCGAAACGTCTGAATGCTCGACTTTTCGCTTCGCTGTTGCAAATTGCCGCAGCCTGTTAGTTTCAAAAATATATTTCTCAAGTCTATCGGTACCTACATAAAAAAGTCTTTAAGAACAAGGCGCTATAATCATCCATGTATTTCTGTTGCACCTGTGTCAGTCATAATTCAACAGAAAATAATGGAATTCGCCTAGTTATGCAAGTTTCTTTTTATACATCTACTGCGCAACCAGCATTATACATGCAGATGTGATAGTGTAAAAAAGACGAGCAGTTTCAATTTCTTTTTTACTTAGGTATTGATTGAATTTTCTTTTCTGTTTTCAGTCAACACACCTGCCGTGCCGTGTCCTTTCAAGGGATCCTACGTCTTCAGCTATAGCAGGGGTCACGGGGAATGCGCCTACCCAGAGTCCACTGTAGATTCCTGCACCGACGATTCTCATCTCCTACTCAGGTTTCAGGCATGCGCAGATGTAATCGGCTCCGAGAGCAGAAGTAAGTGTCCTTTGCTGTTTCACCTGAGTGCTCTTTATTTGTTCCTTCCTGTTCCTAATCATCATCTATACGAGTACCGGAACTCTTGTTAACTTGCAAGGGAGCAATACGGTGGCTACGCTGGAAAATTTATTGCTTATTGTTAGCGCAAAGGGGCTATATGCCCAGAAAGGATATTAATTTCGTTTTGGCATTTTGCGTTGGTTCACTATAAACAACATTTCACTTTTTCAGATTGTTTCCACCAAATATTAGAGCCTTGCATTATATTTAAAGAAGTTAAATAATGTACGTTTCTCACATCGTGAAAAAAGCAACAGAAACCAGAGACATCAAATTTTGAATAACGTATTCCTCCACTCCAATATGGGCATCTGGAAGCCCAAATTTGGGATTTGTTTTATTATCTGTTTTACATTTGGTAAACCTTTAACGAATTTTTGATTAACAAACTCGAACGATTTCAAAGTGAGTAGTGGCAACACTGAATGAAAAAAAAAATTATTTCAAACGCGTGAAACTGTGTATCGAAAATTCTAAAGACATTTTCTTTTAATAATTTTATGGTATTGCTGTTGAACTGAATTTTATGATTTTAAATGCGAAGAACATGGTATTTAATAAATAAAGGTAACACACAAAACGTTAATAAGCGCCACTTTGGTCGTAATATAAAATCTGAAAGCTCTCAGATTTATATATATATATATTTATTCTAGTGAATTCAATGTTGAGTGATATGCAAATTCCCGGTTAACTGAAGTAATTAGTGCAGACAATGACATCCATGTTAAATTCAAAATCACGATTAATTCGAGAGCAGTTAAACAGACACAGGAAAAAGAAGTAACAGTATATTATGATTAGCAAAAAGTACTATTAATATTTACCTGCATATTTAATCTGGGGAATACGTGTATTTGGTAGCGTAAATAAGTTCCTTTTTCTATCTGTGTATTTCTCTTGAGCGCGAGTGGGAACATCCTTCTGTTCTTTCTCCCAATCTCTGTCTATATGAGTTCTTCCCTTCTCGGATTTTTGTCTGTATTCTTCTTCTCTTTCGCCAAGTTAGGTTGTTATGGATATGGCAAAGCACACGAGGACTATCTGCCTCAAAGAAGAGATGTTTTTGCGAAGGACCATTCAGAGGAAACTGGCTCGTATTCACGTAGCACATGGGGAAACCAACCGTGCAGTCGGTCCATTCGCCTAAGGTCAAATTTCTAGTATTCAGCGCTCTTAACCGCTCGGGCCTCTAGTGGAGACTTTTTTGATAGGGTCAGTGTGAAACAATAGAATAGTAGCTGTACATTTGATTTATTATTTAAGATTGAGCGATTTAATTTATTTAATTTTGACGCATGTTTTAATTGTATTATTGATGGTGATTTTTTTAACAATTTTGGTAGTGAGTCCACATTCATTGTAACTAAATTGCGCTCTTGTATGGATAAAAATAGCTCAAATGCTTATGTTTTTTTTTTTTTTTTTTTTAGTCCAAAGGGACTTGAGTCCCGAAGGACTATTAGTTTCGTTTTGGCATTTTGCGTCGGACGGATAAATGTCGGTTCACTTTTCAAACTGTTGCCATAAAATGTTAGAGTCCTGCATTATATTTGAAGAAATTAAATATGAAAATCTGCGTAAATGTATGTATATTTCTCACATTGTCATAAAATAACGGTACATAGAGTCATCGAATTTTGAATAACGTAATCCTCCAACGAATATGAGCATGTGGAAGACCAAATTTGAAATTTGTTTTATGATCGATTTCCTATTTTTTAAAACTTTGACGAATTTTTGATTAACAAACTCAAGGATTTCAAAGCGAGCAATGGCAACGTTGTGCAGAAAAAACATTTTTATCTCCAGCGCGTGAGTCTCTGTATCGGAAATTCTAAAGATATGCTCGTTTTAAAACTATTTTGCGATATTGCTGTTGCACTGGATCTTATGGTTTAAATGCGAGGAACATGATATTTAATAAAGAAAGGTAACACACAAAATGTTAAAAAACGCCCCTTTGGACGTAATTTAAAATCTGAAACATTTCAGATTTTTTTTTTTTTTTAAATATCATTAGAGGTGCTGATTAGCCTCGATCTTCACTTCTCAAATTAAAGTGGTGTTGCCACCAAATGCTATGCGCATGTATCATTATTAAAGAAATAATATAGCAAATATAAAAGAAATGTATGGTAACACTTAGAGTTCTATGGAAATTCTAAACATATATTGTTTTTAAATATTTTGTTATTTACAAAGGAAGTGAAGTTTAATAATAAAGTTAAAAAGATAAAAAATAGCTCTGTTGGTTGCCTTGTTAAGAAAACTGAAACTTTCGTATAATGAACTGGTTTACTGTTGAATGTAATGCTATGTAAAATGCTTTGTTCGAGCATGGGGGACTTAAAATTGGTCAGATCGAAATTCCCTTTCATTGGCCGATGATAGTTGCAGAAATGTACGGTACTCTTGCGTTGTACCTCTGATGCATTCCATAAAAATTGTGGCGATTCTTAAGCCTATAACTCTTCTATGGTTTGCCTTAAAATTAAATTATCCATATAAGTGCAAGGCGATCGTTTGAAAGATTTCAGATCATTCTTGAAGCTGTAGTTTAAATCTTAAATAATGGTTTAAAAGTTAAACATACCTATGAGTGCTCTAATTAATTTATTTACAAATGCTGTTATAACATGAATGTGTGACCTCCTAATTCTCATTTGGTAACAGTGGAAATTCCCATCTGAACACATTTCCAAAAAATTAACTAGTAGCATTTTATTGAAAAAGGCAACGTTAGCAAAAGAAAATGCTTATTGTGAGCCAGAAATGCAAAAATGTCGTCGACGGCCTTTATTCAAATATTTCTGCACCAACTTCGCAGAAGAATCGCCTCAACGCAAACACTACCGGCATTGGTGAAACAGCTTGAGAAAACGGTCTAATTATGAGCAAAAAGAAGATCATTTATCAATAGATCAAGTCTAGTTAAGTACAGTGATCACCCAATGTTTAACCATAGCGGATGTGGATATAATTCCACTGCACTAACTATTAACACATAGCAGGGCTCCATAAGGTATCTACCGAGTACCTTCAAAAATGTTTTGCAGTTGGTGCTTTGCACTTGGTGCTTACAAAGATTTAGAATAGTTTATGTGTTTCGCATTTACAAGGATTTAGAAATAGTTGGTGCCTTACACACGTACATAAATGTAGAGCAGGTGGTACCTTTTGCAGATTGGTGGCGAACATTTGTAGGATATCCCTACAAAGTCTCATCAATTCAGTATATCTTGCCTGCAAACAACGATTA
This sequence comes from Stegodyphus dumicola, assembly GCF_044657685.1. Classification (NCBI taxonomy): domain Eukaryota; kingdom Metazoa; phylum Arthropoda; class Arachnida; order Araneae; family Eresidae; genus Stegodyphus; species Stegodyphus dumicola. Next base: position 97,944,010 of record NC_140776.1, on the reverse strand, counting down.
TCGACGAAGTGTTTACATACTCTAGCAGACTGGAAGCTTTTCTCTTTCGATAATGCTTGAAGCTCGTTATTTTGTAACTGGTGTTTGTTTCGGAAATGCTGAACTCTTTCGGGTGAATGATGCCTGTTAAAAAATTTTATCAACTTTGTACTATTAAAATTTTTTGATCATTAAATAGATAAGTGAAAGTTCACTTACCTTCTAAATAGGGCTGGCCTGAACTGCCTGCTTTTCCTTCTTGTAGGTATCCGTCTCTATGATGAACTTCGATTCACTTCGAAACACAGCTATAAACTTTTTAAGAAATTTTAATTCGTATGAAAGATATCTACAAAATATTTACAAGTTATAATGATTACAAGCATAATTTATACGGAGACGGTCTATCGTTATACATCTGTTAGACGCGTCAGCCGTTCAACTGACTACTTTTAGTCTCTTTCGCCAGAGGGCGTCCGTGGAAGTAAAGTTCTAGTAAACAAACGCGACAATGCCTGTTATTAAAACACATATTTTAAAGTTACACATCCATGCTGTATTTACATTTATGAAATATTACAACAATGCAGGCATGTTTTCTTTTTGTATCATTCACTCTGCATTATCCTCACTCTATTTTCAACAAAGAGTTCTCACTGCAAATGTGCTATCCCATTTACCTCATATTCAACAAAAAAGATCCTGGTATGTTCACTTAATTTAAACCTTTACATATTAGCTAAAAATAAGCGAGACTTATCAGCGTGTATTTTTCCAAACTGTTATTGCATCTAACGTTATGATTGCCAGAAGGTGAAAATGGTCTATCCATTCAGCTTGAATCTCTTGCAGAAAATCAGAAGTGTCGACTATTCCCCACGTTTGCCGATGCTAGGCATTGGATAAATCCGCATACTCATCCGGAAAATCTCGAAAGCCAATATATATATCGACGCCCCTCCAGTTATCTCCGGATTTGCAGCATCGCTCGCAATTAGTCGGGGATCATTAACGACCGACCCCCCCAAATGTTTTCTCCCCCTCCCCGATTGCCACCGGTTCCAAACACTTGTCAGTTGCAGGAGTACAAGCCTGATGGACAGACTGCGCATAATGCAGCGGAATGGCCCTTTGTGTCGCCATTAGACGTTAAATTATATCGAACGATTCTCTCTCTCTCTGTGTGAGTGTACTCAGTGGTTAATGGTCAGGTCAGCATAGGAGGCCTTTGGAGAGGGTAGTACTTGATCAGTTGGTACGAGAGAGGGGTTTAAACAGCCCCTGTAGGCGAATGGATGAATGCCGTATTCATCAGAAGTGTGAATAGTGTGAGTACTTTGATTTATGGAGAAGAAGTACCAGAAAGTGCAAATTTAGGTGGTATCATTCCACAGAATGTTTCCTAAATGGAAGATCGAAGTCGTCAATGGTATATTAAATGTTTACACATCTTTTCAAGGGAACACTTAAAAAGACGTATAGAAGTTAAACGCCTACAGTACTAGTTTTATAAAATGGAACACATAGATTTTAGTTATAGAATTTTAATGCTCCTTCAGTGGCCAGCTCTCGATTATTAGGGGGCGAATTAAAGGAGCCATTTAACCGAGCCTTGTCTGAAAGAAAAAGTTAAGTTTGTTGGACTATGTTGGAAGCATATCTTTAGAATTTCTGATGTACAGTCTTGTGGGTTTGAGATAACAGTGTTCTAATACTTAACGGTGTTGCCAGTTCTCCCTCTGAGATCGCTGAGTGTTTTAAAAATTCATTAAGTTTTACAAAATATGAAATACAAAATTCTAAATTCTAAATTCGGTCTTCCCTGTGCACATGTTCGAGTGGAGACTACGTTATTCAAAATTTGAAGCCCTTAGGTACCGTCGTTTTTTCACAGTTCGAGAAACATACATACATTCAAGCAGATTCTTCATTATTTAATTGCTTTAAAAGTAATACAGGGCAATAATATGTCGTGGAAACAACTTGAAAACTGAATTCCGAGTTTTAAATTGATACGCCACCAAATCCCTTTCCGAGACTATTAGACGTTTAAAAAAATTAATTTTGTGGAAATAATAAAATCTAACTGTAATTGCGAAGCCTCGAATTACAGTTAATGCTAATAAATTTATATGTGGATTCTAATTAATAAAATAATTCGAGGAAATAATTTTAAATAAAGCGCAGCTATAAATGTGTGTAATTTAATTAAACCATACAAGGAAGTCATGTGGGTCCACATGAGATTTATTACCATGTACATTTCTAGACAAAAATGTTAATTACAGGCCAAATTCATGTATCCTGTTATGTATCATATTTTAATTGATTGAAGCATCTAGGAGTAGGGTGAAAAATTTCTCCCCAAAATATGAAAAACGTTGGGAGAGAGGTACAAAATTAGGTATGAGGGTAATACATCAACAAAGGAGTCGTGATTGAATTATTCCCCGCCTGTCCATTTGAGGGTATAAAGGAACTGAAGTGAAAAAGTGCAGATAATGTGGATGAGTAATGGCTTCATATTGTGAGCATCTATGCTGCAAACTCTTAAGCAACTAAATGAATTATAAAAAGGATTTTGGAAATAAAAATTTAGAGAGTGATTGTGATAAAGAAATAAGTTTTTTTTATTTGCTATTCGAGATATAAAACAAGATTGTAAACAGGTCCAAATCGCAGAAGATTTTAAAAAATTTTTCATCGAACCATCTGGCTAATGTTGGTGTGTTCTGGGACTCCATTTTCAGGGGTTCCTTCAAATACCTCTGTTATATATAATATATTAAATTTTGAACAATTTTTTATTGTCTAGTTTCTAAAAATATAAAATCAGAGGCAGGAACACATTTTTAAATTTCGTATTCTTTTATGCTTTTTGCCTATAAATCAAACATGGACTGTTGTTGTCTTGTATTCTCATTGATGACAAATCTGGTTTAGATGTGTAAGCTAATGTTAACTTGCTTATCGAAACTATGCTATAGTGTAACCACCACGTTTGAAGCTTATGATGTCACATGATGTTGTTTTAAGCGTTGCTGTATACTTGTTTATTAAACTGATAAACAATGTGACTGCGTCATTTTTGTCTTGTTTCTGTAATTTAATTAATTAAAGTGAATTCATTTAAAATGTAATTAAAAATATGAGCAAGAATTCTTTCACTTTTATCCCAATGTTATCGAGTGTGTGTGAGGGGGGGAGACGGTGACGTAAATTGTATTATTCTATCAATTTTGGCAAATCTCATGAATTTCATGTATGGAACTTAGATTTTAGATAACCCGGAATCCGAAATCCATCTAACTGAGGTCGGTGGATCGAGGTGGCGACGGAAGTTCGAAATCACACATCAAATGTACACATCAAATCCACGAGATTTGTCGGAACCTGAAGGACACCGAAAATATGAAGTTATATATATTTTTCCTGCGATGTTACATTCGTCATAGTTGTCAGCAATCTCCCGCATAGTGCGTTTATCATCTGAGAAGGTAGTCAAGTTGAAAATTTGTAAATCGCATAAAAGTTTTTTTTCCCTTTCCTCTCTTGTGTTGTTATTGCTGCTTTATAATGCTGTTATTTGAAACGTTTTACGCCGCCAATTTTCGTCTTTCGTGCATCCTTCTAACACCATTTATGGTTTTCCAATGCGCTGATTAGTTAGCGTAGGAAAAAGTGGGTAATATGTTCGAAAATTTCGAAATGATTTCACTGTAACCGTAATCGCGAGAACTCTATTGGTTTAAATCATCGCAGTCTCGAGTGCATGCCTTCTCATTTCGGTTGGTTGAGCGGAACGGCCGGTAGGGGTTCAAATATATCTGAGAAGTTTTTTATGACTATGTTGTTATTTCGCGCAACACCTAATAAAGTGTAACCATGAAAATTAAAAATAACAAAAGTAAAATGTATATTTTTATTTGAATAATTTTAAATGAAAGTTAAAAAACAATTAGATTTTTTTTTCCTGAAAAACTTCATAAAATTCTCCGAAGTGTTGTTATCTAATACATAAAAAGAAATAGGAAGAAAAGAGGTCTTTTGAAGAGATTTTGCTTTGAGGCCTTCAGTTTGTAAGTCCAACCATGTTTTGGCATCTTCAAGGTAATTACTCAACTAAGTGCAAAACCTCCACTCGCTATCATTAAATTGTTGCTCACGGAATGGGTGTGAATTCTGAGAACACCCCACAACTTCCCAAAAATATCTTCGCAAATGCTTACTATCTCATCCCAGTATATCCTTTGTATACCCTCGCTAAGTCCCGCTGCAATATACTGGTTTTTGTGGCGAATTAAACTCTTGTTTATCACATCCTCAGGACATCATGAAAGTATCCATCTGTCATATCCTCCCGAGTACTTAATTTCATATTTTGGGTATATCCTCAGGACATCCTCAAAAAGTCCCCAGTGTACTGTTTATTGTGAGGATTTAAAGTTCTCACTCAGGATATCCCAGAATCTCCCTCTAAAATATTCCTCCTGATTATTTAATGTCACATTCCAGGACATCCTCGCAAAGTTCCTACCATAGTGATCTAGTTGTTGTGAGGATTTAATGTACTGTACATCCGCTGGACATCGCAGTATATACGTTTAACACATCCTGCAAATTGCTTAACGTCACATCCACCAGAACATCCTTGAGAAAGTGCAAAAGATCTAAATTGTTACCAATTGTTAATTAAGGTCCTCGAAATGCTTAATGATGGTAATCATCTGGAAAATGCAGTATAAATATCCTCAGGATGTTAAAAACGAAGTCTTCAAGATATTGTGAAAATCAACATCTTCAAGACATCTTTCATATTAGCGACTGAGACATGCTGAGTGTTTAAGTTACAAAGTTCTCGAGACATCTGAGAATTCAGATTCGCAGGATGTCCTCAAGTTTGTTCCGGAGCTTTGGGACTTACGTAGGAAATCCTGAAGATGTTCCGTAATATGAGCGTAATAGAAAACATCTTTAGTCTTCTGTATTATTTACTTCGGTACGAGATAATCGTTTGTGCGATATTTAATAAGGAGTTTTTTTACATTTTCACTATCTTATAATTATTGTAGCATCAGAAATTGAATACGTTGTCCGTCTTTAGATAATTTCCGATTTTTCCAGAGTATTCCGCCTTTATTGTCCTCTCCTTTTTCTCCAAGGTGTCATGAATCATTAAGTTCTTGGCCAGAAGTGAATTGAATTTGAGGGAAAAAAGTCTGCCCTGCTATTTTTTATTGCGCTCTTTCTTCCACACCGAATGCAAGCATCATGTTTTTATTTTGTAATGCTTGTGTGAGGAGTCCATGAATATTACATCAGACTCTTCTTCTGACTGGAGCTGACCGTCGGATCGGAGAAGGATTAAATTTTGCGAAGAAAGAAAGCACATCCGTTAGAATTAGTCTGCTGCGTGTCACGTCCTGAAATCCTCTTTGTTTTGTTTACTTCTCGAGCATTGTTTACTAGTATTATCCGAAAGTGGACAGTGGTTGTAAATTTTTTCCTATTCTGAAGCAAAAACAAAGTGATAGGTCGTGAAATTTAACGCCACTAGCATGTTTACTGTTAGAAATTTTATAAGGGATTCGCTGGAAACTTAAAAATAGTGTGCTGTCTGTGAAGAGAAAAACTGCAGTTAACTTTCGATTTATTATTGGGAAAATACCAGGTCCACGGTTAACTCCAAAATCACGGTAATTTGATTTAATAATGTGCTATTAGATATTAAAAACGTATTTCTGAGTTTCACTGATTCTTAGTCGATCAGTTACATGATATTAAATACGTATTTATATACTATATCACTGATTCATCATCGATCATTAATCGAGGAGATACAGGATATTAAAATTGTATTTATTTGTCTAACTTTCTGACTCATAATCGATCATTAATCGATTCGTTACACGGTTTTAAAAGCGCATTTATATTCTTTATTTGATTCATTATAGATCATTAATCAATGTTTTACAGGATTTTAAAATCTTATTTTTTATCTCATTGATTCATAATCAATGAATTACAGGAATTTAAATTAAATTTATTTATTTAACTTTCTGACTCATAATCGGCCATTAATTGATGTTTTACAGGATATGTATTTATTTATCTTATACATCTAATTCATAATCGATCGTTAATCGATGCGTTACAGGGTATTGAAACGTATTTATTTATCTTGCTAACTCATGCATAATCAATAATTAAAGGATAGAGGATATTAAATGTATTTATCTCAATTACTGATTCATTATCGGTTATTAATCGATGTGTTACAAGATACTAAAAACGTATTTTTTTATTTGCCGATTCATAATCGGTCAGTAATCGATGGTAGCAGGATATTGAAAACGTATTTATTTGTCTTAATTAATTCACAGCCAGTCAATAAATGATGAGTTACAGGATATTAAAACGTATTTATTTATCTTACTAACTGATTCATAATCGACAATTTCACGAAGATTATTGCGTAGCTACGTAGCTATAATTGCGTATTGTACGTATACCTTCAAATGAAATTCGGTAGACGTATTAGAATCTTTACTTCCTTATACGAAGTAAAGTAAGTAGTGTAATCGCGAAAAATTTTGGTTATCTTATTGTAGAGACATTAGATATATTTTTGGATGCAGGAAAGATGAAAAATAAGCAACCGCCTTCGCCGGGAATCGAACCACGGACCTCTGGAATACCGGCCCAGCGTGCTGAACCACTACACCACGAAGGACGCTAGGAAATCGGGAGAAATACCTTATATTATTTCAACGAAAATATACATTTTTGACCGCTCTCGATTCCATTTTAGCGATGTTTTTGCGTTACTTGTGTACACGTGCGAGCAGAATAGAGGACGTTTTTTCCCAAAACGAATTGTGAAAAAGATTTAAAATGGATTCAGAAGAGAATTTTGTCGTGATTGTAAGTACATGCGCGCGTACGTATGTACGTACGTATCTCGCATAACTCAAAAGTGTGTAGTCTCAGAACGCTGCAATTTTGTATATGGGACTTCTGTAATATGTATATATGCACTTCCCGTTTTCCCGTTTTGGTTGAAATAGGCCGCATCAAAAGTATCTAAATATAAGTATATACGTATATGTATATATCTATATATATCAAGTATTGAATGAAAGGAAATTCATTGAAATTGAAAAACATTTTCTAATACTTGCGCAATAGCTGCTAAATAAGATAATAATAATTTATTTACTAAAGAAATATTGATTATATTATCTCCTAATATAAATTTAGTAGAATGTATCAAAATGAAGTAACCCAGAAGTATGCAGCTATTGCGCAAGTATTAGAATTATTATTATAATAATTATTATTTTTTTTTTTTCGATTTCAATGAATTTCAGTTGATTCAATACTTGATATTCACTAAAAAGCAGCAATTAGCACTATTTATCTTTTTTGATGCCTTCCTCGAATATATTATCTCCGCTTCTTATTTTTAAGTTTACTTTTGGGTTACTTCATTTTGATACATTCTACTATATTTATATTAGAAGATAATATAATCAATATTTCTTTAGTAAATAAATTATTATCTTATTTTGCAGCTATTGCGCAAGTATTAGAATTTTTTCTTTCTATTCCAATGAAATTTAGTTCATTCAATACTTGATATTTACTAAAAAGCAGCTATAAGCGCTATTTATCTTTTTTGATGTCTTCCACCAATATATTATCTCCGCTTCTTATTTTTTAAGTTTACTTCTGGTAACTTCATTTTGATACATTCTACTAAATTTATATTAGGAAATAATATAATCAATATTTCTTTAGTAAATAAGTTATATATATAAATGGGCTAAAAATTCGAATTAAAAATTAGAACAAAATTTTTTTTAAAACACGTCCTGCGCTATAGCTGCAGGATTGAAGTAGAATAAACTTAAAGCATCTAAATTAATTAGTAAATTGGAATAAAAGCAAGGCAATTCCTCTATATTATAGTAATTGCAACCATGTATAAGAATTATAACATACTATCAGAACTAATAGAATTAAGGAGGGATTTCAAATATAGAATAATCTCGAAAAATAAAAATGCGAAAGGAAAAGATACAAAATTATACAAATGAAAAATTAATCTCCTTTTATTAAAACTCTAGAAAATTACACAAATGAAAAATTAATCTTCTTTTATTGAAACTCCAATTCAGAACTCATCAGGGGGAAATGAATTAAAGTCGATTAAATATTTCGAAAATTTGTTTCATTCTCCTGGTCCATTTGAGATCAAAAACAAGTTTTTTATTCTTATATGTTGGTAAATTATGCAGTTTTTGCATTAAAAATGATTGAATTGTATTTATGTTCCGGTTAAGGTTTTTATCCCTTTAGCTAATCTGCATGCAACAGTTGTAGAATTACCAACAATTTAAAAGTTGTTTAAATTCCACAAAGCCTAACGGCGCTACTATTTGTTTACATTTGAAATTTAATAGCATAGTGAATTAAGCCAGTTTCTGCACCAACTTCAGTGTCTTTTTGTCAAGTGGGGCCAAAAGTTCTAAACACCGAAAAAGTTTGTGCCTAATTTTAATTTATTTAAACTCTAATTTTAATCGTAAAAATTGTTTTTGTACGGTTTTTAACGTTTTAGGTTTTTCGGTATTTTACAATTTTGGTTTTTAACGTTTTAGGTTTTTCGGTATTTTACAATTTTTAATGAAGGTGTTTTGAATTTTTATGATTTTGTCCTTGCCGCGAAGTGAGAACTGAATTAATTGAATGAGAAATATATCCATAATGAAATAATTCGAGGAAATAAGTTTAAATGAAATGCAGCAAAAAATGTGCATAACTTAATAGGCCGTACAAGGAAGTCATGTGGTGTCCACATCGGATTTTTTTTTAAATACTGAAGAATAACATGTGATGAAAGTAACAACTTCACTTTCTCTTGTACGCAAAACCACTACTCTTTATTTCCATTTCTTTAAAGTTGTAAATAATAAAAGAAGGAAGAAGAGCGATTTTTTCTCGTTTTAATTTAAATTAACGATATTTGGAATTCCGTAGCTATAAATAACGTTAATGTTTGATGGTAGCTGAAAAGAATGTTTCCTATTAAGGGAATGGCTTTTAATCAAATACATCTGTTAACAACAGACAGGTTCACGGGAATAATACGGAAAGGCAGGAAAGGAAACTTTTTACCTCCGGAGAATTTAAATGAAAAGTCTTATTTTTGAAGTAAATTAATTGTAAGATGCAGTGCGAACTCATCGGATCAAAAGTAAGAGAGAGTTTTTTTCCCTTTTCTCCTTCTCTCATCGTATCCTTTTATAAATATTTTTCTTTTCCTTGATGCCTTTTTTTTTGTTTTAATTATTTATTTGATAGCATCCGTGAAAGTAATAAAAGCTTAGAAATGGTAATTTTCGATAAAAGAACATAGAGGATTACGAATAAATGTGAGAAAATTTGGCTTTTAAGTGAATTTTCTAGCAGATTATGCCAGTTTAAATAATATAGAAAAACACATTTTTTTCCTTGTAGAAAGTAAAGGGCGTATTGAAATCTCGAAAAATTTAAGTTTTCAGATTTTAACAAAAATATCCAGTTTGGCATTTCTCGAATACTATTTGACTTTTTTTTTTTTTTTTTTTCATTACATCTATACATATAGAAAGAATAAAGGATTCTTTAGACCAAAATAGATTGTAAAATGGATTCAAAAGATAGGTCTGTAAGACCGTACGTACGTACTTATGTATCTCGCATAACACAAAAACAATTAGCCGTAGAACGTTGAAATTTTGTATATGGGAATGCTGTAACGTCTAGTTATGCAACTCTGTTCTTTATTACAAGGGTGAAGTGAATATATGTATAGAAAGAGGGTAAAGACATTAAATAAGAAATTTAGAACCAATTTTTCACAAAGACCAAAAATTGAAATTCATAAATAATAAATTTTATAAAATCTGATAAATGTAAAAAAGAATTTAATAAATGTTAAAACTAAAATACTTCAAAAAAGTTATACCCTAACTTAAAAAAAAAAAAAAAAAAAAAAGTGAAATTTAAAGAATATATAAGAAAAAGGAATTCAGTCAACTTCAATGCCGCTTCGTCAGGAGGAGGAACATCGAAATCAATTGAAATATCTCTTCCATAAAAAATCCTTGCTTTTATGTATCCAGAATTAGCAGATGAACCATTCCAATGTATTTTTAATTATAATAATTTACCCGAGAATTCTGCCCCTCCCCAAAGCAAAGAAAAAACAAAGTAAATTCAATCAAAATTTTACCTTTAAACAAAGAGAACTAACTCTATCAAAAGAATTGAAAACGTAAGTGAAATAATAAATACTTTAGTGAAAAATTCAAATCAAATTTTACCTTTAAACGATGAGAACTTTTTCTGAAAAATTGAAAACATCAGTAAACTTTTCAAATACTTTAGTGAAAAGGCTTAATCTAAACAGAATTGAAATATAAAATCACAAGAAAATTATATATATATATATATATATATATATATATATAGGACCTATATATGAATATATTGTAAGACTTACCACCCGCCATAAAAGTCCTAACCCGGCCTTTATTTTCGCAATCGTTGGTCGTAGTCATATGCTTCCAGATTCAGAAGAATTTTATACGACGAAAGTATTCATGTTTTCACAATGTCAAATTTTGAAAGAATTTTCCACATAAAGGGAAATTACACTTAAAATGCGATCTCCCGGTTCCTTTATTTATATTTGGGAAAGTGTTATTATCGTTATGAAAAAATAAAATTTTAAGAAGTTTGACTCCTATACGACAAAAAATCACCGGGAAATTTAATTTCGAAACTGCTTTTTTTTAAGCCATTTTCAGCTTACCTTGAAGGATCAGTTTATTAAGTTAAAATAAATGGAGGAAGTGCATTGAAATGAAGTTCAGGAATAAGTGTGTATAATTTAATAGGCCGTATATGGAAGTTATTTGACATCCACAACATATTTTGTTTTAGTATTTATATTATAAGGTATTTTTTCGCCTTCTTAGCATGTGTTTGTGGTGTAATGGTCAGCATGATCGGCGCATATTCGAAAGGTCCGTGGTTCAAGTCTCGGCGAGGACATTGCTTATTTTTCACGTCTCCTGCTTCGAAATAACCTAATGTCTCTACAGTGGCGCCCGAACTGAAAAATTTGGTTTATGATGATTCTTCACCACCAGGATTTGGCGATTGGATCCCCCTAATCCCCAGTTGCCCTTTAAAAGAGGGCATATAATGAATTTCTGGCGCCTTCTTAGCATGCCTTCATGGTGTAGTGTTCAGCACGCTCGGCGCGTATTCGAGAGGTCCGTGGTTCGAGTCCCGGCGAGGGCATGGCTCATTTTTCATGTCTCCTGCTTCAAAATAACCTAATGTCTCTAGAATATATATGAATTTCTCCGAGAAACGCTTTTAATATAGATGCAGATTTTTTTTTAACATATTAGAAAGCAGTCGTAACCTGCACCTCTTAAGCCTATCATATAAAGCATACTTCGTGGCACATGCTGGGATCGTTGCGAAAAGTGCCAGTGTTGTATGCTGAAATACACATCCTGAGAATGCAGTAGTAACATGCGCCAATTTAGCATGTTGTGCTGAACTTTCTAAATGCATATAACACCGTTAGCGAACGAATGGCATGCTGTTTATATGTACGTGTCGGTGCTGCTTGGAATTGTTGTATAAATGAATGGATTTTTCATAAGATCGTTCTGTTCTAAGGTTTACACTCAATTTCGGAAGGTTTGGATTTAAAATCTAAAAAGCCTTATAAAAGTCTGAGAAAATATATGCTTTTAATGGCTTTTAGAGAAGCCATTGTGTTCGTATTTTCTTTGGCATCTATCTTAAATTCATTTCCAAGTCCTAGTGGCAGCGAATTTAAAAAGAGGGGGATGCCTGCACTTTGATTTCTTGACTCCCTGTGTGTGTGGTTTCTAAATGCAGTCAATGGAGAAAGACGGGAAATAAAAAGGAATACTAAGTCCCTTCCTGCTTTTAAATAAAATTGGCTGCTTCTTGCATTTGGCTGGTACGTAATCAAATTCGTTGGAAAAACCGAGTCTACCTTAGCCGCTGTCAGTTTTGTTCTTTCCTTTTTGCTCTTTTTTTTTTTTTTTTTTTTTTTTTTTTTGTGTGTGTGTGTGTGTGTATGTAATCATTCCATTATTGCCTCGAGTTTAGATTTGGAATAGCACAAACCTCTTACCGCCTGGCATCGAACTGTCTCTGGTGTAGCAAATGTGGAAAAGCCGAGTTGAGCGTAACGACAGCCGTTAGACGCGAAGGACTCTTGGAGCTGTTTTTTCGTATTGTTATTATTTTTGTTTAGTTGTCCTGGCAACAGATTCTTGCTTTTCTCCCCCTCCCCTCCTTTCCCGATTTGCAGGCATTGTTGTCTGTGTGTTTTGTGGTGTTTCGTTGTTTGTGACTGTGGTGTTCGTTGCTATCACCTCGAGAATTTTCTTTATTTTCGTTTTAGGTTTGAGGCAATTTATGCTCGATTTTCCTAGCAATTTCCACCGAAATATGTATTCGTTCTTCTGTTATGGAATGCTGCGGAAGATTAGAAGAAAAACTGGGTAGCACAGGTCAATACTTTATTAACCAAGGATAATAATACAATCAATACCTGATTAACGTAAGATAATAATGCAATCAATGCATGATTAACCAAGGATAATAATACTGTCAATACCTGATTAACTGAGGATAATAATACAATCAATATTTGATTAACCAAGGACAGTTAAGTAAGGATAAATCACTATCTGATTAACTAAGGTTATTAATACAATCAGTACCTGATTAACTAAGCTTAATAATACAATCAGTACCTGATTAACAAAGCATAATAATACAATCAATACCTGATTAACCAAGAACGACGTCTATAGTTAAGCTAAAATTATGGTTAATCCCAGGATAGTTAAAAAACACAAGAAAGAAAAATGTAACCCGTATTATAATAACAGAAAAATAGTCTTAATGTATGATTTAGCTGATATTAAAATGTCATTTATCTCTAACTTTAAGCACTTGAATATGAGGATTATGAAAACTAAATCAGCTATCAAAACAAGACGGGCGAACTTCGAGATTAGATTAGGTTGCTTGAATACGCAAAGCATACAAGGGCTCCTAAAGTAATAGAAAAGAAAAATTATAAAATGGTTTTAATAAATCCAGCTAGTTAATTTCACAAGTCCAGCTAGTAATTAGTAATAAGAGAAATGCTGCTTTTATTGACTTTAAATGGTTTAATTCGTTGATCGCTAACAGGTAGAGAAAATTTGAAAGCGAAATTCAATTTCTTATGCTTTGTCGAGTGACAGCACAGTGGCGCGTGGAAGAAGACAATATTTTATTTCGGCTGGTGGCCATTTATTTCTTTTAAGTAACTGAGTTTGTTGATTAAATTTGAATCACAAGTATCTTAACACCTTGCTGAGTGCTATCTTTTTCACTTAAATTAAGGCACATTCTGATTAAATTTGAAATATGAATATCTGACACTATACCGAGTGGCAGAACATTGCTTTTAAATCGCTGAGTTTGTTAATCGAAATTTGTTTTTGTCATAAAAACAAACCCGAAATTCAAAATTCGGCTTTCGAGGTGCACATGTTCAGGTGGAGGTACTTATGTTTTGTCTTATGGGGGGGGAGGGCTCTAACTGATGTTTCTACAATTCGGTCAACATCCCACTAATTTCTCCTTTTTTTCGTTCCCCCTTTCTTTATTTTAATTTTTCGTAAATATTAAATTACATTGCCAGCTTATAGGGTCCTAACTGCGTAGAATTATCTCAAAGTACTTCAGGCTCTATTTAGACTGAATTTCAGAAGACAGAACGAATTATTGTTGCGTCTGAAATAATATGACACAGTCGGACGCAGGTTCGAATAACTTTTTTATTAACTCTATAAACAGGAGATACCACTTATGCTTACAAGCAAAATTCCCCCTTGCGGTTAGTAAAGTAACATTGTTGAAATTTCAAATTAAATTATCGTAGTCGGAGGCTACTCAAATTGGACTACTTAAGGTGGCCCAGTATTTTAATGCTGCATTTTAACGTTGGTTAACAGAATGGCGAAAGCCCTAATAATCACTGCCAGAGCTGTTTGATAGAGCGTAAACTGCAGGCGTCATTGCCAAGAGCTTTATATTTAAAACATCCAAAACCCTCGACTAAATACTGTGCTGTTTAATTTGCATCCTGGTGTGGACTACGGAAAGAAGAAATTACAATAAAGTTTAAATCATAAACAGTAATTAGTTAATATAAAATACCCTATCGTGCCGCTAGGCTTTTCAACTATTGATGAGCTGTTGGCAGAAAAATCTACCCCATACGGGACACACAGCGAATGGTCGGTCCAGCCGATCAGGTGAGCACTCATTGATAACAAAAGGCACGATAGAGTAAAATTTACATATAACGCATATGTAGACTAAGTCGCAAAAGAAGCAGCCCAGAATATCAGTGCCACGTCTTTAAACATGAAATGACCAAGGTTCTATCGTGCCAACTAGATGAACGAATTAGAGAATAGAGCGAAACAAACAATGGCAAACTGAATCGAATAATGTGCCTCGAGGTAGAAGGCTGCGCGAACTCTGTCGAAAAGGAAGCGGGGATACTAATTTCTATCTTAATCACTACTTGATTTGATGCGGTCCCCTCCCGATATACTTTCACAAAAGAAATCTCTCTGTTACGGACTGCCTACTGCGTATGCGGAGAAGAAAGGCGATCTGGATCAGTGTATCTTCAAATGTCTTGCGATGAATGCACATCAGAGCAAACAACTTAATAAGCTTTCAAGCGATTAGAAAAACTCAAGCAGTTGAAGTGCAATGTAATTAAATAATGGCTGTTGTTCAGTTCTTTTGTACTGAGGTCAACTACAGCCATTAACCAAGAGCAACAACGAAACAACAAAGTAGTGCTCATGATACCTTGAAGACAATCTTTGAAACTACAAACTATGACATTATGAAATTACGTATAAAGTGTCATAGTAATAACTTCGTAAGTAAAGTGAAAGAGGGTTCGTTAACAGCAACAGCTTGGTGTGAATCGCAAAATGAACATAACAGCGTGTGACACTCACGTTCAAAATTCCGTTTCCAAAAATCAGTAACCTCTTTCCAGATGTAAAATGGAAAAGTATATAAATACGAATATAACAACCATAACAGGAATGCAGTTCATCAATTAGTGTTTTGCCCTAGAGAAATAGTATGTGGGAACAATACCTGTTTAGTATTTATCCATTCTAGGTGGTGTTCTGTATACTTCTACATATCTATCTATAATCTACTAAGGTTAGTAAATTCAGTAAACCAGCAGAAAAATGGCGAAATAGAATTATATGAAACCTTTTTTTATTGAAAGGCTTTACTTTGGGAATAAGAACATTGCTATGAGGCATATGTACTATTTATTATTTATGCACGTTTGAACAACCTTTACATTAAATCTTTAAACATAATAGTGTACTGCTCGTACTTATCATATCAATCTGTGCTATCTGCAAGATTTCGACTGACATTAAAGATTAAGTAAAATGTTAAGTAATTGTCTCTTGAAAATTCATTAGTGAGATTCCTTGTAAGGTTTGATTCAGGATTTTACAAGTGTGACTCGACTAATGAAAGCCTAACGGCGGTCTGTCTCAGAGCTGTGCAAGGAAATATTTCGAAGGTCAGCGTTGCAGCCAGAGCTCTATCCCTAAACTTTCAAGAAATCTGATCTTATATGCAAATAACGAATTTGTATCTTTATGGTAGCTGACGGAAGAAGCGATAGATAGTACAGAATAAATATTGAGATAATGTCTTAATTAACATAAACCTTACAAAGCCAGGTTAAGTTAGGTTAGGTTATTTGAATATGGTAAAGCACGGAAGATATATTTGCCTAAGGGGAGGAGTGCTTTGTAGAAGACTTTCGAAGGGGATCTGATTCGTAGTCTTTACGTACAGGGAAACCAACGATGCAGCCAGCCCGTTCGCTTCAGTTCGAAAGCGAGTTGAACTACCAATATTCAGTGGACTTAACCAGCTGGCCACTGGTGGAACGATGTTCGCATAGGAGAAGATATCCAATTTTTTTCTTTGGTCTAAAAGGTGAAGAGTAAAAATGAATTATTATTGTTATTTGTTTCGTAAAACATTACAACGAGTTGCTATTATTACTAAAACTCACTTTGTCAAAATGATAAGAATATGTCTGATCTTTATGGAAAATGAACACAGTTAGTCGTTTCCTTTTTCTTTTTTTTTCTTTTAAACACATAGTCGCCTCCCTTTTTTAAGTTACATGCTCTATTTTAATTTTCGTAATTGAGAAGAAAGTAGCTATTTATTTTTGGCATCATTAGAATACACCTGCATTTGTCTGTGCGAAGGGGGTGGAAATGTTTTAACCAGCGTTAGTCCCTTTTTTTTTTCTTCCGTGCAGTCCACACACGTCGAGTTTTCTTTGGGCAGATTACATTTAGTGGTTTATTTTGTTAGCTTAAGGTGGTAATGAAGGTAATAACGTTAAAAAAGTGTTCTTGTCTTTCACGATGACTCTCCTCTTTTTTTTTTTTTTTTTTTTCATCCTCTTTATTTCGTGAAGTAGAAAAGGAAAGTTTACTCTTTTTTTCGCCCGTTTTTAGTCATCAGGGATCTCTTTTGGCTGTGTTAATGGGCATTTTTTATATGTTTTAAATTCCATAGTTTTCGTTTTCGCAGCTTCTAAATTGCAAAGATCTAAATTGGAAAAAAAAAAAAAAAAAAAAAAAAAACCAGATAATTTGTTGATTTTTCTTTTATTGTGCATTCCTAAAGGAAGGACTTATACTAAGACTTTTCTTTACTATGTATATATAATTTCGTGAGTAAAGCGGAAATCTTCCGATATCCTCTCTCGTGATATCTTTCTGTTTAAGGTTTTCGCTTCCCTAAAATTCAAAATCTTTTAATTATCATTTGTTAAATCCTATGTAAGCCCAATTCTGCTTACTCTATTTTTTTCGCAAGTTTTCTTACCTGTTTTTTTTTTTTTTTTTTTTTTTTTTTACATTTTGCGTAATTTGTCTATATATTTATGTATTATGATCTATAAAGGTTGAATTTTTAGGACTGAAGTCATAATAAAGTGGCATTTGATACAGGGAACTTCCTTCTGTGTGCATTCCTGTAAACGTTGTGTATTTTTGGATATTTTGTTACAAATTTACTTCTAAAGAGACACCTATTAGAATATTGTTTTATTCATTTGTTAAATTTTTCAGAAATGTTTTCAAAATAATTTTCTTAGCATACGGTTCATTTTATAAAAAGAAAGCAGTTCATGAAGTGTCAGATCTGGCGAGTACAGCAATGATTAGTAAAAGCTGCAGTTATATTTTCTTTCGTAAAACCTTGGTTAATATATACATAATGTTGAAGTACTACAAAATTCTGCTACCTAATTGGAAATTTTTTTGCGCAAACGCCATGAATTCCAAATGTTAGCTCTGCTACTGGAGCAACTTCAAGAAACAACATGGAAAATCGCTGCAAATACCTTTCAGTCGGATGTAACCGCACACACCTTGTTAATTTGTTTTGTTTTGTTTTGTTTTCTAGGAATTTGTTAAGAAGTTTTAAGAAGAGCACCAACTTTTTACTACCCTACTTTAACCCTCTGAAGTCGTATACACTAGCTTAGTATTATACTGTAACAGTTTGGGTTGTGGAAGTATAAAATATACGGACCCGGTTACTTCTACTCAAAAGGGCAGCCTGTGCTGTCCCGAAGCGTAGTAACTTAAGTCATCCGAATGGGCAGCGCGATGGCCAGTCCAGAGTTCATCAATATGTCATCACACTCGTCGTGGTCTCCGTGCCCTGGGATTGGTGATGCTGGGTTCAGCGAGGAAGGAAAAAAGAGTGCATTTTAAAATTCCGCCTTCTATAGAGAGGGCTTCCATTGGCATGCGATTAGGATGCCTTCTAGAGCAGCTATTATTTCTCCCTTGGGGGGGAGGGTTTTTGAGTGGTATACCCATCTCCCGCCTAATACGGAGGCTAGGGGTCAGACAGTGTAGTACCGAAAGTAGTCGGTGAAACACGTATCTAAATTCGACTAACTACCCTACTTTATATCCTATTTTCTATGTTCTTATTTAAATTTACTTTTGGCAAAAATAGGTAGTTCTGTATTTTGAAGATATGTCAGGTATGACAAGATCAAGATCTTGTGCAGGTTCCGTTTTCTTACCTGCAAAATCGTTCTAGTCATGTGGATTTTTGTAATTGTTCATTTAATTTTCCCGCCGATGTAGAAAACTGTGTGCGTAGGGCTACATTAATTAGAAGATAAGTCAAGTAGGTACGTGCACATTAAGTAGTTTTCTAAAGTCAGTTTTCCTCAATAATGTCTCCACAAAATCATCGCTCGTAAGGTAGATAGGTACTGGTTATTTGTTTCGAAGTTAACTAGTCGATCCAATCCTTAATTCCAAATTTTTTCCAATTATATAAAAAATGCACATGTGTCTTTAATTTTCAGTGGATTTGATTTCACCTCAGAAAATGCGTGGAATCCAATCAACGCGTATACGCACGTTAAGTAGGAGTTCAAGGTTATTTTTACGACGCGGGAGAACTCGTGTGTCTGCGCAGTAATGGAGAAAGAATGATCGCACTTTTCTTCCAGAGCCACGTGTACCGTCGTCTATTGTAATCACTGCTGAGTTCTTGGCAAGGAAGGGATTTGGATCCAGCGTGCTGAAGATCGAAATCTTTTCCTTTCTCATCCGTTGTTCGCCCGGATGATTTCAACGAGATGCGGGCCACGAATTCCTGGCCTACATAACTCTTCCGAGCTGTGACGTCGATAATGACATTGGGAAGATTTTAAAAATAGGAAGACTTCTTTCTCGCCATGTGTATGTCTCAGCTGCTATTTTGTTTTCTTGATTCTGCCTGCTTTTTCTCGATTGAGAGCACAAATGGCTTAGTTCAAGATGGTCTATCAGTTTTGGATGTGAAATCAAATCTAGGAAATGTCTTGTGATTTTGCGTAATTTTACTTTCTACAGAAATTTCTTGGTTAGTTAGTTATCGAGATCTCATTAGGAAAATTTTTAAAACTCTAAAATATCTTTTGTTAAAACTCTAAAACATTTTTTATTAAAGATAAATCTGAAGGACACTTTTATAATTACACATCAGAAGTTTGAAAAAATCAATTAAGTAATTATTTTTAATATCGGGCGAAATGCTGCGAAGTTAATTGAAAAATAAAAAAAAAAAGATAAATTATATAGAATTTAATATCTTTCTATAATTAATAGATATATATGTCATAATAAAAGCACAAGGAAAAGACGGAACATTGTAGATGCGTGATTAGACCCATACTGAAGAAGAATTTGATTGCGTAGTATGCTAGTAATGCTAACTTGGTAATATCTAAAGAACTTGGCAGTCGAAGCAGTTTTAATTCCATTTTTATTTCCAGTTGATATTTGTGGCCACAATCACTTGGCACTCTAGTCGTGCCTTTCCACAGAAGATTTACATTTTTGATATTGTTGGTATAGAAAGCAAGCCAGCGTAATTACATTTTAGCACGGTAGAGAGCAAAAGCTGAAGTGCGTCGTTATGAAAAATGAAAGCACGCGAAGAGAAAAGTTTTGGTTTACAATTCGGTGATTGGGCGTCAAGAGGCATCTGGTATTAACGGTTACGTAAGATCGCATGATTAATTTGAATGATGCAATGCAGATAAGTTATTACGATTTTAGAATAGAGAGGAAGAATTAATGTTTATAGTTATATTATAATTCTGATTCATACATTTTTATCTTACATTTTCCCCCCTTTAAAAAGAAAAAGACGTAGCGACAGAGAAGCCTTTTTAAAGAGAAAGAGTTAAAGCACTTACAAATGTAAAAAAAAAAAAAATCATAAAACTTTTGTTCTGTAAAGTATAATTTGTAATTTATAAATATCAAATTTTTTAAATAAATGTTTCATTTTTAGAGTCCTATTGAATTTTTCAGCATTTCAGTCCAAAAGTCTTTTTGTTTGAGAGTTCACATAATCATAGTTCTTCAGGGAAGGTTCTTGTTATTACAGAATATCACAAAATAAACTTTTACATAATCATTACTTATAATTAAATGTAATTCACAAAAATATTTATGATACTTATTTCTATACTGATAAATTATAATTTAACATCAGATTTTCAGAATTTATGGTTTCACCGTTATCATCTTTCATTTACAATTCCTTTATTTTTCCATACTGGAAGCCTTGCAATACTGCTAAACAAACATATCCATCAATAGGGCTGTCCTCTTGAGCTAACCAGTGTGTTCTCTGCACTAGTGGCCCAGGGTGCCTAGGCAGTTACTTGAAAAGGCCTCCGTTCCTCGCATTAAGATAACTGGCCTTTGAGAACTGCACTAATACATTCCATAATAAAAAATATAATAATAATAATATAAAAAATTTACATGCATTCATAAAATGAGAGCCTCCAACATTATCTTGCATGAAGAGAGTAAAAGGAACATCTGTACAGAGGTAATTACAGGCCTCTGTTGAAGGAACCAGTACACCCTCATCATACTATACTTAACACACAATAACCCACAAATTTTAACATGCATTTACCATAATTTCATATTACTTATCTGTACTAATTTCACTTATTTTTAAAATCTTTATTTTTAGAATAATTATAAAATTCGTATTCAAAATTCTCAACAAAATTTCAAAAACATAAAAACTTATCTTAATATCCTTTCCTATGAGTAATTTAAATAGCTTAAAATTCGTTACTTAATTTGCTCACACATAATTATGAAAAATTAGAAACATTAATGAACAAGAATTTCAGATTTTCTCAAAACAAATAGCAGAAATTTTAACCAAAGTTGAAATGAAAACTATAGAATCCGCAGCACATTAAATAATTTAGTTCCTGAGCTAGATTCACACGAATGGAATAATTTTTGAGCTGTTGAAAAACCGGAAGTGCAAATAATTTTCTGTCGCACATACTTGCAAACACTAACTCAGATCGACCTTGAACCCGCTGTAATGCTGAATTCCTAAACGGTAATTCACTGATGATTTCCTTTCACTAGGCATTCGAACTTCTCAATTTACGAGAGATTACTTTCAATCTGTAAACACTACGCGTGATTATTTTTTGAAGCACTCTCAAAACACCACGGCAGAAGAATGATCTGTTATTTTTTAAACACTGAAAAAACAAATTTGATGATTTACTTCTTTCACATTATCTTGGATTTATCACAAAACGATGATTTGAAGAGTTGAATTAAATTTTACATTGAGGTTTCAGGCTGCAGGAAACTATCCTTACCGGCTTAATTGTAATATTAAAAGCACAAGGAAATGAAAAGCCGGAGCAGTGTCGATGCTTGCTTAGATCCATATTGAAGAAGAATTTGATTGCGTAGTATGCTAGTAATGCTAACTTGGTAATATCTAAAGAACTTGGCAGTCGAAGCAGTTTTAATTCCATTTTTATTTCCAATTGATATTTGTGGCCACAATCACTTGGCACTCTAGTCGTGCCTTTCCACAGAAGATTTACATTTTTTGATATTGTTGGGATAGAAAGCAAGCCAGCGAAATTACATTTTAGCACGGTAGAGAGCAAAAGCTGAAGTGCGTCGTTATGAAAGATGAAAGCACGCGAAGAGAAAAGTTTTGGTGTACAATTCGGTGATTGGTCGTCAAGAGGCATCTGGTATTAACGGTTACGTAAGATCGCATGATTAATTTGAATGATGCAATGCAGATAAGTTATTACGATTTTAGAATAGAGAGGAAGAATTAATGTTTATAGTTATATTATAATTCTGATTCATACATTTTTATCTTACATATATAATATAGATAGAATTAATATTTACGTATATTACATACATCTTATACCTTCCTTTTTTTCTGTTCTAATCTTTCTTAACTTACTAACAGGAAAGCATAAAAAATGTAATATATTCCAATATTTAACCTAATTTTCATCAATATTAAGAAAATTAAATGACGTTTAAGATAATTAAAGAAAATTTTCCACGCAATTTCCATCGTTTTTAATGCATTAAAAATAATTGAAAACTTTGTACCAAGGTTTTTTTGAACATTTTGAATACTTTTATCATCTTCAAAATCGTGAATAGTTACATTTGGACAAAATTTATCATTAATTTGCAGCTTCTTGCTATGCTCACTTCAGATATGGCGGTACTCTTAGTATATTTTGCTTAAAAGTTAATAATTTCCAAAGTCAGACAATAATTATTCTGATGTATTTTTATTTAAAACAACAACAAAAATAAATAACAAAAAATCTTTTTAAAATAGCTGAACAAAATTTACGAGTATCCGAATTATTATGTGATCTAGTGATTAATTTTAGAATAAATTATTTTATTTCCAAAAATATTTTTATGATATTTATTTTGTAATACGTAAGGAATTCTTAAAATAGAGGAAAAAAAATACATTAGGAAAAAACCTGAAGTCTTTATTTTAATATTTACTGCATGATCTATGCAGATAAATTTCAAAATATAAGCATCCAAAAACAAATGTGAGCGTCTGCATTTCCTTTTTATTTATGTTTGATGCATATATTTATAGCCAACACAAAATAAATTGGTTGCAATAAGTGGGTCTGTTCTAGAACGTTTTACATTTTCAAAGAGAAGGAGTATGAACAGGTTTAGTTATCAACAGAAGGAGAAAGCTAGTGCGTCATATTCCAGTATGGAGGTTTAATTTAAAAAATATTGTGCTTTATTTTACAATTTAAAGAGTTAAGAGACCACTGCAAATTAAAATTAGTATTTTATTTTGCATATTTGTTCTGTTGCATACATAAGAATTTTCATACAAAAATGAAGTTATAAATTGATTATTTCTTTCAAAATCCGAACGCGTATTCCTCGAAAAGTACATCTGCAGCTTCTTTTTTTTTTTTTTTTTTTTTTTTTTTAACCAGATACTTTTTCTTTCAGATGTATAGAAAAGAATTGCCATACAGAAATTATATTTCTATATTCTATATTTTCCAAACCAAATTCGAGTTTCTGAGGCTAAAAAAATATCTACAATTTTACATTTTTAAATGTTGTTCTCTGAGATTATGCAAAAGAATTTTCATATCGAAATTATGACTCGATTCTGATCCAAAACCAACAAACGGTTCTGAAGATTTTTTTTTATTTGTGATGCGCTCCTCTGAGTATGTAAACAAAAGAACTGTCATACTGTAATTCAGACTCAAATATTTTCCAAAATCAGACGTGTTTAGAAAAGGCTCTAGTGATTCATATTTTTAGACATTGTTCTTTGAGATGTTTACAAAAGAATTATTGTGTAGAAATCCGAGCTGGATTTAATACTTTTTTTAAAAATTCTAGTTTTCAAAAACAAAGGCATTTTTCTCTAAAAGAATTATTCTGCAGATTTGGTTTTATATGCCATTCTCGGGAGATGTGTACAAAAGAATTATTATTTAGAAATTAGGAACTAGAATTCTTTCAAATGGCGCCAGAACTAAAAATGTGGTGGATGATGATTCTTCACCGCCAGGATTTGGTGATTGTTTCTCTAATCCTTAGTGGCCCTTTAAAAGTAAATAAGGTATCTCCTCTCTCCTTCCCGCATGGCTTCGTGGTATAACGGTAGCAAACCCGGCGTATTCCAGAGGTCCAGGGTTCGAACCCCGGCTGGAGCAGTGCACGTTTTTCTCATCTGCTGCTTTAAAATAACCGAATGACTCTACAGTTTGTTTTCTAGAAAACGAATTCTGCATATTTTCCCCCCCTCCTTAGGATGCTGTCTTTACGCATGCCAAAGAGTTATACAGAAATTACAACTCGATGTTTTTGCAAAGCCAAGAGCGACTTTCTTGTAAACATGTAAACGTCATGTTTTTCTGGTGCAGTGAGGAAAAATGATTCTGTGCAGATCGCTGATTTTGCTTGGTGGAGGACATATTAAAGCTTTAATCTTTGAAGTTTTGCAGTGATATACTGACCGAAATTGTTTTGCTGTGCTCTTTGACCATTTAACTTCATTATATGTTATTCCTCGTGTCTTGCA
Organism: Stegodyphus dumicola; assembly: GCF_044657685.1. Classification (NCBI taxonomy): domain Eukaryota; kingdom Metazoa; phylum Arthropoda; class Arachnida; order Araneae; family Eresidae; genus Stegodyphus; species Stegodyphus dumicola. The sequence goes on along the minus strand of NC_140776.1, from coordinate 97,919,866 downwards.
TGTGCAATAATCTTATGGTGAAATTGAAAGCATTTAAGAGAGTGCTTTATACGCTATATCCCTTATATCATCTGTATAAATAAAATTCTCATATCTTAAGTTCTCCAGTTAAAGCTGACATCTTTCGGAAAGCATCATTCTAAGATTTCCACCGGAATCCCAACGGAGCGTAGGTCCAAGTTGGTGGGCAGTCTTTTAGAATCGGAAATTCTTTTCTATCCGTCATCTGTGTTTGGGAACAAAAATGATGAAGCTGTTCCGGAAGCTGTCCTCGGTTGCGTTAAATATTCAGCCCCTTCGGAAGCGCCCTGGCCCATACGCCACCTCCCACCACTGTGGCCATAAAGATGGCGAAGTGCCTGAGCTTGTTTTGCGTTAGGAACATTTGTCAGGTCATTTGTCAGACGCTGTCACCCCTGAGCTGCGCTTTTTTATGACTAGTTAAAAGAGACGATGAAGAAGAAGAAGAAAGCCTCTTTTGTGCCGAAGCAAAACAGCAGCGGTATCAGTAACCACTTCGCAAGTCAGAGCTTCTTTAAAAAGTAATAAATTTTGAGCGATAATTTTTTTTAGTTGCGTATTGCCTTCCAAACTTTTGCTGTCAAAATATGCGCGCGAAGGACATATTTAATTTCGGCCTGGCGCCCATAAATGCCAGTCAAAAAGTTCATAAAAATTCATTTTGTTTTAGAGGGGAGGGGAAGCGCGTTGTTGTCCTTGCTATTGTTGTTGTTTTTCTTGCAGAGTAATATCGCTGTTTTGGGCTTTTATATTTGTTCATCTGAATGGATGTTTCTTTCTGTCGATTACTTTGGAAAAGGATGGATGTTCTTCTCTGCGAATCCATTTTGGAAAAGACATACGTCATCTTTGGGAATGTTTTGTTTAAAGCGGAAGAAATGGCAAAAGTTTTCATTCGCTTCGTTGAACTCACTTAGAATAGCATTTTGTGTAGAACTCAATATAACATTTAGGAATGACACTTTAATTTAGGAGTGAAACAAGCAATCTAGCATTGCAGTCGTTCCTTTTCCTTTTCAATAATCGCAATTATTATCGTGGTTGAAGATTAATACGGTAGTATCGGAATAATTATGCAAAAATATTGTAATTATGTAGAAGTTTAATTATTTAGTAGTGTAATTAATTACATAATTGCTAATTCAATTAATTACATAGTAAATTATTATACACTGATTATTATTATTATACATTGTAATTATCAAATAATATTGTAGTATCGCAATTGTTAATGTGCAATGTCTTTGCATCTAGTATCTGTGTTGCACTTCTCAGTGAAAACAAAAGCATGAAACAGATTGTCTTTGTAGTTGTTTATGCTGTTTTGAGATTTCGGACATTTTGCTACGTAATAAATTATTGATAATTGTTATCAGAACCTCTCTATATTTTAAAATAACTTAAAAACCTCTACATCTGTCTAGTTATGTGGACGGTTATGATACAGTACACCGTTTCTTCTTTTCATACATGCTGGTTTTTTAGATAAAGGCTTTTAACAAATTAATTATACCGCAGGCCGCAATTAAGTTATTTAAATGCGATTAAATCGAAGAGGTCAATATCCAAAAATTTACGCATATAAAGCTTTTTTTTTCTGTCATTAAAATAGATTAAAAAAGTTTCGTGAGGTTAATTCGATTTTCACTAGTCGTCTGGCTATTTTGTTTCACTATAAGTAGCGTTTATACAAATAAAAATAAATAAATAATAATAAAATAAATAAATAAATAAATAAAATTAAAAAAAACGTTATTTAAGAAAAATAGGATTGTAATAAATTCAGTGTTTAGTTTTAAGATATACTATTTAAAAATGAATTTCATTCTTTTATTTTATCTAAAACAGACACAGGTTCTATTACATAGATGGGGACTTGGGTAGTTTAAAACCATAACCTATATGCATATTTCAAGAATCAAGATAATTGGATTTTTTCTCTATAGAAAATATGTGTGTGTACTGTATGCAAGTGAGGTATTTTTTTTCTTTTATCGTATTTTATTGTTTAAAAAAATATACAGTGAATAAAAAAGCAAATTTATGCTGCAAAAAATGTCGAAGAACTAAATGTATAAGCAGCTAATAATAAGCAAATGGAATTGGCGGCACGCGAATAACTTGTAGAACTGTAGTTTCGAAGCTACAACAACACGAAAGTTCAATTTATGTAAAATAAATGGAATTTAATAACTAATCCAGGGAGAGAATGGAATAACCGCTATTATCACAATTTTGACAGAATTTTTTTTAAACATCGAAAGTGTAATCCTGCAAATATATTCACGATACGTGTTTCTATTCATTATTGTCAGTTGTTTTAACGTTAAGTAAATTTAAATTTGTGCTTTCCTTAAACTGAGAAAATTCAGCATAATTTTTTGATGAAATTAAGCACAGAAATAATTTTAATGCTTGCTTAAATGGGAGATTCATTTCTACTTTAACAAAAGTAAAACAATTAAATTATTTTTTTAAACGTATACTTTAAAACTAAACTCACATTTTTTTATATCTGTACTGCACTTAAATAACAGAATTTTTTCATTTGCGTAAACTCTGTTTATAATGAAATGAAAATTCTAAATGAGATGAGAAAATGGACTTAACGTTATTGCAATTTAAAGATAGAAAAAGCAGATAAACATTGACTCTGAGTAACGAAAAAACACTAGGCCTATAGGCAACACGTAAATTTTATATAGGCTGCGTATTAGATGCATTCATTCATTTCAAGTAATTTAATTGCTTCTTTAAACAATTTTTGTTGCCTATTTTTTCCTAATTTAAATCACATAAAAATGAATGAATAATTCATAAATATATTATAACAAGTGTAATTTTATTTGATTTAGTACTCGGCTAGATAATTAGAATTTTACTTTAAAAATACCTTTTTTGGGAATCAACTCTTAGGTAGGTAGGTACCTTCTGGATCGATCCTAAGCCTAAATGTTGTGGAAAAAACGACTTAGATTCTATAATTGACCGAAAAAAACGACTTAACGGCTTTAGTATTTATTGACTTATACATTGGCATCGCAGCGCCATCTTTAGTGTAATCCAAAAGAATAGATTAAAATACCAACAGCATATTCCATTGATTGCAGTGAGGATTAAAATACCAACAGCATATTCCATTGATACTGATGACCTAAATAATGGATGTTTTAATATTCTGATAATATGGAAAATTTTAGAATTTGTTTTTACCACTGTCTGCTTTTAAATTTAAATTCTAGTCTGGCTCACTTTCATTTTTAATAGCATTAAAGTGTTAAGCAGAAGTGTGATTCACCAGTTTGTGTAAACATAACTCTGCCTGTATTGCAATAGAGGCGATAAAAATAAAGCGCGAGAAAAAAGACCAGTGTTCTCTAAATAAGCAATGACGTCATACGATGGGATTTGCTCCTCGGAGCCTGAATCTGAGATACGTGTCTGATTATCGGTGCCGACAGCTTTTATTTTATTAAGTTCGTCACTCTTAAAAAGAGCGTTGTCGCACAGGCGGGAGGAAGGTGCGAATAAATAAATAGATAAATAGAAACCGTAATAAAAGTGACGCTTTATACAAAATATCACTCTTATCCCTCTTTTTCTCCCGGCAAAGCTGAAAAATAAACGAAGCATCTGCGTCACCTGGTGTTGCCTCTAAAAGCGGAGGGAATTTTTGACGCATGCATTCGTGGTCTTTTTGTCGTCGCCGGTGAAGGGCTTTTTTCATTGCGGGAAAGGAATGCAGAGGATTGGATTCCTGAAGAAAAGGTCTCGAAACATCTGAGAAGAGCTGTAACGTAGAGATGGTTTTTACCTTGTTGAATAGATTTGGTTTAATACATTTTGGTTTAATTGTCCGATTCTTTAAAACTGGATTATATTCAGTCACATGTACACTGATGAAATATGAAGTTCCAATAAAAGCACAAATTTAGGTTAGCGTTTCTTTAAGTTTTTTTCAAAGGTGTAACTAGAACTCTTGTCCCCCACAATGTTTCTTGGATTTGTCCCCTTTCTTGAAATACAAGCGAATAACTTAAAAAAAAATATCAAAGAGATGTGTAGGGAAATAAATTTTAAAAAATCTGCGTTCATTTGTAAGGAAAAACTTTAATTCAAAATGTTGTTATTGTTTTGCTAGTCATTTTGTTCCCCCAAACCATCACTGACATTGCAGAGTTCTATTTCATTGTACTTCCTGCTGTATAGACAGTAAAATTCAGAATGTACGTTTATGCTTAAATACCTTTTAGATCATTTTTTATGCAGAAAACGTTTCTGGCGACTACAATCTCACTTACAGGCGTTGAGAGAAACATTCGCAATAGTATTACAATATTTCTAACTTTGTTCTGGAGATGGTATTTTAGAGTAAACAGCAAAAATTTAAATAGGACTCTCCTCCCCGTTCTTGTTTCGATTTTCCCAGCAATAATGGATACATTGAATATCCATTATAGAACTCTGAAGTATTTCTTTCTTAGAAAGGAATTTTTCCTCATTAATATCACCATGAGTAAGAAAACAAGCAAACAAACAGCAATATTTACAGTAAATTAGAAACACTGTGTTAAAAAAAGTATAATATATTTTCACATTTTGTAAAATGCAAACCTATCATAATGATATTCTCAAGGAGGTAGACTATTATTTTAAAGCTAGGAAGTTATTTAACAATTTTTTAAGCTAGAATGTGTAATATAACAAAGAAAAAGCATATTTTCTCATTAAAATTCATGTTTCATGTAATAACTTTATAAAAAATACATTTATCAATTATTAAATAGTCTGCCTCCTTACCTGAAGTGTTCTAAACATGTATACCAAATTGCATAAGGTTTCAATGATAAGTTTTAAAGATATTGTGTTTCTTGTTAGCATTAAAACACGAAAAATGAAAAAGGAGATAAACGCATTTAAAGAACTCAAATATTCGATTACCTACTTTTAATCAATTTTTAACCTTAAAATTCCACTGATTTATAATTAATGCCCTCTTTTTTTTTTTTCAGAACTTATATTTTTTGCTTTCTCGCAGCTTTTAAAATTTTTCTCTGCTTTTTAAAGCCAAATCAGGGAATGTTGTTTTGCATTGTCGATATGGTTAACATCAAACCTTTCGTACTCGTTTGCAGTGTAGTATACCTAATTTACCATATCTATACCTAATCTATACCAATATCTATCAAAATCTATAAAAATTAATGAATATTACTCAGTAATAAATAAAAAAAAACGCTTATCAGCAATATAAACACAGAATCAAAATGCGAGCGAAAATGCGTTGGTGAATTCATAAAACACAGCTTGAAAATATGCCAGACCTTTGTTTTGTTGCTATCATAAAAGTACTTTTTGGTCTTTAAAATGCAATTAAAGTTTTAAGCCCCGAATTTTTAAAGTTTTAAGCCCCGAAAATAAAAGTAAACAACTCTGACACACCCAATGACGTTAAGTTAGTTACGATTATAGAGCCTCATAGGTAGTGAATTCGTTATTTATTCATCCTGTCATTTATTTTTAGTTGTACTTTTCTATTTTGTTACACCGTCGGGTCGGAATATGATGTTGCGTGGCCCCAACTTGTCAGCAACAGTGGTAGTGACTGCTATGAACTGTAAATTACACAAACTCGTAAGAAGGGCTTAAATCCCTTTTTATTCCACTTTCGAAATCACAGTTGTGTTCACTTGACGCTCACAAACTACACCGACCCGGCGGTGTAACAAAATAGAAAAGTACAACTAAAAATAAATGACAGGATGAATAAATAACGAATTCACTACCTATGAGGCTCTATAATCGTAACTACCTTAACCGCGTTCTAAGATACAGCTGAGATTCAGCAAACTTACTGATTAAGAAGTTGAAAGATTCAACGAACTGCCGAAATAGGCACACAGGCCGAAACGCGCGTTTCTTAAATTTCTACCTAGCCACCTTCACGCTCGCGATTCAAGAAGCACACTTACAATCTCGTTTTCCTTCTATTTAAACTCAATTTACTTCTGCTAAAATTTGAATACTCTGCGCGTTCTACTACGATTTACATACTCTGGCATTCGCAATTCTAGGGGAAAGTAAAGGCTTGACAGGAAAGATAGCTTAAACTTAAAATAAATGTTAGTTAAAATAAATATAAACCCTACAAGGTATACAGCCCAATTTGAAAATTTTCTGTTTTTTGTATATTCCGTAGTTAATCTAAATTTTTTTAGGTTTTTTCTGAAATCTAAGAGAACCTTAAGGACAGGCTTTAGAATTTTAAATGCTATTTATGTTACGATTGTCATATGCATTTTTATTTTCGTTGGGCATTTTAAAGTACGTTACTTACCAGTGTTTTTAACGATAAATTTCAGTGCTAAGATGCATTGGATTGTTTAAATTAAAGAAGTCGCCGTGATCAGTATAGTGTCTTTTGCGGTACTGGGGATACTTAAAAATGCACGGTAAGCCACAAGTCCTCTCGCGTGTTTGGTTGTAGGGCAAAAAGATTGGAACTCCGTTTGACCCGGCCTCCGGGAAATTCTCCTTCAAAATTGGGATGGAACTGGGCAGAATTATACTGTTACCTACACAAGGACCCATGCACAGGCTAGACGGAATTCTGTGCTCTTTTACCACGATAAAATTTTTAGTCTTGTTCTGATGTTGCTGTCAGCTAAGTGAAATAAGTCACAACAGATTAAAGCAAAGCATCCCAGAGTTATCTGTCTAAAAGTAGGAATACTTTCGCGGAGGATTTTCTGAGAAAAGCGGCTCTTTACGCGGTTAACTCGCATTCGCCGTACACAAGAGGCAAATGCCCATAAAATTCACTCATTCGCTGGTATTTGAATCCAAGTCGAACCACCAGGGTGCAGCAGTCTTACCGCTTGGCTAGGGATGGGTACTTTATACTAAAAAAATAAACCAAATAATTAGTCTGTACTGAAGTTTGTAATATATGGCGTTAGAGAAATCTTTTTGATTAACAATAATTTTCGTGAAAATTAACGGTTGCATATATTATGAAGTGCTTTGACGCTTTTAAAGGAATTGCGATATTTTTTGTATATGTGTTGGGGGTCATTGTTTCAGGAAAGTATAATATGCCAGTTATATTATCTTGATTAAACTGCAATGAGATTTAAGGAACTGCAGGAAAGATGTGACATCTTTATTAGAATGAAATGGTATACATTTGGGAGCAGGGAACAAAGAAAATAATAAAAAGTCCGTAGGGCATCATAGACTGTTCACAGAATCTGCATATTCTGTAAATAGTCCATGATGCTACGTTACATTATAAGTGGGTTACGGCATGTTCAGTACGCCATAATCCACTTAAATGACAATAGAATAAATAAATAGTTCGGTCTTCTTGACTTTCAATTATAAGCTCATTTGGCATGCCCACAGTAAGTTTATTGTAGAAAAGCGATCGAAATATTTTCCCATCTTTGTTGGAAAGCAGTTTGAAGTTTCTGCCTATTTTGAAAAGATGATCTGCCTTTGTGCCACATGTATTCGTAGAGAACTTTAAGTACAAATTGAAGTCTTGAGAATGTGGACGCTGTATCAATAGGATGATATCTTAACTCTCCAATACTTTAATCACGCCTCTTGTGCCTGTGAGGACGAGCATTATTGTGTGTGTGCAGCAAACTAGGACTCACTGTGCCACTTAAAAGACAAGTATGACCTTAAAGTATTTCTGTGCATAACCTTTCAGCTGTGAAAGGATCTTTTGCTAAGATATCCAGAAGTGCTTTGGCATGATCCTTGCACACACTATTACGCTCCGACCGTAGCAATCAGTTTCTTAAACATATCATTGATAATGTTTTATTTGCCCTTGCCGTACCATTTGATTCCAGATTAACAGTGAACGGGGAATCATCCAAGGACATTTTAGGACTGAGCATTCCCAATGGCCTCATTGGAAATGCTCCTTATACCATTGTTAAATGTCTTGATGGTAGCGAGTGATAACGGAACACATCTCGCTAGCTTCCGTGCATGTAAGCCAATTGAATTCTGTCAGTGGTTGGAGTAGATATGAGGATGCATATAGTACTCGTATAACCTGAGCAGTCTGTATTTGTTTCCTATTTCTGTTCCGTTACTTTTCTCTAAAGTGAGAGAACAGCCAATCATCTCTCTGCTATTGTGCTTATTTCACGGTGTATATATATGCCGTGTATTCATAGAACTATTCCTATTGATTTGGCAGCTTTATTATTTTCAGTTGCAAAATAAGATATTTTGAATCGCAAGAACATTAATTAACACTTTACCTCGAGTCGAGTTGCCCAACTGCTTTCTTACGATTACTCTTACTAAGGTGATCTGAATAATAAAACTGGTAGCTGTACCTGCTGTAAAGGACACATTTGCTGGGGAAATATATAGTATAAGCTCGAAAAACCAGATTTTTGTTTTACCTCTCGACTCAGTACAATTTATTTTATATGAAGACCTAATCAAAATTCACTTCCTTTGATACCCAAGATAAAATTTGCGTGGCAGTACTTAGTTCACTGTTTTTCCTGAACTTTCGGGTAACATAGAAGATAAAATCCAGTTCTTTGTCAGCAGTTTGCTATCAGTGTAGCAATTATATTAATTAATATAAATAAAATCACTTAACACATTTTATTACGAAATGAACGCATAAATTGTTAAAAATGTGCCTACATTGCTTTTTAAATCCTCCACTTTATTTAGCAAGTTGTACGGTATATTTTAATATTATAGCAGTTATTTTAATTTAATTGTGATTTCCTATCGTTCCTCGTTTCAACATACAAATTCCTATCAGAAGGATATGTTAGAATCGCGGTGAATAGAAATGAGTAAGAAGTAGTATTTAAGGAAGGTCCAACTTACTTAGAGAGAGAGAGAGAGATAGGAATCCTGAGTAGCCCGTATTTGCCTACGGGCTAAGCCTGTAGATGCTGTTACACTCGGCCGTATATTACGTACCTTTTAATATTCGCCGGCTAGTTTAGATTAAGGGCCAACTGTATTAGATTTATGTTAGTTTCGGCTAAGTCTCTTAGTCAGTTCTTATTTCTTATTTTTGAGTTTTAAGCCCAAGTGAAGGCTTTTTTGTAAGCCCGAAGAAAGGGGCCGACTGTTCATTTTATTTTGAGTGAAATAAAGGGTAGTTAACCCTTCTTGAGTTTGCGATCTCTATTATTTGAACTCAGCGATAAGTCGCTAGTTCACTAGGTTCCTCGGCGTTCAGTAGAAGAAGAGTGAGGAACTCTTATTACATTACGATGTATGCGTTTGCCAGAATTCTAAGAGAAATTAAATAAATTATAGGTAGTAAAAAATAAATTAAATAATTTTATATCTGTAAAAACTGCAATTCTGCTGCGTGAACTTAATGCCTTGGTAATATAAACTAATGTAACGTAAGGCAACTTGTAATAAAGTGAAAAATAAGCCTTAGGCCAATATTTGGGGGGTAATTAGCGAAAGGCTTAAAAAAATGCGACAAATTAAAACGTCTCGTGTACGAATTTTATCATGACAGAAATTAGATCAAAGACTACTTAAGCTCCTAACGCTTGATTATGTTATCTTAGAATGTACTTAAGGTTTTTACGTATTTAAAATTTACTTTTTCATGTATGTATATATATATATAATAAGCTGGTAGTAAGGGTTGGCGGCGTCGTAGATGTATAAAGACGGACAAAGTTGCAGATGTGGGCGATTTCAGTTATAAGGTGTTTCTCCCACCTTCCTAGAGTGCCTTTGTGGTGTAGTGGTTCTGCACACTGGGCGAGTATTCCAGAGGTCCGTGGTTCGATTCCCGGCGAAGGTGGTTGCATATTTTTCATCTCTCCTGCTTTCCAAAATACCTAGTGTCGCTACACAGTTACTTCCTTTTTATTCATGGATAACACTCATTTTTCGTTAAGCCAACACAAATCAGAAAGGTGTCATAATGCTTTGTTCTTAAAAGATTTTTTTTTTTTACATCGGTACCGATAAAGTTGTGAAATATAATTTTTGAAGACAGCAAGGAGCGTAACGTGCGAAAGAAAAGCGGAAGCTAAAGGTGATGCGATCAGAAAGCATAGGAGAGTCCAAAAAGTTTCGAATTTTAATTGAAATCTTGATTTATGATTGGAAACAGGTGTTTGTATTGATGTATTACCTAAGGTTGTATGAAGTGGATTAATTATGAAATGACTCACTTTAGATTGATATATTATAAATATTTACCATTTTTAAGACAGAAAAGGGAATGTCCAAATTAAAATGAAGGATGAAGGGGGCTACTGCGAATTAAAATTAGAAATTTGCTTTACATATTTTCATCTTATATATACACATTTGTTAAATATGAATTTATGCGTGTATATGTATGCGCACACACATACATAAATGTTGAGCAGATATCCATTTTTATTTTATTGGAACAAAAATGTTTAATTTGTATTCTTCCTGTTAGATATATTTGGCCGCCATTTCCGATTTAATTATTATCCATACTGAGCCACTTAAGTAATTAATAACCTTAATTTTTAAATTTCCGAAATCTTGTTTAATAGTTAAGATAAAACAAGATAAATATAGTTTAATATATATATATATATATATATATATATATATATATATATATATATATATATATATATATTAATATATATATTATATATATATGTAAAATATAAAAATATATATATATATGTAAAATATAAAAAATACGATGGCTTTGCTCTACGCGAACAGGCAACCTCTGATTAACTTTCCGGCAATTCCAGGATCCTTTCCCTAGACCAGTACTTTCGAGAACATTCTGGCATGTTATATTAACCGTTATTATAAATGCAGAGTTACCGCCATTTTTTAGTCAGACTGCTTTCTCCTTCTGGTGCTATAACGCCCTGTCTCCCTTTGTTTGAATAAATGACGCAAAAAAATTTAAAGTCAATCCTATTTAGTTTAAGTTACTATTGGATATGTAATTTTGGAGAATCTAAAAGAATAATGATCTGCTATTTGAATTGAATAAATATGCGGAATTGAAACAGCTAACTCCTTCTTTGTCCTCATTGGATGCTGCCTTACACTCAGCCAGCACAATGTTCGGATTTTGATGCCAAGCTTCGTGATATCTCTGTCCATCCATGAAATCATCACATATATATACGTAATAAAAGCAAATTTCAGAAAAGTAGTAATGTAGGAACACTGAGACGCAGAAACGTAGCAGTGTTGTTTGGCGTAATCCATACTGAAGAATATACTTGGTATCCGAGAAGATTAAATTCCATTTTTATTTCCAAATGACATTTGTGAACACAATCACTTGGCACACTAGTCGTGCCTATTCAAGATCATTTACATTTTTGATACTGTTCCGATAGGAAGCGAGCGCAGCGAAATCACATCCTGGCAGTGTAGAGAGAGAAGCTATTCAATATGAAAGCTCACGAAGAGGAAGGTTTTAGTTTGAGTTAGAAAAGTTTCAGTTCTCAGTGTTTAGTTCCCAATTACTGCGTTATCAGCGTTACGTAAGTTTCGTGGCACAGATTAATTTAAAAATGACGCAGTCCAGAAATGTTATTATTTTCAGAATGAAGACGGTAGTTAAAGGGCTATTATTAATTTATTGTTTGAAAGATAGGTAGTTTATATTTCGCATATGCGCTAAAGCATTAAAGCGTTAAAGCATTAGCAAATGAATGTAAGTCATAAAATTTTGACGAACGTAATTAATTAAATTATAAAGAATAAATTTTGAATATCAATTTTTAAAAATAAATTTAATTTTTAGAGTCCTATTAAATTTCTCAACATTTCAGTCCCAAAGTCTTTTATTTAAGAGTTTATATAATCATAATTCTTCAGGGAAGGTTCTTGTCATCACACACATACACACACGAGTAATCAATATGGTTTGTAACATTTGAATTTTGTATGTGTTTTTGTTGGTAGGAGAATCCAGAATTTATGGAATTTTTTCCCCTTATTTTGTGTATCAAACACATAGCACATCAACAGTTTTGCTGATTTCTTCCTAATGTTCCCTTTTACTCTGAGAAAGAAAACTTCTTATATTACATCTTCCATGGCTTTAGACGCCTTTGTAAATGTGCGGCAGTTTGCAAGCTGCCATTTTAGTGAAATGTCACGTTTTCTTAGCGTAAAATGCATTGTTTTTTTTTTTTTTTTTTTTTTTTTTGCCTTTCCCTTCATTTTTAGTCTTCCATAAAACGGGTTTTCCTGAAAATGCATTTTAGTAGGTGATGGAAAATTTTGGAATAAATTCCCTAGATACGCATATTGATTGCGTAATGAAATGAGAGAAATGTCTAGAGAAAAAATTAGTTTTCAACATGGAAAAAAAATCTGGATTTGAATAGCGGCATTAAAATAGTTCAGTGGAAGTCTAGAGAAAAAATTAGTTTTTCAACATGGAAAAAAAATCTGGATTTGAATAGCGGCATTAAAATATTTCAATGGAATACTGAATTAACAATGTTTGCAGTAATAATATTTGTCACCAGTAATTGTATTTTACTGTACTGATTACTACATATTTAATGTTTCTCTCGAGTCTTTGAATCTTCTAGAAAAAGCATATTTATTAGTAATGATGATAGATAAGCTGGAAAGGGATGGATTATTCACAACTTTTAATTGATCTTGAATCTTCTGTCAAGACAAGACAGGAAGAAATGAACTCGACATCAAAATTTCACCATTGGACTGTATAGGGACACCATTGGTGTAGGTTCCATTGCAGTAACTTAGTTCCCATTGCAGTAACTTAATTTTGATTGACAGATCTAAGGATCTCCTACTTCTGATTCCTTTCCACCAACCACTCGTAAGAACTTTTGGCTGACCAGATTTTTAAGTGTCCTCATGCCTCTCAAACACTATATACTTACAAACATCCATGTGTTCACCGGATTTCGAATCCGGGTCCAGGAAGTATGGTAGCCAGCTTCATTAACCGTTATACCAATTAGGCATTCTTTAGAGTTCACTGCTTGTCTTCAAGATCAGTAGATGGATAAAGTTACGATATCGATTTCAACACGATGGTTTAGCTTGGTCGAGTAAAAGCAAATCTCGAGTATAGTAATCTCGGTATGGCTCTTGCTCAATTTCGTCTTGATTTATCGAGAGCGCCCCTTGGACCTTCTTAATTAGTAATCATACCAATTAGCAGAGCTGGCTACCATATCGTCTGGTTCAGGTTCGAATCCTAAAAAAAAAAAAAAAAAAAACGATGCCTACTTCTAAATGTATTGTGTGTCTGTTGCATGGGAGCGCTTAAAAAGTTTTTAGCCGAAATTCTGGTAAAGAAGTTGAAGGTAGGTAAACAGCGGTGCATGACCCCTTAGATTTCATTTTCCCGAGGATTCTAGATCAAAATCAAAACTGGGATAAAGCTTTACAAAATCGTACCATTACTTACAAAGTGCTGAAAGACTTGAAGCCAGTGATAGGAACCCGTGATTGATTGGGCTTGATTTGAGTCATATCTTAAGACAGGAGAGTAAGCAACAGCAATAAGAATTACACTCCCCTTGGAATGGAATTTTGTGACAATCACGAAGTTTTCGACTCCCTCCCTGCACTTTCTACCATTCTCTCCAAAACGTATTTCTACTGACGAATTTTATGTGACCCTATACTGCATAGGTTACATGTGTCAGGCTTCAAGTTGCCGTTTAACGCGAAAAAAAATGTCCCGTTACCATCATCCTCTTGAAAAGTTTTCCTTAACGAAAAGTCAAACTTAACGTATGCCGAAATGGCGTAAGGTAAGACGCAGGTACAGTTACAGAAAACGTTTTTTGAGCGCTCCCATTCCCCAGAAATATTTATCAAATAGCTTATAAAAGCAAAAATAACATACAAGAAAGAAGAATGATGTTAAATACACAGCCAATGTAAACAGAATTTGGAATGAAAAACTTATCGAACATACAGAGGAAGACCTTGGGTATAATGATGGGAATCAACTTTCGACAGTGGAAAAATACTGGATATTAGAAAGTACAAAAGAGAGGAAGAAGATCTTCTATTAATGGGTATATTTATATCATCTGCATCCCTCAGGTTATAAAGAATTATTGGATTCTTTCGTGCATTCTTTTCTGGCGTAGGGTATTCCAACAAAAGCGCCGGATTGCTTGAGAACGTATCTTATTTAGTTGAAGCCCGCTGAAACCCGCATCCGGTTATTATCACCTTTTGAGAAAAATCGGTCATCCAACCAGAACTCACTGGAACCCCAAATAAGATGAGCTCCAGTAACTTTATTGTTTGTACAACTGAAACTCAGTGTGTTGTGAATGAAACATTTTCTTTGGCAGTCAGCTGGTACTAGTAGATGCTGAATACGAATATGTTTCACTTTTCTGGGAAAAACAAAATACATGGGAAATCTTGAATAACTGAAAAAGAAAAATCCCATATCGATTTCTTCGGGAAGAGGAATTTTTATGGTCTGTACTCATCTGATCAAAATGACTTCAAATGGATTAGAAATGAAATAAAGGTGTAAAATGTCTGGTCGGGAAGAATATTGTTCAAAATGCTTGTTTTTCTTTCATCCTCGGGACATTTCTTGTTACTAGCAGTTTATTCATCTTTCATTGACCTTTAACATTTCATTTAATTTGTTTTCTTAATTTATATTAATTTATTCTCTCTGCATTTCTTTCATAATTTCATTTTTAATGTTTATAATAATTTTAATTTTTATTTACCTATTTATCGTATATAATCATGTATATATATATATATATTTGAAAAAGGGGAAAAGACGTAGCAAATGTTGATGACGAAGCACGTAGATGGCATATTGAAGGTAGATCCACGTTGAAGAGGAAGAATTTTGATTGCGTGGAATGCTAATCCGTTAATGAATAGCAAACTTGACAGTCGAGGCGGATTAAATTCCATTTCTATTTAAATTCATATTTGTGGTTTACCAAGAGGAACATTTTGGTTTAGGTTAGAAAAGTTACAGTTTTCGCAATCTTGAGTTCAAGAGCTCCTATTTAACTATGTCATGAGCGTTCGGCAGGCAGCGCAACATAGTTTGATCTAGAAATGTTATTGATTTAGAAACACAGCCCAGAAATGTTATTAATTTTTTAGTATAAAGAGGAAATACCCAAATTAAAAATGTGGAATTAAGAGACTATTACTAAATTTATTTATAAAGCTGATTTATGTATTTTGTATCTTACACACACACACACACACATATATATATGTATATTATCTCTTTGCGTTTCGTTTAACTTTAAATACTTCTTATTATTGCATTTATTTAGTTTTGTTTACCGTTCTTGAAAGTCCCGGAGCTTCTAATTTTAAAAATTAAGGTTAACTTGAAGGTCTTAATATTTGTTCTTTTGTATTATGTGCAGTTAGAAAAGAATTAGTAATTCCCCCCCCGCGAAAATTTCATTCTTTTTTATGAATTTGCAAAATTTTGTTTTTTCAGTAAACGTTAATTAATGTAGCCCAAGGCATTAAACATAACTGCATTGTACATTTCTTAATTACTTTTATCTTTGGTTTACCATGTCTAATTATCATTAATTTAGTTGCCTTTATTATCAGGATGCCTTAGTTTAATTTAATTTACTACATCTTCTATAAAAATTAACTCATATTAATTATATGATTATATGACTATGAGATATTTTATAAAGATTTTAATTTATTTTCAACTTTTTTATTGTACTTTATTTATATATTTTTCCTTAATGCTCTTTCTTGAAGTTTTTCCGTAAGGTTCCGGTACTTGTAATTTTAGAAATTAAAATCTGATATGCAAATTAAAAAAAGATAGCCTTCTTGCAAATGTCAAAGCTTTTATAATAATTGCCAGATAGTTCTGTAAGGTTTGTTTTGTCTCACTACCATAATAACCCGTGTAGAACTTCCAAGAAAAGTTGATTACTTAGGAATGACTTGTGGCGCCATCTAGTAGCCTTGCTGAAAACAACTGAAATTTCAAACCGAAGGAATATCTCGTTTAACTCTTTTTTCCTTCTTTAATCCTTTCCTTCTTCGTACTTCAGGATGTTCTGCAGGGTGATTTTGTATAAAAATATGTTTTGAAACTTCTTGGCTCATTCTCTGAACAAATGCAAAATGTTTACATAAAACATTTATGATTTATGTATTGTGCTTATGTATATCAGAAAGAAAGGAATTTATTTTTGTTCTCTAAGCAGTAAAATTGAAAGGGGAAAGATAAATTTCTATATCTACATTTCTCTGAGAAAACAGCAAAAATGTACGAAAGAAAATAATACGAATCGTTATGCACAAAACACTTTTTTTTAGGAGGGGGTGGAGGATGCAACTTTCTCATTAGACGACAGCCTGATGAAAATTATTTTTAAATCATTAAAAAAAAAAAAATGCCTGTTAGATTAGTTATTTCAGTATGCAAATAATTCAGATACAATGACACATTTCTAACGTTTTTCTAATGTTAATATTCAAACTTAAGTCAAGAAAAGCACTATATATATAGTATAAGAAGTAAGACCTGCATTTTATTTAAAGGAGAAATATAGGTAACAGTATCAGCTAATATCTGATAAAGTAGTAATTCACAAGTCAAACAACAAAAATCAGCTTTATATTTACAAAATTTTCACAGGACTAGATTCGATGGTTTTACCAAACCACCATCCTCAGCTGCATTCACGGTTTTGCAGCTGAGGATGGTGGTTCGGTAAAACCATCGAAAGTAGTCCTGTGAAAATTTTGTAAATATAAAGCTGATTTTTGTTGTTTGACTTGTGAATTAGTATTTATTCGGCGTGTTATTGTGTCTTAATGATAGTAGGTTTGTGTGTATGTGTGTGTATGTTTGTTTTTTTTTTTTTTTTTTTTTTTTTAGTTTCTATATGAATTCGCATAAAAAAGAATAAAATAATCTATGACTTGTACCGCAGTGTATCTTTCTACAAAAAATTGTTTGGGACATATTATTTTGCAACGGCGTAAAGAATTATTACATCTCCTCCACTCTGGATTCATAGTATAATGGGCAACATATTCAGGTAGCAACTGGAAGATTTATGGTTCCGTTTCGAAGCGAGCATAGCTAATTTTTCTTGCTCACTGCGTTAAATATGTCTAATGTCTCAACTGTTATGTCAGAACTAAAATGTAATGGACGATAACGTTCGAATCCAAGCAAGGGCAAATCTGATTTTTTTTTTTTTTTTTTTTTTTTTTTTTTTTTTTGTGGATGTGTAAAAATGGAGGTGTACTTTCTGATTATCCGAAACCTCCCTCTCGAAAAGTCACGAATTCGTTCGCGACTAATATTTCGCCAAGCTGAAGCGCGAGTGATAATAATCATTTTCGAAATGGAAACGCAGTAAGAATTCCATAAAAGAGCAGTGAATCAAAATAGGATTAAAACGGTAAGAAACATCGATAACAAAACACTAACTTAAAAAAGAAAATCCCCAGTAATTTCCCCATGTAACACAGTGATCTGGTTTCGTTTAAGAAATTTAGAATTGCATAAATTCAACATGCTCTTAACTACGGCATTGCACACTGGCCAGAACAGACATGTGCTACGCGCATATTTGAATTGCCACATAAATACGTTTTTGGCGACATCATGGGTTACCAGTTAACTATTTGGACAACATATTGCTCTGCCTAAACTGCTTTGCTTTGTCAACAAAGGAACAATTTTAACATAGGTTGAGAAGTTCTTCCACGTGCATCATATTCATCTCATCTTTCTTCTTCAGATTCTCATCTGTTTAGGATCCTACAGATGACAATTTCTGCTCATTGCTTTACAGACATCGATTGTGTCAAATCTTGTATCAATAACTTCACCACCTCTGGAGCCACAGTCCTTCTTTGAACTGGGAATACAGAAACTACCTGATTTATAGACTAAAAGTGGTAGACGGTCGGGAAGAAATCTTCGTTGATTAAGATTGTATTTCGTTAAAATTGTTTATTTTGTATAAAAAGCACTGTGGAAACTTTTGAACACAAATTGATGGGACATTTTGGGTGGTACAGATCTTGATCACTTCTTGATTGCACCTAAAAATATATAAATTATCAAAATGTCTGCTTCGAGATCAGAAATATCTTTCCATGTAGTCCGTATTTAAGAATATGCACGGCATAAGAAAAAAAAAAATTACCGCTCTGATTTCTTTATAAATCTCCCCATACTTTCGAGCCGTTATTATTACTCACAAGCCGGCGTAATAATTCTGAATCTTTTCCTGTACTTCAAGGAAGGTTCTCAATTTCAGTGTATCGCAGTGAATGTGCTTGGTTCCCCCCCCCAAAATCCCATGTTTATTACATATACTTAATTCAAATGAGACTCATTTTCTCTTTAATTTTCCTTCAGACCCTAACTTTAGTGCAGAAAAAAAACTTAACATTTTTTATCACTCAATCTTTCCGTATTCCTTTGAAGCATTATCGAGATTACGTGTGAAAATGTGCACATTTTTCAAAAATTTTGAATATACCTGGCAAGTCTCCTAAAAAAAATGTTTGAAAAAAAAAGAGAGAAAGAAAAAGTTGAAAAAAATAATTTCCGTTAAATATTTACTGCGGGGAAGGAGAAAAAGGTTAAAATTCCCGACAACGAAATTTCCCTCTTTTTTTAATATTTCTCCCTCCTCAATTTCCTTCCTTTTTCCTAGAGAAAAGCCACTGAAAAATGGTGAAGTCTTACCTTTTTTTTTCTTTTGCTGGAGGTTTTAGATGCTGTAATCAGCAAAAAGGAGGCTTTGAGGGTTATTACATTTGAGTACTGAATTAAGGAAGTGATATTTTTTCCTTCTTTTTCGGCATCAAAAAATAATCCGCTTTAATCCGAGGATTAATTTTGCTCAGGGAGAAGGGGAGGAAGTATCGATTATGCTTGGTTTCATTTGTATCATTATTTTGTGTTTTCTTGCCTCGAACTATGCTTCCAATATTTCCATATTTGGTTTTGTGTGTAAATATATATTATTTAAATTTTCAAACTTTAAATCTTACTAAAGTACCAGGTACAACGTAGAAACAATGACAACTGATTTGGAATAAGATAAAAAGAATAATACATTGTTTACATAAAAACTTAAAAACAAATGGAAAAAACATTTATCTGAAGCTGAAAACAATAAAGCTGAGAAGCTAAAATCTTTGAACATAATTTCATTACGTTATTGTTCTTTTGATGGGCAGATTAATACAATTTACACTGTATACATTTTTATTTGGTTTCAGCTTTTTATTTTTATCTATTTATTACGGGTTCCGTCATTAGGCACTACACGGAAGAGGAAGGAGGCAACGTGGATGTCTTTTTAAGGAAAACTGGCCCGTGTCCACTTTACATTAATGAAAAATCACGAAAGCGCCCATGCATCCAACCCGTTCGCCGGGACTCGAATACCGGACAGAACTATCAGTGTTCAGCGGCTTTTACCGCTTGGCCGCTAGTAGGCTCAGCTTTTGATTGATGGTTTCTCTATTTGTTTTTGAATTTTACGTAAATAATGTAAACAGTTTACCATCATTTGTACTTTTTATAACTTTGGGCAGCAGAAATGTTTAAAGTTTGAAATTTTATATAATTACACTTTAACTTTTGCTGCATTTGAGCATAATTAAAATTTATTTGAATGATTAAATTAGTTTGTATAACTTGGTTATTGATTTAGTTTTTATCCTCAATACTTTATATATATATATGTGTGTGTGTATATAAATAGGAAGGAACATTAAGAATACTGCGCCTAGTCTGCAATGATTAAATTAAACATAATAAAAAAGAATAAATCTAATTAAAAATGAAAGGGGATACTCCTATTCTAATTCCTATATTTCAAACTAAAATTAAGTGAGCCAATAAAGAAACTAAGAATTACAATTTACAGAGTCATGATTTTTAAGTAATGTTTAAAAGCAATACAAAAATTAAAATTACAATTTTTTAAATATTAAAAGAAAATTTAAAATATTTGAAATAGTAAAAGGGAAAGCAGTTGAAAAAATTACTTTACAAAGCAATGGCTAAGCCGATTAGCATATGCATAGCAAGGACAAAACACAATGTCTAAACGGCTAGAAAGAGTGTGAAATAAGCTAATTTCTCCTGAATAAGTCAGTCAGTATTGTTTCTTTGTCTTTTCGATTGTTCATTTTTACTTAATTTTCTTTATATGGCTTTAATAATTATTATTAGCGAATTTAGCATCATAGTTTTATGCATATCCACTACTATTAGCCATTGCTTATAAAGAATTTTTCCAACTGTTGCTTTTCCTTTTACTATTTCAAGCATTTTAAAAATTTTAAAAAAGTAATATTTTCAAAATATTTTTTTTAAACTTTTAATTTTAATTTTTATATTGCTTTTAAATATTATTTATAAACTTACTTTGTAAATTGGAATTTAAGTATACTTCAAACTGTAATTTTTAATTTTCTTTATTGGATTTCCTAATTTTAATTTGAAATATAGAAATTATAATAGGAGTATTTCCCTTTCTTTCTTCTTATATATATAAATGTGTGTGTGTGTGTGTGTGTGTGTGTGTGTTTCCACATAAGTCCTGACCTATTTTTCTCCTCACAACCGTTAGTACGCTCAGTTACAAAAATGTTTCCATTGATGTAAATACTTATATTTTAAATTTTATAAATCTTTTTTGAAAAATTACGAAATGTCAATTTTTATACGTTCTCTCGTTCCTGTATTTACCTTTAGGAAAATTTTTATGAATATTATAAAATGTAAAGTATCTGACCCCCGTACAAAAAAAATCGCTGATATATTTCATTTTAAAGCTGGAGATCGTATTCAAAATATATACGTAAGTTAAACATTAACATGACCTTTGCTAGTAGTTTGCGAGGATTTGTCTTTATTAAAAAAAGACTAAAGGACTAAAAGAATCACTAAGTTAACGACTCCATTTTAAAATTGAGGGGAGCTCGTATTTTGAAATATTGAACACATTAAGAAAGGGGGAAATGACGCGAATATTTGAATGTTTTTTTTTTTTTTTTTTTTTTTTTTTAATTTTTAGAACCTGGTGCTAAGAGGTTAAGAAGGGGAACATATGCTAGGCAATATTGTGTGTATATATATATATATATATATATATATATATACACTGGTGTGCAAAAATTAAGGACGGAGTCGAGAAATTAGCATATCAGCTGAACGAAGAGGCAGAGCGGAAAGAAAGACCAATCAGGAGATTAAGTAAGGTGATGTACGGATGTACGGTAGTACATGCGCAGATATGCAGGTAGACGTAATGGGGGAGTGTCTGAGTAGTATAAAGCATGTTGTCGGTGTAAGATCAGTATTTCTAGCAAAGAGATTGCACGCCGTATAGCAGTTAAAATCACTCCGAGTTGCTGCCTCAGCGAGAAATGGCGAATAATCAATCTGTTAGACGACATCTGGATGCTTTTACCCTAGGTCGAATCATTGGGAAGTTGGAGGAAGGCCGCAGTGGGACAAGTGTGGCTGCAGAGTTCGGAATTGCTCACAGCATCGTTTCACGACTTTGGAGACAATTTCAAACTACAGGAACAGCTATCCGGGGGTTTAGTAGTGGTCATCCACGAGGAACCACACCCGCAGATGACCGGTATATTGCCTTACAGGCCAGAAGAAACAGGCGGCAGATAGCGGGAGAAATCGCTAGACACACGACTCATCCCTCGAACATCATTGAAAGGGACAGGTATGGAGGTGGCGGTGTTCTCGTTTGGGGAGGCATCATGCTTGGTAGTCGTACAGACCTTAACATCTTCGACGCAGGTTCAGTCAATAGGACCCGTTATTGTAACGAGATTCTTCTTCCATATGTGCATCTTTTTAGAGGCGCTATGGGTCCGCAGTTCCTTTTCATGGACGACAATGCACCATGTCATCGCACAGTAGCTGGCGAACAGCTCTTAGAGAGTGAGGATATTGAACGTATGGATTGGCCGGCACGATCTCCGGATCTCAATCCTATCGAGCATGTATGGGATTTTCTAGGCAGATGCTTGGCAGCTCGTACCTTACCACCAGTAACGATTCCGGAGCTTCGATTGGCGCTGCAAGACGAATGGGCAGCAATGCCTCAACAACTCATTGACACCCTCATTCTCAGCATGGGCAGACGCTGTGAAACCTGCCTAGCAGTCAGGGGAGATCATATCCACTATTAAAGACCGGATGTTTCTTGCTGGACACTCATCACAGGGATGTTTCGGCCTTCAGTCGCATTGCGCTCCATGCTACTTTTTCAATACAGCTTCTTTTTATCCCTCTGATTTCTCTTTTAGTAAGCGTTGCTTGCATTACTCATGTTCTTACGTATTGGGGATCTTACGGTATTAAATGTGTTGATTTGGAAAGCTTTTGTACAAAGTTATATTGAAAAAATCGTCTCGTCCTTAATTTTTTACACCAGTGTATATATATATATATATATGTGTGTGTGTGTGTGTGTGTGTGTGTGTATGTATGTACAAATATTTAAACTATATTCGCTAAAAGAACGTGTTTAGTAATATTTTTTCCCGTCATACAGCTGTTAAATTATAAAAATGTGTAAACATAAATGCGAATAAAGTGTAATATATGCGACAAATTGCAATATATTGAAAAGAAATTGTAGATAGGTGAATGTTAAAGTAAAAACCAGTATTACCAGCCGTAAAACAAAATAATGCACAGATACCCCCCCCTCCAATTTGAAATCCAAAGATAAAGGCAGTGTAAAAATGAAAATTAAGTCAATTCAAAAATAACAAAATGAATTGTGAAATTACGCGTACAGTCAATTCTCTATTATTTGTAGGTAAATTAACCGAAAGCCGCTCATGTTGGCATCCATCCAGGTTGCGAATTAACCGGACCATGTCTAAAAGCGGCTTAGTTTATATATTGCGTAACGATAGAAAAATTACTGTCATAAAGCCATCAGCGTAAAGAAACTATCTACGGAAAATATAGAAAGGGTGAGAAAAGTGTTTGGGACAGAAGTTGTAATTTAATATGATTTCATGATTATTTATATCTTAATTCTTCATTGTTAATGATGCTTATTCTGACATTATTTCTAATGATGTTACATACAGTGTGTTTTAGTTTACATTAACGAATGAACTTAATCTCAAGATTAAACTGCGTGAAAATACGCATAAATTGCTAATTGTATTTTATCTTAATTTTCATATACATTATTCTCATTCCTAGTGTTTTTTAACGGCCCTGAATTTGAGTTAACCGTTGTTGTCATGTCGGTTAACCGGGTTGATTTTGAGTTAACCGTTGTTGTCATGCCGGTTAATTAGAAGTTGACTGTACGTATTTATTTTTTCGCATTATAAATGTGTTTTTTTCCTCTAATAGATGGTCATAAAATTAAAAATGCCAACGTAAATAAGTAAATAAATGTGTAAATGCAGCTGAATTTGGCAGGTAATTTAAAAAGATTTGCATCCCGTAATTCCAGCTCTGAATTATTAAAAGACCTGAGTTATTTTCATAAACTAGCCATTTTATTCGGATATTGTTTTTATCTGCGGAACTTAATCATAACAATGTGAGCTGTCACTAATAAAAGGTAATATCATGGGAAAGATTTAACTGGATAGTTTTTTATTCTCGTTTGGAGTTAGCTATCGAAAATATTCCTCAGAACTCTCGGTGGGCGTTTGGTAAACTAATCGATTTTCTCTTTTTTTTTTTTTTTTTTGTTGTTGGTCGATGAACGTGCTCATGAATCAGCGTTGCCACTGCATGTATGTCTGTTGTTATATTTTGTTTTATTGATGAAATTCTTTTGTTCCTTTTTCAGCGGAGGAGCTCGTATGTTTGGCAACGTGGAAGGAAGGCTCGACGCGCTACCTGGTGGGCAAACTGGAGCACCGCGTGGCCAAAGCCGATGAAGATAAATTCAGGTGTTTCGTAAGTGTTACTTTTTTGTCTTCTTTTCTTTGGAAATCTCTTTCGCCATGTTATCCATCTTTATTTAGACTTCGCGTTGCTGTGCGCATACTTATTGCCTGCATGATTGAAATGTTAGCGATGAGGACACTCGCTATGTTTGGGCACATAAAATAAACTGGTTTTCTTAAAGAAAGATGCCAGATTTTTTGTCACCATTATCATAGGATTAAAAAAGAGACCAAAGATGTGAATAATTTATTTACAATTCTTACTTACAGGACATATCAGGTTTTTAGAGACTGACTGCTAAAATTGTATTCCCTGCTTTTATGGGAATGAGGAAGGTAGTCACCGAATAGCTTTCATATTATATTTAGCAATAAACTGTCTGAAAAAGGTTTAAAAATTTTCTAGACTTTTTTATAAGTATTAACTTGAGAAACCGCTTACAGAGACCTTTTTCGTGGAAGAAATAAACTGCGCTTTTACCAGGATTCGAACCACCGAGCATCCAATAATAGCGAGAGGGCTGTTCATTTTCAACCTGAAAGCATATACGAGAATGCCGGAGAGACCGAGTCAACCAAGCTTAAAGAAGAAGAGTTATCATCCCTCTCATTTTTGTAATCTGTTACTTTAAAATAAAAACTTCAAGGTTAATTTTTCTCCCTTGATTTGACTCGTAACTACGGAAATCGATGATTCCGATTTGACTCGTAACTATGGAAATCGATGATTCCGATTTGACTCGTAACTATGGAAATCGATGATTCCGATTTGACTCGTAACTATGGAAATCGATGATTCTGATTTGACTCGTAACCATGGAAACAGCAGCTGCGAAACAAAGTCTCGCTAAATTTTTTCCCCGTTTCATTTCTGTTTAGCATGTTTCGTTTCATGAAAAGCACGCGAATGAGAAGTAACTTAAATGCAGTCTCAGATGCCGAGAAAAAATAAATGTGCGGTGATGATAACACGAGTTACGATGTCAAATGGGGGAGGGGCTACGAATATCTTTAAAGTGAATATTTAAAAGTAACAAATTAGAATTAGGGTGCTCTTGTGAAAATTATTACACTTTTTTAAGCCAGAAAATGTGAGAAGTCTAATGTACCCTCGCCGAGATTCGAACCACGGAGTGCTAGGTAGATAAGCTACGAGTTACACCATAAGAACAAGCACGGAGGAGGGAGATAATTCCGTACATTTTCCTCCACTTAAAGGGCCAGTAGGTAGAGTAACGAAACTTCGTCAGTTAATGTCATTTACATGCAGATTGGGGAGGCTATTATAATTATTTTTAATTTGGGGGGTGGAGTGCGAATTACGATTTTTATCCAATTATTAAGATTGATGGCTATATCAGAGTAATTATTATTATGTAAAAACATTTACGGTGTTTGGATAGAGAATTATGAAAAATCAACTATCACCTTGGCAAGATTTTAATCAAGTATCTTCCAGTGCAACGTAGACGTGTTGATCATTTTCACAATGACAGAACGCACAGGGGATTGGGATAATGCATTTCAACGTTATTTGCAAATATTTCTACGCCATTTATTTGTATAATGAACAAAAGGAGCTGAAGTTTTTTGAGTTTTTATTTTTTGAATGCATGTTTTGTTGTGTTTGTTCCATGGTCATAAACTAAGCCATTATTCCGTGTCCCAACATGTCCGCTTGCCGCCGCCAAATCGATTTCACCTAGGGCGGAATGATTGCGTTTTCTCCGCGTAGCGAGATTTTATCCGCCTCCTCTCAGTTCCCCTTGTGTTCGCATTTATTTTATTTTTTTGTTGTGAAAGGTCAGGTCGAGTGGCAACGGCAGACGCTGATTGCCTGAAATTTCTCTTCACTACCATCCTTTTGTTGCGATAGTACAATTGTGTTCAAAAAAAGAAAAGCATTAGAAAAAAAAAAATTTTTTTTGTAATCTAGGAACTTTTAGGCGGATTTTGTCTGCTCGTTTCCAGTGAATGAAGATGAGTCGAGGTGTTTTACCAAATAAGATTTGGCGCGTTTATGCTTTTCTTTAGCCGAGTTTTCGTACTGGGAGTTGGGAAGCTTCTTGTGAAAGAATCTTTCTCTAATCAACGAAAAGAGTTGTAAATGTACCTAAATATTTTTTTTTAAAAAGTGGGGAAACAGCTTTCTCAGCGGATTGGCAGAACCATATATTTATTCCCAAAAGTAACGTCTTTGCTTAGTTCTGCAAATTTAAGTTGCAGTTGCATCATTGATTTAGGTCTGTCTGCAATTTTCTGTGGTAAGGAATCAGTGACTCTGATAATAATTTTAAGTAGTTATATTAGAGTATGGGAATCATCAGATCTATGCCATGTTCATTACAACTGGGATTTTGCAAATAGTTTTGTTTTAAGTTAATGCTCTGCCAGTTCTTAAAAGAAATTATAATATATGGAGAGAAAGATTAGGTAAGTTCTAGAATATCTCCATCGAACCTGTAAGCATCGAAACATTACTTTTTTACTTGAAGTTTCAAAATGACCTAAACAAGGGAAATAAATCTTGAAAGCTTATGTGACGTAATTCTGCGATCCATACTCTACAAACTAATGTTTTCTGCCTTTTTTCCCTGAAACTGTCAACACTAGATTAACCGAATTGCGGATTAACCAAACCTTAGCTAATAAATTAACATTAAAATTATTGGGAGACTTAAAGCAGCGAGAATCAGTGCAATATTCATAAACTTACAGAACTAGTTTCAAAATTTTAAATAGAGAACCTTCTTCAGCTGCAGAAGTGCACATGACCTCTCGGCTTTAGGAGATTATAAGAATTCTGTTGTCATTCCTTTCTTTCCAACGATTAGCAATAAAACGGCTCGCATTTTACAGAAATTCAATTTTCGGGGCGTCTTCTCTTCTGTCAATAAAATTCACAGTTCCATACTTAAGGACTCCATTCCGGACATGAACTCCTGGGATGTATACAGGATCCTTTGCCAGTGTGGTTTCAAACTTAGAGAGCCTTGAAATTCGCACGAAAGAACATGAGAATATGTTAGGAAAAGAGAAACACAGAAATCCTCTGTTGGTGAGAAAAATCACATTTCCATTTTTCTGCAACCAAAAGTATTGTTGGCGTATTAGATTTTACAAAGGTGGTTTACATTTATAAAAAAACCCTTCAGTTCTAGTTAACGATCCGGTCCGTCTTTATTTCCAGCTTTTAAGGAAATTGCTACTTTAGCTGTTTTCATTTTTCATCACTACAAGGCGCCAGTAACTTGACTTCCTTCATCGCATCATCTTATCACTTGCTTCTCTGTAGTCATATGTATTTCCCATGTCATTGCATGTCGTTGTCCCCCTCCCCATTATTAGATCGGCTAATCAGGAGTCTACTTTATTTGGTGCTATTTAAAAATAGGCAACAAAAAAATCAAGCTTCAAGTGCAATACATTTGGAATTGACTATATCCATTTCGAGGTGGAGCAAGCGTAAGTACCTTTGCTCAGGAGCCAAGATTTTTGCGCACGTGGAAAAGCAAAAGCCGTATATTTATACGAGAATAAAAACTAAAACTAACGTAGCGCCATCTGTCGAATAGTAATAATAATATGTCATAATAAATAATAATGATATATCAAAATTAAGATGCTTGAAGTTGAAAGAAATTGTCTTTTTTTTATCTAATTTTAAATTCTGAATTTGAGTGTTTCACTTACAGTTAATTAATTGCATTTTTAGGTGTACGAGCAGACGGAAGACGGCAATGGGTATTTGGTCGCTCAGTCCGGGGATGCCACGTGTGATGGACTCTTTACTCCTTTGGAAGGTTCTAGAACCATGCGTCTCATGAAAGGTATTTTTAATTTAGCATCACTCAAAACTTAACTGCACTTGTCTAGTATAGAGATAAAGGTGCTTACGTATTAGCGCAGTAACCTTTGTAAAAGTCACGAAATTTTCAACATGTTCCGAACTTCGTAATAAAATATTTGCAGGAATATGCTATTTTACTGTATACAATGGCTAAAAAAAGCAATTACTTTGAATTTTTTCTTAAAGCTATCTTCACGAAATTTCTACCAGGATAAAAGAAACGAAAATCCGCTTTTAAGTGGGTTTATTAATTGATATTTTAGATTAAACACATAATTTAAATGTAAATTATGTATTTAGCAAATAAATTTTGCAATGAGCAACCAGCATCTTTTGCTCCTGAAAAAAATCGCCAAACTGCGCAGAGCTAATACCTAATTACCGAGGTATTAATTTTCGGCCTTATGGTATTTCGTAATATAACCTGATCCGCCATGACTTTTGTGATTGTAAACTCAGTGTTTTATATCTACTCTTACTTCGTTTTGGCACTGTGAGAAATGTCTTCAGAGTTGATAACTTTGTTTATTGGAATTTTTAATGTGGGTTGTACCTACAAAAGCGATGGATTTAATATGCGCAAAAAAATACTTTATTCTTAGAAAACGGAAAATATTTTTACCTGCTTGCTACAGGTTGATTTAAGAATCTCCTTTTTGATTTGATCTGATAACACTGGCATTTTATCAGTGTCACTTCATTTTGCAGCATCGTTGCAATTGAGTCTACATGGTGTGCTATACGATGGAACAAACAGCGACTTTTGATTGTGAAAATCTATTGCAAGAATGGTGAATATTACACATAGACTGTTATAAAGCTTCGTAAAATCTTTGGACGTGAACTGGTACCTGATGGAACAACATTTTTCAGATTGGTAAAGAAATCTGAAGACACAGGTTTGACCACCACGCTCTCGATTTAGACGGTCTGTTGAAAACATGCCCTCTAATTTGCGTGACAGTATTCAGTATTATTGCAAGCCCCCAAAAATCCGAACTTAGAGAAACAAATAAACACACACACACACACACACACACACAAAAAAAAAAAAAAAAAAAAAAAAAAAAAAAATGAAGAAACTGAATGTGTCATTAGCCACCTCGACAGGCATGTACATGAAAAATGATTCGCAGGTCATAGAGGACATATGCTGTACATTATTTTCATTCTTAAATCGGAACATTTACCTGCTGTAAGTATGATAAAATATTTTCCATTTTCTGAAAATAAACTGTTTTATTGCATATACTAAATCTGACGTTTTTTGGGACACCCTATATTTGGGTAAAGATCGAGGCCTTTTTAACTTTGTACGGATTTTTGTGATTATGAAGTGGCTGAAGAGCAGCTCATATTTTAGCTGATGTTCTTTTTAAGTATCTAATTTTCTTTTTCCTTAATGAAATTAAATTTAGTTATTTTTCTAAAATATAAATAAATGCTATGTATATTCTCTTTAGTTTTGCATTATTTACAGTAAACTTTATCAGTTTTCTTTTTAAGATGCAACCATATGTAATTGATTCCCTGACATTCATGCAACCATGCTTGCAACAATTCATGCAAAAGCGGAAATGTTTTTTAAGTTGCAGAAAATTGACCGCACGAATCAGTTGTCGATAAGATGAATTAATTGATATTTTAGATTAAACACATAATTTAAATGTAAATTATGTATATTATGTTATTACCAATTGATTATAGCCAACCTTTTCACGATGTGCTACTGCTTACATAGACTAGCGCATAATATCTTCATTTTTAGGAGGTTTGAGGATATTGTTGTTGACCGTACCTTTTAAATCAGGTAGTTTAGGAACCTGGCCATTGTCAAATTAAAGAAAACAGAAATCAACCCTTTAAGGATTCTGTTAAGCATGTTCCCCATCAGCTCAATTCATACACATATTTTCTAATATCGAAGATACTGAAGGACTGATTATTCGAATACAGCAAACCATAAAATATCTATATCCATAATAATAATAGGGCTATCTGCTTAAGGAGTGGTATATCTTCGTGAAGTATTTTCTGGGAATGGGATAATTAGATTATATGATCCGCCTAAGAGGTGGATTATCTTCATGACAGATTTTTAAGGGAACGTGCCTCTTATTCATATTACATATGGGGTAAACACTAAATCGCCCATCCAACTAACACGCTGAAATTTGAATCGGCGTCAAATTACCAATATCTATTGTTCTTATTCTCTCGGCTATTTGTGGACTGTATACCAATTGTAGGAAAAGCTTAAAATGTAAAGAAATGATATTTCTTAACAAATCCCCGTATCTTGAAATTTTTTTGTCTTTCCTTTTCAGCAGTGAGAAAAAAATGGACAGATCTTTTCCCTTTTTTCTCTCCCCCATCTTTAAGGCATATTATTTTGTTGAAAATATGGTCTAAATGTTTAGAATATCTTCAAAAATGATTTTTTGTATAACGTTTTCCCTTTCACCTTTCAATGTGAAAAAAGAAAGCTAAGGATTGAACTTTGTTCTGTTAGTTAACAGCCTAAAGGATTATAATACAGTTGGATTTACAAAATTAAGAGAATTTTGCTTAAGCCAGTACATTTCACTGGAGTACGAAGATATCTGAAACCCGATTATTGGCAGATTCAAAAATTGGTGGGTCATGGGAATTGACAGACCAACGTAGCAACTTTTAATTTGTACTCCATAAATCTGCGCATATGCTAGTGGCTTGATTCAGTCCACCATGAAGGAAGATTGAAACCCATAAATGGCTAAAAAATTAAACTGATTAGTTAAATATCTCTTCTCTTATATTGATTCATTTGATGAAAACAATATTTTTTAACCGAAGTGATATAATTGATATTTTCTCCAAACTTTCTCGTTTCTTACTTTCTAGCAAACCACCCTCACTCTCGATGCCATTATCCTAGCTGGTTCACAGAGTTCCGGCACTGGAGAGGTTTGGATGGACGCCTTGCCTACGACATAAGCCACAAGAATGGTTCCTACCGAGTATCCAACGCTACTACGGGAGATGTCGTTATGAGGGTCGTGTGCACAGAAGTGACCCACGCTATCTATTCCTCACTCGCACCTCCCAGCACCACCGCACCCTCTGTTGGCGGAGTGTACGCACAGTATGTCGTCCACGTTACGTATGGATGGTAAGTGGACTTAGATATACAATATGCGTAAAGTAACAGACCTACCTAACGTAAATTTTCTAATTATTATATTATACTCTCTCTGTCTCATAATAAAAGTAGCACGTGGATATTTAAACGGGAATTATTCGTGAATGCACCTGTAAGTTATGTTGTAGCGCAAAACTGCGAAGCCTTCAATCAAAATCAATTTTCATGACATCTGTCATTTGTGTTGATACATCTTTCAAATTTAGGTTAGCCTTAATTGTTACGAATTATAATTATTTTTCTAATTTCATCCGCAGATCGAAATCAATTGTTTTACTTCAGCTGAATCTCAATCCATTGTAAAATTAAGAAATAGATTTTTTGAGCAAAAATCAAGTTACGATTGTCCAATTCTTGATACGTCAAAAGAAAAATGAAAAGTTGCAGAAAAGTGAGCCGCAATGTAATTTAAGTACAACAGAATAACAGTATGAAGAATTTAGAAACAAGCTTCCAAAAATAATTATCAAGATGAATCGTATGCTAATGTTGATTAATAAGAAAACAAAACTGCGACCGTAAATGCAAAGGTTATGGAGGAAAACATGAAAAACTTAGACATATTTATCTTAGCAGAAGAGCTGCTGTAGAAGCAGTAAACATAGCCTTTGATAATATTTATCAGGAAATATTGGATAATATGTTTCTTTCACTTCAACAAGTTATGCTGGAAGCAATGAAGAACGATGGCTGCAATAATTTTAAACTCACGCGTATAGGAAAAGCAAAGCTTCATAGCCAAAAGATCCTACCTGCAAATTTAAACTGCAGTAACGAAATTATCGAAAATTCCAGAAACTACCTGAACACTCAGAATAAAAATCAGGAGTAATAGTTTTTTAATTTATTGTTTAGTTTAATCTAGTTTTTTGATAATAAATTTTGTGTTCTATATTATTTTCTTTTGCTAATATTATTATGAAATAAATTAAATTCATGAACTGCTACCATTATTATGGGAAAAAAGGGAGTATATATTTTACTTTTATAAGTTAACAGTTATCTACAATAAATCTCATTTTTTCTTCTTATATTATATAAGAAATAAAGAAGAAGCTAACGTCAAAGATGAAGTTGAATACTTCTATGTATTTTTCTTCTAATATGTATCGAATCGAGGGCATGTAGATTAGAGGTGGGCGAAAGCGCTGTTATATATTTCGAAAAGACTCGAACGAGCAGTGGAATTAGAATACTTGATTCATCGAACCGCTTACCCCCTATACTGATTCCAAAATTAAACTTATTAGTAACATGAGAGAATAAACAATATGATGTGCTTCCTATTGAACATCGCCGCCTCTTTTCTTTGACTTGTTTCGTTCATTGCGGACAGTATCTGCCCGAACTGTGCTTTTCTTTAGGCTTCAGAAATATTGGTCCTAGGACTTCTCACCGTACACATAGCTTTCTCTTATTCAAGATCAGCCTTGGTTTAGAGGTGGAGGGGTCAGGTTGTCCGGCTAACTCTGTTTTCGTATATGGTAGACTTTTCATTGCCATGATAATCCAGTCTAAAAAAGGTTTATTTTTTGTTCCGATTAAGGAAAGATGTATTCGATTATCTAATTTTTTTTTCACTTAATTCATGAGGCACTCATATGGAATATTTATAGACTAATCTTAGTTTTCGAATATGGACCGAAATGGTTTGTTGATCTGAGTTAAGCTTTACCGCAATCTCCGATGTTGTTAAAAAAGGATCTTGCTGTATTATGGTCCTTATAATATCGTTATCGTTTAAAGATAGCTACCCAGACCGTGGCCTTATCATTAAAGTCGAAATCACCTGTTTCAAACTTTTCGAACCCATGTTTTGCACGTTTTATCTGAAACTATGTACATCTCCAACATAAACTGTCTGTAAATTTCGACAGGCTTCTGTCGCATTTCTTCCTTGTTGGAATTCGCACTGAATACTGCTTCGTAAATCAGCTTGATCGGTAGCCATGTTTACATGATCGCATCTCAATATGGCATGAGACCCTTTTGTTTCAATTAATTGTATAAATAAGGAGGTAAATAAAGAGGGACAGCCCCAAAATGTTTCCTCCCATGTTTCAAATGAACACCTGCATGCGTGTTGAAACTTAAAATAACATTATTGGACAGAACTTTCTGATGACATTATATTTTCGGCAGGCTGAACGTTATAATTGAGGAATAGGTTTGATTAATCAATTTGAATAATCTTCTAGAGATTTGTAACAAAAATTAAGTATGTTGTATCAATATAAAGAAAACTTTCTGTTTCTGTATTTGTTATAATCTCACAACTCCTAATCTTCCGTTCCCTTCTACAACAGCAACAGCGGCTACACGTGTCTGAGGATTCACAAAAGAGCGCCACACGTCGTCGAACTCCAGATGAAGAGTAAGTGAATTATTCTTCTTACCCTCTCATTTGTTTTGACGATTTCCATGGCTAGATCCAATTTTAAAATTTAAATTTTTTAAATACAGAGCACCTTTCACCGCTGGCCACCGAAGCATGCATGGGAATCAACTTCGATATGAACCAATCAGAAATCGTAACGCTCACCAGTAAGTACTTAACTCTCATTCTTTATTTCAGATACATTTTTCTGTTTATAGCGGTTTAATACAGCATTTCTCAAAACGTTTTGACTTTTGGCATGGATGTTAAGCGTATAGTCGGTGGACTTCGCTGAAGACATTACATTTGGCATAAACTCTACTGTAGGCACAAGATGGCATTTTTGCGCATTGTCCAGTCGACTGCAAAGTATTATCCGAGGTTACTATACTACAGGATTTGGACATCCTTCACTTGTAAAGCTCCATTTCCATGAGTGCGGTACGAGTGCTTTGCGCAGGTGGCTCTCCAATCAGGGAACGTTGCGGTGTTGTCACTGCCTCGAGCTTCGGAAAAAGAAAGGTTCGACCTTGAAAGAGAATAAATAACCTTACTGTCTATTGACTTTGCGATTATCATTCATTATGGTGGTATATGTAATTTATTGCAGTGTTATGTTATTCATTAAGGTGTTACACCATCGTGTATCACATGTAGCCCGCTGGTTCAGAGAAATGTGCTGCTTTGTATAACATGCCACACAAATATAGGGCGAAATTAAGACTTTTAGAAATTCTATGCCCTTAAAATATTTTTTGGCCCCACATACATTTATGATAAATTTTCACGTATTCATTCTCTTTCGGTCCTGGTTTAGCTTCACCATACATCACATGGAAAAAACCAGCAGTGAACAAACAATATTAATATTTATTGAGCCCCCTTTACTGAGGTGTCTAAGCACTTGTTTGTGTGCCCCCTTTCCGAAGTCCCTAAGCATATTTTTGTGGTTGCTTTTTATCTTGATACCTAAGCAGATGCTTTAAAAAATGTTAACACATAAGACTTAAAAAGTTACATTTGCATGCACTTTTGTCTTTATCAAGTTGTGAATATTAACCGTGTTGTCTACACTGCAAATGTTGCAGCTTCTGTTCACGTACTCATTTTTTCCAGTCGCTTTATATCCATTAGTCTGTTTGTTGCTCTAAAGTTTCGCGGTATAAACCCAAGTGGATGATGTTTAATAATTTATTTCAAAGAAAAACAAAACTTAGTGATGTGTAAACAAACAGAATAAGTTACAGCTAAACAACGAATAACATTATTAAAATTTATCATTTAATAAATCACTGTCGAAAAATAATATAGTAAATGACTGTCACAATAGATTTGAAATTCACAAAGTAAATCAAACATGTTATTCATTTCAGTCGTCAATCATATGTTTGTCAACTTTTTTAGCGACACACTTCAGTAATATGTTTAATAACGTTTGATTGTGCTTAAAGATAAAATCGGGAGACTTCCGGGTTTTCATCACGCCTCCCGATAGATCACTGAATTTGCCGATTTTTAATTTTTAGCCTTTACTAAGGAAAAGATTTTCTCTTCAAATTAGGCAAATTCTATTATCCCCCCCCCACACTTCTAATGATATTCTGAATAATTTTTACTAAATTTTATTTTATCTGAACTTTTTTATTACATTTTATTGATCTTTGTCTGTTAAAATTTCATTTGATGTGAGCTGTCTAAATCTGCTGTGGACATTTGTAGATTTTTTATATTGGGTTTCGAGCAATTGTTAATCAATTAATATTATTGTTTTATTTTGCCTTCTTCAATGTATGGTATATATTACTACGTTTATACGCACAATTCTATTTTTTACTTTTTATTCTATTTTTTATTCTACTTTGATTTTTTATTTTTTAATTTTTTATTCTACTTTGATTTTGATTTTAATTTTACATTGCTCGGAGTTGCAATAGCTTTTGACACCTTAATGTGTATTTCAGCGGACACGTCGGGAAAAAGGAACAGAGCAGTGGAGCTCCAAAAAAGGATTTATTCCATAAAAATTTTTTCGGAAACACTAATGTTCTTTTATAAAATTTTTTTTCGCATTAAACAAGAGGTTCAATGGTCTGTTTCGGCGAAACGCGTAATGGTATTTAACCTAGTTCGAAAATCAGTTTTTCCCTTGAAAAGCCAATTGAGAGTACGAGTGGGTTAATTTACCATTTTCCGCTATTTAATTATTGTTTATTGTATTTTGTGTCTTCATTTTAATTTTTAATTTTAATTTTTTAATTTTTTTATGTATAGGCATTTTATAATCTATGTTTTTTGTACTTTCCTTATATATTTTTTTCCGTCGATCTATTTTTCATGTTAGTTAACTTTTCACATCTCACAACGGTCAGATTAATTAATTTTTTTCGTGCATTAGCACACTAAATTTTGGTTGTTTTATCGCGTGTCTACAGTTTTTTCCAGTTTTTCCAGACAAATTTCTTCTTATTTATGTAATACTGTGTTACAATATTTTGTGGAGCTACAGCTCCTGGTAACTTTTTAGCAAGTTCGCTGCAATGTTTCTACCTACTACTATTATTTAAAATCTTTTTGCAGCATTATGAGCAAACGTTTTTGAGACCAGATAGGTCTTACGTCTAATTACCAGTTAGCTTTACATTTTCTTTTTCAATTAATTAAATGATAATATATTTTACATAAGAATTAAATTTCAAATAGTTTAGTGACTTAAATGATGTAATAAAAGTGAATTAAAGACTATTTGGAGTTTCTGTGAAATAGCGCTACGTAGAAACCTCTTGTTTTCTGGGAAAAAAATCTCCCGATTTTTTAGATTTCAATGTTGGCAGCTACGTTCTAAAATTAATGCTTCTCTTTTTTATTTTACACTCAACTTTAGAGTAAGATTATCTTATAAATTTAATGAAACTGAAAATAAAATAATAACGCACTGAACTATTAGCTTCTAAGAAAATTCCTCTTAGCTCGTCCTTCGTGCCCTTTTCCTATTCTTTGATTGATTATTAAATTCTTTTAAGGCCTACTATGTTCAGATTTTTTAGGCCCATAAGCGGCCGAGCAGTAGAGTTTTAAGTTTTTGGTCTTCAGTTATCGAGAACTTTAGTTATGTGGATTGCATTTTTCTTTCTTTAAAGTAGCTGAACTCTGGTAATTCGAATTCCGATAAACGGACTGGCTGCATGACTGGCTTTCGAATTCATCTCCATATATGATGAGCCCGTTTTCCTTTAAAATTCTCCAAAAAAGCATCCCTTTCTATAGGCAGATAGCCCTCGAGTTGCTCTGCCGTATTTATGTAGCCTAACCCGAGCAGATTTCGGTAATATTCGATACTGCAACGGGCATTTTATTTATTATAAATAAAAAACTCAAAATTCTCGAGTCATAGGTGTTTTAAATTATAGCTTTTGTGTAGGAGTGATTGTTTTTACAAATTATCATGTAATCTTAACTTTTAGCTCAATCGTATGGTTCTCTGGAATGTCCCCTTGCGGGAATCTACTCTCTGGAAGGAAATTCTCGCCATCTTTCCCGTCTCATCTCGCTGGAAGCCGAAGAGCATTGGCCTTGCATTGGATCGACGACTTTGACCTCTGGTTGTTCGGCAGTGGACAAGATGGAATTGCTTCAAGAATGTGCTGCAGAGAAAAAGGCTAAATGTAAGTACTCTTTCGTGTTTCCTTAATTTTCTAATGCCTATATATATGTATAATCTTGCCTCTTCTTTAACAATGTATAAGATTCATTAATAGTATTAAAATTAAACAACTTAGACTGCCGTTAATTTTAAAATATATACTCTTACTGCTTCTTTAACAATGTATAAGATTCATTAATACTTTTAAAATTAAATTAAACTGCCGTTAATTTTAAAATATATACTCTTATTGCTTCTTTAACAATGTATAAGATACGTTGATAGTTTTAAAATTAAACAATTTTTATCCTTAACTTTTTGCCGCTAATTTTCAAAAGCTTAAGGGGACGGTGGACTTTGAAAATTCGTTTTCCAGGTTTTTGTGTTTTTCAACAAGAAATTATATATATATATATATATATATTATAACATCAGTTTATAAAATATATGATCAAAATTTCAATATATTTTAAATTAATTTCAAAACAAATAAGTAATTATTTTAATTAAGAATTTCAAATGTTAGACAAAAGTTTTGTGTATTCATTATTGAATATGATGGATCAGAAATTTTTAAAAAGAATTTTTGTGAACTTAAACCCAGTTTTCCGAAAAATGCCACATTTTTTTAAAAATTAAAAAAAAATTTTTTTAAACTTTTTTTAAACAAGTTTAAACTTCTTAATAACCTCATAGCCAAAAATGCACACTTAGATCTACTGTAACAAATAACAAAATAGTTTCTTCCAAGTATCATGCATTTTTAACTAAAAATGAGACGCATGGAGCATTTTCAAGAGATAGGAACTGCGAAAATTTTTGTTTTGAAAAAACCGAATTTAAAGTTTTTCTTCAAACTTACCTTTAATACATGGTCATGAGAAACAGCAAATTAACTTTAAATGTGAATATGTAGATACTAGATAACATTTTCGTATCATTTAACTATTTTTAATCTCAGAATATTAAATATGAGAAAAATAAACATATCTCAAATTGGTATGTTATTCGAAGTTAGAGCTAGGAACAATTTATGCATTATATTTAATGAAACTTTTAAAACACACTCGCATCATATGTTTATACTTCATTTGTTACATTTATACTATCTTTTAATGCTTTACAATATTTTTTACTATTTCTGTTTTTCCAAGCAGGTAAAATCCTCCTTTTGCTTTGGTTCAAGCGATGGTGCTCACGCTTTTTTGCAACGAGTAGGGTAAACGAGTTTATTTCTTCCTGCTCTACGCGTATAGCATTCACACAACCAAAGTTAAATTGATTGATAGTTGTCAATACTTCATATTTCTAGCCCTTTTATTAGAAATAAACACTTCTTTTGGGCAAATGTATAAATTATTACATCAATGGATAACTGTTGAAATACATTTTTTTAACATTTTCTCCAAAATTTAAAGGACAAAATTTACGTTGTTTACATATTTGAAATGCTTGTAACTTCTTTAAAAAATAGAATACTTGCACTCGGTTTTTTGCATACGATGTAGTTTTGTATATGGAATATTATGAGAGTAAAAAAAACAAATTCAATATTTTGGTTGATTTTTTAGCTATTTTAAAGTCCACCGTCCCCTTAATGCGTTTCAGAGAAAGATATAACGTGGGAATTTGTTAAGAAGCAGAGGTGAAATAATGGATGGCATTACTGTTTTCAACCTTAAATAGAAAATCCTAACTATGACAGTATGCGTAAAATACTACTTATAAAAAAGAGGGATCCTCGTCTGAAGATCTCCGGGATTTTTTAGATATTTTATATAATCTATTCGAATCTACGGTGTAATTTGTTTATTATTTTTGTGGTAATGACCAAAGTAACCGTGCGAATATTGTTTAAATGCAAGAAATACGTGTCAGAGGAAAGAGGTATTGTTAGGAAGCCCTCATTTATAATTCGTAGATTTCAGTTTTAATCGTTAACTCTAGAGTATTGTAATATATACCTACAAATCGAATTAAATTAGATAGATCGGACAAGATCTAATTTTAAACTAGCGGGCTGCGGCCAAAGCAAAATTTATAATTTCTATATATACCTGAAATGAAAATATTTGAAAACATTTCAGTATGAATGGAATTAGTTAATTCTTTCCAAACAACAGCCAAAGTATTTTTTTTTTTTTTTGTTGTTGCCGAACCAGGAAACAAAAATTTTGGACACATCAAGTTAATACGTATATGTATGATGTCATGGTTTAAATTTAATGTAATATAACAACTTTTTCTCAATATTAATAAAAGAATTATTATGGCAATAAGATACCGCGTCAGTTATTCTAAAACAGAAAAATTGCCAACAATAGTTATTTATTTAAAATGCTGACGTTAAGGAAACATTTTCGAACATACAATGACATCACATGCAATAGCGTGCTTTCTCCAACCTCAGAATATGACTCATATAATAAAAATATACAATTTTAATTTAATTTATGTATTTAATGTTTGGGAATAATATTTTTATTTCATATTTCGTAAAACTTAAAAATTTGTTATTAGCAGACTTTACTACTTGAAAGCGAACAGCAACAACCCTTTTCGAAAATAAAGCAGATTTTTATTTCCAGTGCGTTAGACTGTTGCCACTCGGAAAAATTAGTGCAAAAATTAGTGTTTTCAACGGTTTTTAACTAATGTCTCGGTTGATTAATGTCTAAGATGAGGAATGGTCGAAATGGTTTCTCACGAATGTTTGGAATCCGGGGGAATACCTTTCTCAAAACTCAACTCTCTACCGTTCCGGAAGAGATGATTCCACAAACAGACGAACGTGTACATATTTTAATAGTATGGGTAACGTGATTTAACGAAATCGCAATAGTTAGGATTATAAGGTATTTCTCTCGTCTTCTTAGTATGCCTTCATGGTGTAATGGTCAGCACACTTGGCGCGTATTCGAGAGGTCCGAGGTTCGAGTCCCGGCGAGGGCTTTGCTCTTTTTTCACGTCTCTCAGCATCAAAAAATCTTAATGTCTCTACAGGACTACCAGCCGTTTGACGACAGTTTGTAGCAATCATTGACGTTTTATTGCCGGGGCCGCACGCTTACGTACGTACCAATTTTAATTCTAAAAATCGTTCATTGATCTGTAAGTGAATACAGAAATATGTCCATACAGGAACATTCCAATTTCTATAGCATAAATACACGTCTCCGTAGCGGAGTCTTTCAAGCGTTAGAGGTTAACTTAACGGCATGAGCGCAATTGCGTAACTACCAATTTATTTAAATCGGAGAAGGATTACTGTATACTAAATATATAAAAAATGAACGAATGTCGACGGAAATTAATCAGGAACTGGGTTAGTTCTCAGGCCTGTCAGCACTCAAGTGTCCAAAGGATGCTTGTCTCAAATATTCTCGGAGTGTGTTCCTGATTAATAACGACCTTAAGTAATATTTCTTATGACTAAAACTGTCAACGATTTCAGAATATTTATGTGTAACTTTTTTTCCTCCCATTGTATATTAATCAATATATTGTTCTTGTATGCAATGAGTATGTATTTATCTCCTTCATGTTCTTCAGCTTTTCAGTGTAGGGGTAGCTGGGAGGAGAATGGAACTAGTTACGTCATCGCCACTGCTGTCGGTACGAGGAAACACCTCTGTCTGGTGAGTGGAATGAAAATCGATTTTCTGTTACTCTTAATTGTGCGTATTAACATTCTTTCGTTCACACTTTTTATGTGAGTGACCATATGATTTATTCTTTACGTACCTTTGTTTTTTCTTTTAGCAAGCTTTCTTACAGTTTCATAAATTTTAAAACAAATGTTGTGTTAAAAAGTGCACATCGTGCTATTCTGCGTCTTCCATAATGTACCTAATGGAATTTTTGTGTTATTCGTTTAACATATCATTTCTGTGAATTTTTATCACATTGTATTGCATTCCAAGCTGACGAATGGTTGCTTTTTTTATGTACGTATGTGCCAACATAAAAACAGCCAAGAGAGTGATGAGGTTAATTAGAATCTGCTTTAATTTTCTTCTTTTAATGATGTTATATAATTATTAATTGAAATTGATTTTTTATTTAAGTTTTTATAAGATTTATATGTGACTTTATATATTGATTTAATAATAATGATATATTTTTAAAGGTATTTTTTTAATATGATTTTAAATACATACTGATATATTGATTTTTTCTTATATTTATATATTCCATCTCCATTTTGATAAAATGAGTTAAACTTTTTTTAATGTATTATTTTGAATAAATATTATTTAAAAAATACAAATGGTCCATTTGAAATCAGCAAAACTTTTAAAGGTATTTTGAAAAAAATATTACTCTGGGCATCTTAGTCTTTGGTGTACCATTACATTACCTTTCTTGCGAATGTTTCAGTAGCCTTTATCATGAAATTCAGGGCAAAAGGATTGTTGAACGGTAACAAGTCGTGTCATAAAGATTGGGTCAAATATAAAATACGATTCCTTGACTGTGATGAACATCCACCCATTTTTGGGTAAAATGAATTCTTCAAATTTTAAGGCAATTTTCTTACTTTAATTTCTCGATTTATTTATATTTTGAACACCATTCATTTGATATAATGTTTTAAATTTTAAGTTTTAAATCAAGATCTTTCTCAATTCGACGAACAGTTACTTCTTTTACTACCAGTTTTCCAGCGTTTCGACGGGTATAAATGTCTGGCTCCTCGACGAATTTTGATTTAATCATTTTTTTATGATCTATCTCCTTTCAAACTCAGTAAATCATGGTTTAGATATTTGGCTGTTTTTGTAACGTTTAAGCACAGCAGATTTGCTCCTTTTGGTAGCCTAAGCATAAAAACGTGCTACATCATTTTTAATAACTTTCGTAAAAGAAAATGACATTTTGTAAACATTTCTAGAAGGAAACTGACATTATTTTGAAGAAAATGAATAGCTGTGACCATAGCAATTTGAGAATTTTACATGATAGGCTCATGCATAACTAAGGTAATTTGTCTCTTTCTTATCCCGGATGATTTTTGATTAAAGTACACCAATCATGCTTACGTAACATTCGTTTGCTTCAAATTCATGTCTGCAGAATAGCATTCGTGTGGTGCTGCTTCAAAGAGAATCAGATCCAAAACTTTTGATTTATATTGGGAATGAATGGACTCAAATCATAAAGAACTTCTGGTTGCTTTCATCGTATTATATAGCATGTATATATATATATCATATTATATGCTTATAGTAGTTTTATTTCTTCCCCATACTTATGCTGTCGGAACATTACCTAGTTTCGTCATTTGTAATGAAGAAGGTAAAGTAGAGACTTCGCATTACTTATTCTTGAATGTGTAGGAGTTCCCTGAAGGCAGCTGAACGTAATGTTAGATGTTGCCCAAATTCATTGGTTCATACAGCAGAGCTAATTTCATTTGTTTATTCCTTTTGTACTGATTCATGTTTCCTTCATCGGGCAACATCCTGTCAGTAATACGTTTACTTATGATATAAAAATGGAAATTGTTCATTCAAAATTCATTATGTATTTAGACCGGAAAGACCGGAAGACCAATCTTTAGATTCAAAGATAGACCGGAAGACCTATCTTTGATTTTTCTGTGAGGCATGGATGCATATTTTACTGCATTTACTACGACTGTTTTTCTAAAGGTGTAGCCGGTATGTTGGCCTTTTTTGCATATGTGTTTATTTTGTTAAAATGCAACATTTACAGGCGGACATACGTATGCTTTATTCTTGAAAGTGGACAAACGGATATCATGCTAATCGGAGTAGTCTCTTGTACACGAAATGTATGTATTAATACGTACATTTCGTGTATATATGTACATTTCGTGTATATATGTATATATATATATATATATATATATATATATGTGTGTGTGTGTGTATGTGTGTACGTGTATTGCCAATGCATGTTTATTATGTTGTTTAAAAAACCGGATAAGGAAAACTAAGGTCCTCTGAATTAGGGACGTAAGATCCCAGACCGTTGTTTAGCTATAGCTATAACTTGTTTAACTTCGAATGATTGGCTTAATATTTTTCTGTTTTATATTAAACTTGAAATTCTCTGGTTTGTTCTTTTCGCAAATCTGATCAAACCGTGGGCAGAGAACGTTTAAGGTTCTGAATTTAATACCTTTCTCAAAATCTGTAATCCAGAAGTTCTGAGAGATAAGGCAGCTAATGGCTTTGCCAAAAATCCAACTATTTCTAAAAATTAAATACATCTATTAGTAATTACGAAGTTAGGTTAATAATGCAAACAAATACTGGATATCTAATATTAAGTACTATCAAAAGCTTGCAAAGTATTTTGCATTTGATTTGATTATATTTGGGTTGATTTCAATTTTATATGACTTTCGATTTTCAGGCGTACACTGAGAGCGACCGAATCCTCCACTTTTCTGGAAGCAGTGAGGCTTGCCTGAGGAATATACAAGTGGGTCGCGAAGGCCCTATTGCCATCAATGGAACGAGTAAAGGTAAATGAGATTTCATAATTACCTGTGACTCAAGTTGATTTCATTTTTACTAACATTCAGGTAATATCTAATAGTCCACGAAATTATATTAAATATAGAAAGTGTATCTATTAGGGAAGGAGGAATGATCTTATTTTGAATTTTCAAATGAAAGCTAGTATACTAATATATGAAATTCTTAAAAATATTTTTATTGGTTAAGGAGATAATGATGTGTAAAGCTGATGCAAATGGATTAAGAACAGCCTGTTTATGTTTCTAGTGGCCAAGCAGAACACTATAGTATGTCACATTAAAATAAGAACTTCAAAGCCGTTCGTAGAGTATGTAATAACTTGTGTCGTTGTTACCGCACAGAATTTGTTTCTTCCATGTCATATTAGATTTGTAGTTCAAGTCAGCCTACATTCGCGTGCTTTTTATGAAGCGAAACACGCTAACCGGAAATGATGCAGAGTTAAGGAATAATGCGACTCTACAATTCTTTTCTGAAGCTGTTGCTTTCATCGTTACAAGTCAAGTCTGGCAGTGGATATAACCTTAAAACTTTTTTTATAAAGTAGCACCTTGTAGTTCTTTTAAAGTAGCCGACTGTAATATTCAGAAGCATATTGCAATCATCGTTTTGAGTGCTAGAAAGAGTTTCAATAGAATTATTCCGATCTATCCAATAGTTCAGATGAGATACCTTCATGATGAATTTATGATTGCAATAGCTGTGATTTTTGTTTGATTAATTTTAATATTCATACATTCGTCGCTAAAGATCGTCTTAGGTAAGAAATTCTCTTGTGCTGAAGAAAATCTTAAGCAAGAGATTCGTGCTTATTTACTATTAAACCTCATTTTTCAAAGTCATTTGTTTGGAACTATTTTATGCTTTCTCAAGTTGAATAAGTCTCTTACATGCAATAATTGTATTAAAATATTTTGGCTATGAGGATATCTCTAAGGGTATTGACGCATATTGTGTCAAAGGCAGCCATTACATGCTATTAACAGTCCATTAACGGTAGCCAACTTAGTAGAAATTATTACACTATTAATTGCATCACCTTTTGTTAGAGAAAACAGTAGTTTTAATTTATATATCATATGTTCCTTTCTCTTTTCGAATTTCGAGAACTGGTTAACAATTTTTATGAATTTTAAGTTATGTAAATCCTTTATTGAAACATCTTTCCGCGTACTGAAGACTGGCTGTTCAATTTAAAACCTTTTCTTATTTTAGAATGTGATGTAAAAAGAAAAGAGTGAAATAATAAAAATGCAATTGTTTTCTCATGTGCGGTGTGTTTCTAAAAAGTTTACAGAACTAATTGAACTCATAGTTCCAACCAACGGTCATAGACGCCTAGTTCCAACGTACATTATGAATCTAATTATTTTTTTGGACTGTGTTCATTCTGTTCAAGTAACTCTTTCTGATAAAAATATGCATTTTTTTTCGTGTTGGACATTTTCGAAG
Source organism: Stegodyphus dumicola (assembly GCF_044657685.1). NCBI lineage: Eukaryota > Metazoa > Arthropoda > Arachnida > Araneae > Eresidae > Stegodyphus > Stegodyphus dumicola. The sequence continues at coordinate 97,874,875 of NC_140776.1, read as the reverse complement.
CAAATTCCGAATTCTGGAAGTTAGCAACAATTAGGTCCGGCTGCCGACTTCTTGTCTCCCGCTGTAAATTCCTCAAATCCAAATAATTGCTGCTAACCCTAACAATAACATACAAATTGAAATTTTGACAAAAGTATTAGCCATTATCTGTAAAACGTTATCTGTAGCTATCCACGCTTTTATTATTTGTGATATAAAACTTAGATCAGTCAATTTTGTATAGAGAATATATTTAATTCTTGTTTCCATGAAATTATATGATCAATTTTTCTTCTTCATTAAATTCAGGAATACAAGGCTGTAATAATTTTAAATACAAGCTTATTTTATAAAAATATTTTGTCACTATACTTAATTTCAAGCAAGGCCTGATTACTCTGTTGGAAGTTGTTCGTGGATTTTAAGGGCAATAATTCGCTAAAAAATTGAATGTTAACTTTAAGTTAATTTCACACCACTGAGTGAAGACCTTTGTTTAAATTCGTATGATCTTCTTGTGTAAACATTTATGTAAAATTTAGCTATGTTAAAATAAATTATCCATTTTAAACCTTTCCTGGTTTTTATTAGTTATGCATTCTAAACCTTTATCTTAAATTATGCATTTTAAACCTTTTCTATGTTTTAAAAATTTTCTCTCTCCAGGGTTTTGTCCGACAACAAATGCCGCTCCTCACACTACACCTTACAGCGACGTCCTACTCTGCCTACTCATCGCAATTGGAGTGTTATTCAGCTTTCGGTGATGTCTCGGAAAATTTATTTTCACATCTGTACAATCGAATTTCAAGCGCAGGAACCGGATTCACAGACTGTTTATAAAATCTGAATTATCCACGTTGTGGCTCGTCGAACCTGAAACTCTCTTGTTCTCGACGAGAAAAATCCAATTTTTTGCTCAGAAATGAAAAAAAAAAGAAGCCTTCGAAATAAACAATTTGTGGACAGTTTTTTGTATGCAAAGTCCTGCTGTCTCAATTATTGTTATATAATTACTATTATGATATATAAGGGAATTTTCTCTGTTGTTTATTATGGAAGTGAAGTTGTTATATGAAGCCTTTGCATCATATCGCAAAATAAAATTTGTGTGTGTGTGTGTTGAAGGTGTGGAGGAATTCCTGTCAGAAAACTGCCTCTCCCTTTGACGTTTTATGGACTTCTTTTTTAAATTGCACTGACGTGTTTCTATGTTGCCTGTAATGTGACAGTCCAAAAGAAATCTAGATCGGTCAAGTAAAACAAAAAGTTTAAGGGGATAGGTAAAGGATTTGAGTTCATTACATCAACACATATTTTTGCCATTGTATTAGTTATTTTGACCATAAGATTTGAAGTGATATTAAAAAATGGATTACTGTTAAATGTTATATTTATGAATATTTTAATTGGATTTTACATTAAACATAAATCGCCTTTTTAGGAGATAGAATAATTTAGACATCAAAATATTATATCATGAATTACAGAGTAGTTTCAAAAATAAAGTTTTCTAATGAAATGATGAATGGTATGCCTTTTATGCATAAATTTGAAAAAAATACCTATCAGAATTTCCTATTTAAAATTGCATTCAAATTTTAAAGTACATAAAAATTATTCTTATTTTCAAAGAAAACTTAAGTACACTTTTCAATCGAGACAATATATACAGGAAAAATAACTTGAGGCCTTTGTTTAATTTGAAGTGTTAAATGTAAGAATTAATTTATGAGCAGTTCACTCTTTCTGAAGAGGCAGCATAATGTAAAAAGTTGTAAATTTCTAATGCAAAAATTTTGTAGTTCTTCATATTAAAAAATTTAATATATTTCATTAAAATTCAGAAGGTGGCTTTTTTTGATTAATTGTGTTATTTCCCTATTGCATTCCTATTGTTCTGCAGCTAGATTTATTATTTTAAAATAATATTTCAAATAAAACTTCAACTATATAAAATAATACTGATTTCTCTTTCTGGCATATTTATTTAATTCTTATACTATATAAATTAAGAAACCCTGATTGAAATTATTTTTTGTTAGGAATTTGGTTCTTTTTAAAGAAAGAAAATATTTAAACACTAAATTATTATTTTTATTAAGATAATTCTCAAATCATTGAGAACCGATTTCATTTAATGGAATTATATTTGTTATGAATTTAGGCTTTGTAAAAAATTAATATAAACATAATAATGTTAAAATTTATAAATTTTTAATAACACATTGCTCAATCTAATGTTGATGCATAACAAATTCTTAAAACCTATTTTGATACTTTGTCCAGATGCACTTTTATCCTTTTTCTGAATTAAACTCAAACTCCTTAAGATATTTTAATTTTGGTGCAGTATGTGGTTCTTTATATGTTTTAGAGATTTAGCTAAAAGTCTTTAGAATAAGAATTATGTTTTCATTCACTGTTTTAGTTTAAGAAGATTACATAAATGAAATATTTGAAAGAATTTTGTAAGAATTTGAATTGACTTTTCAGCTTCACTGAGTATATTCTGTTAATTAGTTATGAAAATACAGTTTTGTAGTATTTTTGAGAGTTTTGAATGAATAAGTTATTCCATACTTTAAAAAGGAATTTGCCTGTTTTGTAGTTTAATGTATTAATTGTGTTATATATATAGTATTTGATATTTTTGATTACAAATGGCAAAGGAGTTTTCAAATATAGTAATTAATCTCTTACTTCTTTTGTAGATTTAAAATATACTATTTGTAAATAGAATGTTTCTACATTATAAACCTATTCCTACATGAGTTGTAAAAAATGAATGAATTAATATTTGTTTCCATTCCGCATGTTTGTAAAAAATGCTGTCTTCGTTCTGTTCCATAAAATTCTTTTATTTTTTGAAATAATGAATTTAGAAACTTCGAATTTCATCTGAATGTCTTTGTATGTTAAACTAGGTGCTGTAAGAAAAGTTTATGGTAAAGTGTTTCGGCTTAAAAAAGAGATAAACTTGAATAAAACATGTAGTTGCTTCAAATATAATTTTTAAAAAAATAAAATAAATGAAGAAGTTTTCTGTTTTTGCTTGTGTTCTGATGTTACAGTTAAAATACGATTGATAACTATTTAAAAACATTTTACCATAAACCTTTCTATGTACAGTACTGTTAAACAAATAACAAACAAGCCTCTAGGTAAAGGGGAGTCGGTACCCAAAACGAAATGTTTACTGAAAGATAATATAGAAGTGTCTTATTTACAAGGAAGAGTTCAGAATTTGTTTCTTTTACCACGACCATTTCTCAACCGAGAGATTTAGATGTAATATAGAAATATACTGTATGTAATTCCCCAGCAGAAACGTTAGCTTATTTTCTCTATATAAAGCGAACGAAGTTTTAAAAAATAATTTTTATTGTTTTAACAATTTTTGCCAACTGTGTAATTCGACTGAACAAAAGTTAGCTGAAATTCTTCCATAGAAAGTAAATTATTTTTTTAAAAAATCAGATTCAATATATCGTATAATTTATACCATTTGTAATTCGACAGACCAAAGGCTAGCTGAAATATTTCTATAGAAGGTAAATTAAATTACTAAAACATCAAATTTTGTACTTTTTGTAATTTATCGCGATTGTAATTCGACAGAACGAGGCTAGCTAAAATATTTCCATAAGACATAAATTGATTTTTAAAGCATCAATTTCTATTCTTATAATTTATATCGATTGTAATTCGATAAAACTAAGTTTAGTTAAAAGTTTTGCGTAGAATGTAAATTAAAATTTTAAAACATCAACTTCAGTATTTCTTATAATATATACCGGTTGTTTTTCGACAGAACAAAGTCTAGCTGAAATATTTCTATGGTAGGTAAATTTTTAAAACATCAAATTCTGTACTTTTTATAATTTATGTCAAGTGTAATTCAAAAGAACAAAGGCTAGCTGAAATATTTCCAAGGAACGTAAATTAATTTTTAAACATGCAATTCTATACTTCGTATAATTTATACCAATTATAGTTCGACAGATAAATCATCTGAAATTTTTTTGCGTAGAAAATAAATGAATTTTCAATGTATCAAATCCTACTTTTTAATAATATGTCATCATCCCCCTCAAAAAAAGAGTTAAAGGATTTTAAATTAAAATTCTGTCCTAATTCCATACTATCCAAGTCTATACTTTTTTTAGGAAAATTAAATCCATGTTCTTATATATTTCCATATAATTAAGAAATTTAACTGGACACTTGAGTAAATGTGGAAAAGTCCTTTTAAATTTTGGGTACCGAATCTCTGTATTATTTTACTCCTACATCTTATTATCTGATGTGCATATGTGTGTAAAATATTAAAAGAAAACAACAAATTATCGTGCAACGTTATCTAGTTGCCGAAACAGTTTCGTATCAATTGGTGCCTTGAACTTGCCTGACTGTCTTGTCTGTCTGTCCGTCTCAGGCTGTATTTTTCTCCTTAAATATAAAAATATATTCTCTGTTTTCTCGCGTACTTTACTGAACGCACGAATTGTGATAGAGGTCTCTGGCCTGACCAGGGGGGTTGGTGAGAATTCTCTTACGTATGTAAGCCCTCCCGAGGTCTTTCTCTTTCTCGCTAGAGATGAAGAATATAATAAATAAGCGTAGCAAAACAAAAAGTGTATTCTTTCTTTCCATGTACTGTATTAATATTTTACACAGTTGAGAAAAGTTTTATTCTTTCTCAGTGTTTAATGAAAAACAATTAAGACTTCTTAAATTTACATTACTAAGAGTATAATATATTTATTACTGTGAACCACTTTGCACGTTTAAATTTATATGAAGTAGTTTTTTAATTAACACGTTATTAGTACACAGGGTTCTGTAGTCTGGAAATGGGATTTTTCGTTGGTTCACTATAAACGACGCTCCACTTTTCAAATTATTGCAACCAAATGCTAGCGCCAAGTTTGTTTGTTTTTGCTAGAACGCCCCAACCCGCCTGATCACAAAGTGATCTTATGGTCCAAAAAGGGGGCGTCCCATTCACACCACATTCCGAGTAACTAAAAATGTTAGTTTAATCAACTAAAGAAAACAATAATTATACATCCAGCAAGGTTGCCATACGACTATATAATTTTATTTACTTATTTTTTGTTTATTTATTTATTTATTTATTTATTTATTTTTAATGGCTGGATCAACGACACAACAGGAAAGAAGAAAACCAAAAATAACTAAATCGAGAAAACTGTATTAGTAAAAATGAAAGCATAAAATAAGGAAGGAAAACACACAACGAAAATATGACATACAGTCACACATATCATCAAAACACGACGAAAAAGACATCCTAAAATAAACACATTGAAAATAAAATGAACTTAGTTAAAAACCACAATCGCATGTCTATTGCCATTAATAAAGGCCATCAATCTCTTGCATATAATTTCAAATGTTTAAAATCAAAATTCAATAAATTAAAATGTATATCACAAAAACTTCGTCTAATAAAATCAGTCAATTGGCAGTCCACCACGAAGTGTTTGGCATCACCCAAAACATTACAATTTGGACATAGATCATTATCTTGTACATGAAATCTTTTTAAATAATGAGGAAACCTACCATGTTCGGTGATAACCTGATTCATATCAATGCCATCATAGATTAAAACTTTATTTGTAATTTCAATATTAATCAACAAATTATTTTTCCTTGTTGAACTTTTCCACACATCTTTCCATATATTTATATAATATTTCTTCATACTCGTAATGGCAATTTGTCTAGAACCAAAAATTTCCACAATGGGTGCATTAGTTGAAATACATGCCTCCTTGGCCAGACTGTCAGCCCTCTCATTACCAAAAATCCCACATGGGCTTTAATCCAATGAAAAGAAATCGTAGAACTGATAGATTGCAACAGAAATTTAATATCCATAATAATACAGTTAACATTGTCGGGGCAAGAGAGCGACTGGAGCAAAGAAAGACAATCAGTATACAAATTTATAGTAACACATGTTTTAATATTCATTTTAATCCATTTCAAGGCCTTCAAAACAGCAATACATTCCGCTTGAAATACTGAATTATAAGAATTCAATCTATATAAACCATAATCAATTTCAACATCATAGAAATATACAACAAAAGCAGCTCCAGTACACCCTCCTAACCCCGATCCATCCGTATAAATATCATATATTCCAATTTTTGGAATTTCTCTATCAAACCCATAACTGATTCTATTTACAGGGTGTAATAAATGTACATTAAATTTTTCAAAAACATACAGTGGATGGACAAAAATATGGAAACACCTTGTGAAATGCATGTTTGAAAAGAAAGATTGATTTTAAAGAAATATTTAGGTGGCACTGGCGTTTTTGACTACTGACGCCACCTATACAACTTCGTAAATGTGCTAAACAATTCAGTTGTGGTCGGAGTACTGTTATGTGAGGTTGTCATTGCATTATGTCAGAGTTAACAGACTTCGAAGGTGGGAAAATTGTTGCAGCACGTATGGTAGGTGCTTCTGTAAGCGAGGTGTGTAGTGTTTCAAGAGGTACTGTATCGAAGATTTATTCCGCATATTTGAAAAGCGGAAAACATCATCTGCTAAATCACAGCGCGGACGAAAGTGTGTCCTGAGTGATCGTGACAGACGATCATTAAGGGCAATTGTGACGAAAAATAAGAAGACCACAGCTGCAAAAGTTACTGCTGAAATGAATGTTGTGTTACCGAACCCTGTGAGTACCAAAACAATTAGAAGGGAGCTTCATAAACAGGGAATTGCTGGCCGTGCTGCAATTGAGAAGCCACTCATCAGTGATGCTAATGCCCGTAACAGGAAAAGGGTGGTGTTTAAGTCATAAAGCCTGGACTATAGAGCAGTGGAAGCGAGTAATATGGTCTGACGAGTCTTCTTTCACATTGTTTCCCACTTCTGGCCGAGTTTACGTCTGGAGAACGCCATCTCAAGCCTATAATACAGACTGCTTGTTGCCAAGAGTCAAACATGGCGGGGGTTCTGTTATGGTTTGAGCAGCCATATCGTGGTTCTCTGCTAGCCCCATGATAACTGTGTCAGGGCACATGACTGCCAAGACTTATGAAAACATTTTGGCCGATCAAGTTTATCCCATGGTACAAACTTTGTTCCCCGATGGTAATGGTGTCTTCCAAGACGACAAAGCCCCTGTTCACACAGCGCACATTGTCCAGGACTGGTTTTCTGAGCACGAGGATGAGTTGTCCTATCTCCCCTGGCCACCACAGTCACCAGACCTGAATATTATCGAACCTTTGTGGTCTACATTGAAACGGAAAGTGCGTTCTCGTTATCCACCGCCAACATCGTTATCTGAACTTGCCACCGTTTTGCGGGAAGAATGGTATAATATTCCCTTGGCAAACATACAGGAACTGTATTTATCCATTCCGAGAAGACTGCAAGCTGTTTTGGATGCCAACGGGTTTCCTACACCATATTAAGCAAGGAAACATGTTTTTTTAAAGGTGTTTCCATATTTTTGTCCAACCCCTGTATTTAGTAATAATATTAGAATCAAAACAAATCATATCAATATTTCCAGAACGTAAAAGATATTTCTTGTAAAAAAATTCGTAATAAACTGAGAGGGGAGGCAGTCTTGCCAATACACAAACCACTTCCGTGGGGACTATCCTAAAGCAGCGAGTAATTGCAAGACCCCAAGCTCTCTGTATAGAATCCAACTTCATCCGGAGCCTCACCAACTCCCCAGCTCTGGAACCCCAGGCGCCAATTCCATACATCACAATAGGTAATACAACGGCTTTATATAGAACCAATAGTATACCAGATCTCTTAGCAAAAATATCGCCCGCAAAGTTCCTTCTGTAGGCAAGTAAAAACTGATCTGTTCTTCGCTGCACGTTCTTAAAGTGTTCAACAAAAGTGAGCTTACAGTCCAACACAACACCTAAATATTTCATATTTTCTGTAAATCTAATTCTCCTATTATGATACCGAATTCGAGGTCTCACCACACGTCCTACCCTCGGGAAAAACATAGCTTGTGTCTTATCCATATTAAAATTCAATTTTTCCCCATTACTCCAATTATCAAAAATTGCACAGGTCTCATCAAACAATTTTTCCAGTTTTTCAAGTGAGTCCCCCCTAAACAATGCTACGACGTCATCAGCATAAGCAACAAGTTCCACATTGCCAGAAAATTCACATTGAAGCAATTTATTCATAATCACGTTCCAGAACAGAGGAGCGCTGCGGGCAGCCTTTACCAATTGTAAAAGTGGACCCATATTTACTTTCCGAAAAGCAATTAAAATACACTCTTCTACTCTTAAAATAATCCAAAATCAAATAAAAAATATTTCTGGGTATATACAAATCTTGAAGAGTCCCCAATAAAGAGACCCAATCCACGTTATCAAATGCAGAAGCGATGTCAAAAGAGACAAGAAGAACGTGCTGGTTAACCCTATGTTCTCTAATATATGAGAGAACTCGAAAAAGAGCATCATCGGTACTTCGACCAGGAACAAAACCATATTGACTATCATGGAAAGGATTATATTTAAAAATATAATGCATCATCCTATTAGTTATCAGTTTATCAAGAACCTTTCCAAATATCTTTAATAAAGCAATTGGCCTTGATTTTCCTTCGGTCTTAGGAATCAATATGATTTTACTTATCTTCCATGTGCCTGGAAATATGGCATATTTTAAACCTGCATTATACAAAGTATTAAAAAATTCAGGATATAAATCAAATAAAGTCTTAACAATCACAGAATGAATGCCGTCAATTCTAGGTGCAGCTTTGTCTCTAAGACGTCGAATCACTCCAGCAATTTCGTCACGAGTAAAACAAAAATCATCATCTTTTAACTTGGAATCATCAATATTCGAAATATCAAACAAAAAATCATCATCTAAATCAAAATAAACTTTAGCATGAGCTTTATTCACTTCTTCAATATTTCCAGCAACGCCCTCCGGTCTCTTGACAATAACTTTATGTCTACTCTTTCCAGCTGCAATCTTATAGAAACCATCAAAATGATTCACACAATCCAAAAAATATTTAATCTTACTATTCTTTCTTGCTTCTCTAATAGAACGTTTATAAATAGCTAGTTCTTTCTTATATCTAATTTTCCTTCTTAATCTAGTAGCATCATCAATATTCTTTACCTGAAAACTCTTCCTAAAAGCCCGTACTCTTCTCTTTTGTCTTTCAAGACCAACGTTCCACGAAATAATTTTATTACCAACTTTTCTTTTAACCCTTAATTTAGTAACAATCTTTTTAACCAAATAAGTCTCAATTTCAGAGACTATACAATCAATTTCTTCGTAACACCCAGCATTTCTTATTTTCTGAATAAAATCCTCAATGACAACATTTACTTTTTTACACAATTTGTAAACTTTAGGAACACTTCTACTTATAAAGTTTCCGCTCCCATGCTGGAGACAAACACCTTCCATGTCAAAGAGAATATATCTGTGGTCGCTGAGAGATTCTTCTTGACAAACCCCATACTTATAATCATTAATATCCAATGATCAAGGTCGGTCCAACACTGTCCAACTGAAGATGAAAAAGTTGGGGTAAGATCTTGAATATTAAAAAGCACCAAATTCTTAGATGTAATAAAATCAAATAATAAAATCCCACGTGCATCTGTATAACCAGCCCCCCAACTAAAATGCTTACAATTAAAATCACCAAAAACTAAAAATTTATCATAAGTATCTAAAATATTTTCCAATTTATACAAATTAATAGAAATATCTTTAGCTGGAGAGAAATAAATAGACACCAATCCATAATCTTCTATATATTTTGACTTCTAATTTTATCCACTATTCCATGTAACTCTCGCACAATAGTCATAATATCATTGGCTCCATCTATAACAATTTCTGATACATCCTCTTCTCGAGGATGAGCACCAACAGAGCTAGGAACAGATTCTGATTCATGCATCCTACAACGGTATCAATTCTTTAACATACAAACAAAATTCCTTCCAAAAAAATTCACCAAATATACCAGAGTTATAATACTTACAAAATTATCCAAAATACATTAAAATATCAATACATGCGGTCTGTTTTCATACAAATACTTAATTACACATAATAAGAACACAAGATATTTACAATAAAATATCTTAGAATTCAATAAGAAGAGTTAAAATAGATATTTACAAAAGTTCTGCACAATACCAGCAAAATAAAATTAAAAGTCACCCCAAAAACTTTCAAAAATTTCTATAAAATCAAATAAACACAATATCACAAAACAAGCCAGCCAAATAGTCTTAAAATAATTTTTAAAGTTTTTCCCACAGTTTTATCTGAAAAATTGAACAATTTGTCCAACGGGCGGAAGATAAAAATTCAGGTGCATCAAAAATTTTTCGCATATCTTCCTTTCGGCGGGCAGAAAGGCTCATAAAACCGGTGCACCACATGACTTAAGTCACTTTAACACTAAGATGTTCAAACTATCAACAAATATCCGCCTCGTTAGGCCTAGCTACACTCAAAAAGTTTAAGTTCAAATAGCTAATAAAATATGCATCCAAACACCATGCTTTTAAATATACAAGTAAAACAAGTTATAAAGAGTCAAAATCAATCATCAAAAGTAATTTGCACAATATATGTATAACGATAGAGACCAAAAAGTATTTATCGTATGCAAATGAGGTAGCAATCCAACATCAAACTTTAAAATCTTCACATCTTGCAAAATAAAGCTTTAAATTCAAAAATAATCACTAAAACACAAACTGGAACACATATAGATCAGAAATAAAGCACCTTCGTTCACTAATCTCACCAAGTATTATTTTTAAAGAAATTAAGTAATGGAGAAACTGCATGTATGTATTTATATTCGTCGCAGTGTGAAAAAACGATGGTACCTAGAGCCAACAAATTTTGAATAAAGTTGTTCTCCACTCGAACATGTAAACCTGGAAGGTACCTAAAGCCATCGATGTTTGAGTAATGTTGTCCTCCATCCGAACATGTGCCCCTGGAAACCCGAATTTTGAATTGTGTCATTATTTATTTATTTCATATTTTACCTAGAGCCAACAAATTTTGAATAAAGTTGTTCTCCACCCGAACATGTGAACCTGGAAGGTACCTAAAGCCATCGAAGCTTGAGTAATGTTGTCCTCCATCCGAACATGTGCCCCTGGAAACCCGAATTTTGAATTGTGTCGTTATTTATTTATTTCATATTTTGTAAGTCTTTGATGAATTTTTGATTAACAAACTCAACGATTTGAAGGCGAGCAATCGCAACTCTGCTCGAAATGAAATATTTTTATTTCCAGCGGCCGATACCGTTGCAATTCGGAAAAATGTAAAATATTTATCTTTCAGTTTTAATTAATAAACTCGACTCTAGGAAAGAAGTGCGTTACCGCAGCAGGAAATAAAATACACTGCTGGCCACCCAAATTGCAACACTAAGAAAGACAAGAGATACCACAACAAAATTTATTTAGTAGATAACATGTTGACCAAGTATCAAATCATTAAATTTATAGACTTCTGTGAAGTGTGGTTCCTTCAGAATCAGTAGCCAGAGTAGCCGCCCATTGTTGGAGATCACCGCTGCCACATGCCTCGGCATTGATTCAAAGAGACTTTGGATGTGTTCTTGGGGTACACCAGACCAAGTACCTTCCACACGTTGCCAAAGTTGATTTGGTGTGGCAGCTTGAGATGTAATCTGGGTCAATCGTTCAGCAACCATGGACCACATGTTTTCTATCGGCGAAAGATCCGGAGAGCGAGCCGGCCAGGGAAGCAATTCAATTTGGCGATTGACGAAGAACCCTTGGACATTGCGTGCCAAGTGTGATCGCGCATTATCCTGTTGAAATATGGCTGTGGGGAAGCCCTGAAGATAAGGAAGGACAACTGGCTCCAACACCTCGGAGATGTAGCGCTGTCTGTTTAAAGTACCGGCAATGCGTACTAGAGGAGTGCCAGAGTGATATCCAATAATGCCCCATACCATAATACTCGGTGCAGGACCAGTATGGTTGTGCATAACGCAGCTGTTCAGCATCCTCTCTCCACGGTGTCTCCAGACTGAAATCCGACCATCGTGGTGTTGCAGACAGAAGCCTGACTCGTCAGTAAAGACAATTTCATTCCATTCTACCGTCCACATCCTTCTTTCATCGCACCGTTGGCGGCGGAGACGTCTGTGGTTCTGTGTCAAGGGTAGATAAAGCAATGGACGTCTTGCGGACACACCACTCTGCTGTAAACGGCATCGAATGGTACGCGCAGACACTGGATGACGCGTTACAGACTGAATGTGCTGTGCTATGGTTCGTGATGTGACTGAGCGATCCGTCACTGCCATGCGCACAATGTTTCTGTCATCACGTGAAGTGGTGCACTGAGGTGAATGCGATCGAACACGTCGGTCCGTCGTACCCTCCTGCATCCAATGGTCACATATCCGCACTATAGTTGGTTGGTTTCGTCCAACACGACTACAGATTTCCCTGAAAGATTATCCACATTCTCGATAGGCCACTGTTCTTTCTCTGTCGAACTCGGACACTTGATCAAACGATGATCGCTGTTTACAACGAGGCATAATTAATTTTTTTTAAACCACAATAAAAACACATTTGCCGAACTTGAAATCGTCGAAAACTCCAAGTTTAAAATAGCGCTTTGAAGTGGCGCCACAGGCGCGCGTGATGTGCGTCTGCCCTGAAATTCTAATCATTTGCATATCCTCACCTCCGCTAATGCATGTTGTAAATTTCATGTTATTTGCATGCTGCCTTCAGGGTGTTGCGTTTACGGTAGCCAGCAGTGTACTTTTATCTTTCATTCTTTAAGTATTTGACCCTTCTGTAAAGCGTAAATACTTTATTTTCTAATTTAATCTGAAAGGTTATTGAGTTATAAACTAAGCGATTTAAAAGTAATAAACACAGTTCTTAAGAATATTTGTTTTTTACTTTTTAATGTGATTGATTTTACACTATTTTCTTTTTTATAGTAATTGTTTTAGGTGACTGGCCGCATTCTGTTTTAACAGAAATAGTATAGTGACTATAAAAATATGTATGACAATTTATAACACTGTATCGGGAATTCTAAAGATATGTTTTTTTTAAATATTTTTTCATTTTGCTGTTCAATTGAATTTTATATAGCGTAAGTGATAATGTGATATGTAATAAAAAAATTAACACGTAAAAATTGGAAATATAAAGACAAAAAATGTTATCCATTGTACTAAGAAAACTAAATATTGATATGATCATCTGAAAAGATATAAAAATATAAAAAGGCTGAAAAAATATTATAATGTATGCAAAGACTTAACACTGCTTTGAGAAATTTAACCACGTACTGCTGTGCAACTTTTCGACGTGAACAGGCAGGCTGATGATCACCTAGCCCCGAGAACAAGGTGTTGTGTCAGTGGCGAAAAGAAGGAAAGTTGTATTTAACGCATAACTAAAAACTCGGTTACCTAAGTGTCGTGGAACCTCTGATCACGAACGCTTCACATCGCAAATAATTGGGTTAACGAGGAAATTATTTGAATCAAAAACGTCCTGGATAACGGAAGCTATGGCATCAGCTAGAAGCGATGAACACTATCTTTCCCAAAGATTTAGATAAGGAAAAGATCTGCTTCCAGTTTATGCCTCTTAATCCAAAAACGCAAACGGATGGATATCGTTGGAGATTTATTTTTTACCTTATGATCAGGATCCGTTCTTTCTGGAACTATTCATAACATTCTATCTTAAACACTAGGGGCAGTGGATGGAATAGCATTTATCCTATCCTTTGCGATATTTCTGGCCCAATTCCAAGGTAAAGATAATGCTGATCATCATCTTCGACAACTATGGCATCCAATAAAAAATTCGTTTCTCGAATCAAACCGTGGACACCGCATTCTACTTAGAAATTCTGAAAGAATTGCTACCTTGCATGAACCCTGTGTACACAGTTTTGGGACAGGGTAGCGTGAATATTCTGCTCCACTGTACTCTCCTGACCTGACACTAGCGAATGTTGTACCTGAATTCGTTCATGAAAGGTGCACGTTTTACAAGCGATGTGAAATTGTCTGTCAGTGGTTCTGAAAGAAATTCCTCAAGACGCCCTTTTTGACAATTTTTAGAAACTTTATGAACTTTCCCAAGAGTGTTTTACGGCAGAGACTGATGAAAGATAATGTATGTAATTTGATTACGGATTCCATTCAGCGAACGTTTTAGAGGCCATACGTGTACCTCAAACAGATATTTATATTTTTACAAAGTGAATTTTCAAATATGTAAATTTAATCCCCCCCCTGAAAAATTAAAAGTATATTGCATGTAGTAGCTAAAAGAAATTTACAATTCCAAAGAGAGAAGAATGAACCAGGTATGCAACTTTACCGCATGCTTGAAAACGCAGAATGCTGTGTGGTGATTTCACCCACTTCACAGCAGATGCTACTTTTCTTGCCCCCCCCCGAACGGCTAAAGCCTGATTTATCAATACTATATGCATCACCAAGTGTGGCTTCGAATGCAGTGACCTAGAAATCTCTGTACGCGTGGAGAATTGTGTGGAATATATAAACATGTTGTGCTATAGAACCCAATGTAACATTCCCATTCGATGTTTATATATCATAATAAAATTCATTAAGTATGGATTCGGATAAGTAAATTCGAATCCTTCTTAAATTTGAGCCACAGCGATTCAAATCATTTTTCATTATCTCAAAAATCATCCGTAATTCCCTTGCATGATCGTTCTACTGCAAAAAAGTTGTTTTGAAATTATACAGATTATTGAAATTTTCTAAATATAACACCATCATTTGAACTGTAACTGTCATCTGATATATTAGAAATTCTTAAAGCTTCCACTTGCCATAAACCTTTTATCAGTTCGAACGTCGAATCTACTTTTAAATTATTTTTAATTTGTACCAAATTCTGTATGATGTTAAATGTTTCTGACATCCATGCGTTTTCATTTCCACTCACAGACCACCCCAATTTAACATTTTAAGTATATATTTTATTTGTATAAGTGCTTCATCACTCGCTTGCGAGCGAGCCGCGCTGTGTCCACGCCTGGTACGTAGGTTGTTGTTGTTATCATGTCTAAAAATTTCACGAGAGAGTGGTTGCCGGAGCCTAACGAGGTTGTACTTCTATTTCCAGCCCAGTATTGAGAGTGTCCCCCGGGAGTGGTTCGAGGGTCTCCCAGCCCTCTCCCTTGCCACCAATCCATACGAAAGAACTTTCGGCTCGCCATTTGCTTGGAGTTCTCCCATACCGCAAAACCCTATATATTTACAAACATCCATGCCTTCTCCGGGATTCGAATCCGGTTTCTTCAGTATCGCAGTAAGCCTTGTCTGTGCGGCCAAAGGTGCGTAGGTTTAGTGGGAGTGTAAAACAGTGCACATTAGACGCTGCAAGTACTAGCTGAAGAAATAAACATTATGCTCGTAAAATCACACAGTACGATCAAAATGGTATTCACATTACTGAAATTTGATGGTTTAAAGCACGAATAAAACATACAAAACTTATGTTTATTGCCTTACATCGTACAAATGCAACATCAAACCATGTCTTTGCAACGTAAGCTCGACATGACAACTCTGTTCAGCAATGCATGTATGTATTCCTTTTATATCTGAGGCCACTTTTGGGAGCACCTGTACACTGTTTGGTATTCGTATTAATCGCCATCACAGTGTTATATAATCAGTCCTCCAATGCTGCAGGTTATTTGTATAGATCTTTCCTTTAAAGTATCCATACAGGAAAAAGTCCGCGGCCGATAAATCGGTTCAACGCGAGGGTCCGTAATTCTTATGATATGGTTGACGAAAACTCCTCGCAAGTACTGCACGGTTTCGATGTATGTCTGAAAAGTAGCCCGGATTGCCGCAGACAACACTGGTTCCGCAAGACGCCGGTGCTGGGAATTTTGCAATTCGGCGCGCCTCGGTGATTCCTAAACTCTGTCGCCCGGTGCCTCTCTGTGTTCTAAACATTTTGCTGCCTCTTAAATTATGCGACCTGATGTGGAAGCACAGCCTGCATAGGGCTGTGGTGCCGGTCCACTTATGTTTATCACGATGAACAATAAACAATGCAATAATATCTTGGTATATTAGACTCACTGAATCTCAAATATTGTTCAATAATGAAAACAACAAAATATTGTTCTAAAATGAAAATTCCAGAAACTTCTGGAAAACAACATCTTCCTAGGAATATAAATAGACCTCTAAAGCAAATGTCGTAGGGCTATTAGATAATAGAAAATGTCGTGCATTACTGTTAGCACTCTTACAGCGCCATCTAGCCGAATGGCAATTCAATAAGTCGTTTACTTGAATGTGCGTAACTTTCGATATCTCTGCCTTTCTTGCTGCTAATGAACCATGTATATTAATATTCAGCATTTCATATCCTCCTGAGAATTATCTTCATTTTCTGAACTGGAGTACACATAGTCACGGTTTTTATATTATCGGAAGACCAAAGATTTTTGAAAAACATTCCTAACGGCATTTCCATCAGGACAGCAGATTTACACAGATTATTTCAATATATAGATAGATTATTTATAAATATAGATAAATTATTTACAAATTATAAATTTAGATACTACAAGGACATATACACATTTCCATTAAGGTCACTGATTATCGGTGATCGATGAGACGGTGGTCATTAATAACAAGTGATATATGAAATGAGAGTCACTAATATAAGACGGTGCTCTGTTTCGTGGAGTGACAACACTTCCCAACTTGCGTCGATGATAAATTCATGGTAGCGTAACGTAACGCTAAGCTCCAGAAGTTTTGGAAAGTTTATTTGTTCAGACACGGAAAGCACACCAGGGTTATCTCTTTAGAGTAAGGGATGGTTTCGTAGAGAACTTTCTTAGAGAAAAGAATTGGCATGTACGTTAGACATAAGAGGCACACAAAAATGCCGATTCATTAAGATTTGAACCCGGCTCGAGCTGAAACCACTTAAAACCGGTTTTAATCATTCGGCCGCTAGTGGGTTTAATTTTGAGAAAACTCCTCTAACGTTATTTTTAAAACAGAAACGGACTTTCTTTTTGCCTTCGTTATGTTGTTGCTCATTACTTCACCAACGAGACTCCTATCGGCATCTTTCTCACTATTCGGGTATCGACATCTCTTAACATTCTACTCATACACAGCTGCTTAAAATGCCGAAACTAAAAAATTCTCTTACCTCGGCGATTTGTATAATTCCGTATTTATTCTTCGTGTCCCTGGAGATCTCATTGTTCCATTATTTGATTAAAACCGAGTCTTAAGAAAGCATCTTAAAGAAAACATCTTTCGGGACAAAAGATAAATCTAATCTATTTTCCTCGAGAATTAAATTTGGAAGGAAAGTATTTAGAAGAATAAAAATGGCAACATGCTCTCCGTTGCTTTTGTTGTCGCTGTTGGCATGAAGTGGCTGATAGAAGTAAATGGCTGATTATTCAATTTTAGATGCCTTGGAAGGAAAGCGACCCCTAGAGGTCGAATTTGTTTATAATAACATAAGTTCTGAATAGATTGTTTGAAATCCTATTGCATTTTCTCATTTGTTTTTCTACCTCGATTTATTTCTTTTACTTGAAGGAATTTGTGTGCCGATTACTTTAGTTTCATTTACGTGTTTCAAGTTATTTCGCGAATCTTATCATTATTTCTAATTATAATCATCGCAAATGTAATTTATTGTTATCTTTTTACTCTTTCTTTCATAGGGTTTTCCAAATAAAATGTATGTTTATTTTGGCATTAGCCAGGTTATGGTAGAAAGTACATGACCATTGAATGGTGATTTAGTTCTTGTTCGAAGCCTAGCGAATGTTTGACTAGCTAGGTGTTTTCGTTGTTTTACCATGTACACATGTACTAGATATTTTCTCTTAGTTTTACAGGAAAGTGGCCTTTACCCGGTAATTCTCGTGTGCTTTGCGAAAAAATTGGTGACAAGAAAAAAATATACAATTGAAATAAATTTGCAACCTCCTTCCCCCGTCCATAAATAAAAATTCAATGCAGTCGGATCCCTATTATAAATGCAAATTTTACGATCTTGGTTTAAGAGTTTCTTACATTTCCCCCAAAAATATTGAGGAAAAAAATCATTTTCGATTTAATAAACTGAAAAAAGTTAATGATAGTTGTCCAATTTAGAAGATTTTAAGGAATTTTTCTTCAAAGTGCTAGGTAATATGCTAGTAATTGTTGAACTACACATGAGCTTTAGCCCTATACAAGTAGGAATAGTCCTTGTTTCAGACCTTGTTATAGAAAAACATTCCTTACCAAACTATGCAGTCAAAGTACAAGTTATAGAAATGAGAATATTTTAACCATTTAAACTGAAAGATAAAAAACTGTTAGCTAGAAGTAAACCGAACAGTTTGAAAATATTGTACTTTTTAACGCACTTTTTCCCTGTTTACTTCGTTGTATGAAAGGCGGCACTTCAAACGTGATGTTCACGTTTAACTTCCCAGCTATGTCGATTTCATCGCCAGACGCAGTCTGGAGAGTAATACAGAATGACGTTCAAATTAGTTTATCTTTAAGTTCTAGAGCTAAATCTTTCCGAATGAAGGTATCATTATCTCCTGTGTCAAGGATCATATTGCAAGGAATTCCATCGATATGCCCATTGATGAATAGTCCATTTCTGTTGCCACTCACTGCAAAAACCTTGAGAGCTTTAAAACAGTGTTTTCTACTATCGTTCAAACTCCGCTCCGCGGTATAGTCATTAATTTGTTTCCTGCGTCGTTGCTTGGAAAAGGTCTTATTTTACGTGCCCTGGGGATGTTCTGCAGTCCCTTCATAAGTGGCTTCAGCCCCGCAATTCCAGCACTTTGGTTTTTGGTTACTCCTTTTTCGTCTCATGGTATTTAATTGTCTGTTTAACTCGTTTGTCTTATTTTCCGTGCTCTGAGGCGTTCTGCAGTTCCTTCGTATGTGGCCTTCAGCACCGCAGTTCCAGCACTTGAGGGTCGGTTTCTTGTCACTCTTTTTTCGTTTTAAGGCATTGACTTGTAAATCATCTGTTTTATTTCCCGTCCCCTGGGGTGTTCTTCAGTGCCGTCGTATATGGCCTTCAGTACCACATTCCCAACACTTTAGAGACAGTTTGTTCTCACTCCTACTCCATATCAAAGCATTGACTTGTCTGGATAAATCATCTAAACGACCATCACTTGATCCACTGGCTCGCAGACTCTCACAGCTCTGACTGGGTAGCGATCTCTACGAGTTGCTTGCTCGGCTGCCTCGAATTTCATGGCGTACACTAGAGCGCTTTTTAAGTCCTTGACATCCGGCATTCATAGAGCTTTCTGTATTTCAGGATCCCGGATGCCGTCGACAAAGTATTGCAGAGACAGGATTTCCCTTGTTTCCGTCGAGCACTCCGAAAAGGTGAGGTAGGACAGTCTTTCAGCATCCGTGGCGAGCTCCTGGAGTGTTTTCGTTGGCTTCTGTTGACGCGAGTTTAACTGAAGCCTGCTGTAGTCTTTTAAACATTTTTTTTCCAAAGCGCAGCTCCAACGCGCCGGACAGAGCTTCAAAATCTAGCCTTTTGTTTTCGGGAAGAGTCTGAAGGATATCTGCTGCGTTTGCTCTCAGAGAAGCGTCGAAATGACAGGCTTTAGCTTGGGGATCCCATCCATTCGCTTCTGCCGTTATAGAAAATTGTGTCATATACTTTCCAGGAAGTCTTCTCACCATACGTGGATAGCTTGAGAGAGGAACGAACAGGCATAGGTAAAAATTTAAAACTATCTCGATTGCTCCCTGCCGTCGCTACTAATTTCTTTAAGGTACCAACTTCTTTGGGTGCTGCAGAAACCCTGTCATTAATTTGTTGTTCGATTTGTTGTTGAACGGCAGAAACTCTTTCTTAAATTTCTCCAACTTTTCAATCGTATCAATTCTGTCTTCTATAGTTTCAAATTTGTTTTCTATTATGCATGTGATTTCTCTTTTCTTTTCCTCTTGGCCCACTTCCATCTTTCTTGAACGGCTTTCGTTTCTTCGTTAACAGTTACTTGATTAGCATCCATCTTTTCTTTAACGGATTCTTGTCTCGCTTTAATCTCTTCTTTAAAGGATGCTTGGTCAGCTTCCATCTTTTCTTGGAATGCAGCAAAAGCAGTGACGAGCTGCCTTAATTGTTCTTCCATTCCTCTAGTTATTTGCATTCAAATCCCGCTTCTGACACCAAAAAGTGTTGCATTCGTAAACGATTGGATGCAGAAGTCTGATAAAAAATTAATAAAATTTTTTCTTATCACGAGAAATAAAACAAAATGCTGAATTTTTTTCCTCAAAGATATTCGCACAATATCACAGTATCACACAGTAGTTATATTTTAAACTACTAAAACGTTAAATAGAACACAATTTCAGAGTGTTCAAGTTCAGAGAAAGCTAATCCTATCTCACTACGAATTCGCTACAATGAGCAACGAGAACTTAGTAACCAACTAAACAACTGAACTGAGATGTTTTCCTCCGGCTTTTTAATCAGTCACGAGAAACTTCCCGTAATTTCTCGTAGTTTCTGGTCAGTAAAAGAGTACAATTAGGAGATATCAATTTATTAAATGCGCGTGGTCCTGTATTTTTTTTCGGCGTAGCTTTCTTTTAAGACTTGTCACGCCCTGAATTACACGGGGGAATAAAATAATTTGAATTGCAATTCTGCCAAAAATAGCTAACTAAATACAAAAACCGTAACAATATACATGCATATATATATATATATATATATAGGTTTTGATAAAAAGGGGATATGTATATATACATATATCCACTTTTTAGCGGAAGCACTAAGAATATTCTTTTTACCACCTTGTTTTCTAATTTTTGCAGCTGAATGCGCAAAATTCTTGACCACAAAGGTCTTTTTAGTTTGTTCTCCTTTCTTTAATTCTATATATATATATGTATATATATTGGTATAAGCAAGGATTTTTGTAGAAGAGAGATTTCAATTGATTTCAGTGTCCCCCCTTTGAAGAAGTGTCATTGAATTCCTCTTCTGTTATGTTCATTTTAATTTCATTAATTTTTTGAAATGGGGTTTTGCTTGTTGGAAAAGTTTTGGTTTCAACATTTTTTAAATTCTTTGTTGCATTTATAGGAATATTTGAAATTTATTAATTATGAATTTCAATTTTTGGTCCTTGTGAAAAAATTAGTTCTAAATTTCTTACTTTATGCCTTTAATGATATATATATATATGTGTGTGTGTGTTGAACCTTTTGGAGCAGCAGCTCTTGGTAACTTTTAGGCGAGCTTACTACAATTTTTATATTTAACTTATTTTGCAGCATATTGCGCAAGATGTTTTCTAGACCAAAATTGGTTTTTTAAAAAATTATAATTACTACTTTGCTTGATATATATTATATATATATATATATATATATATATATATAGCATAGACTTTCTAGATCTTCAAATCATTAACTACAAAAAAATTTTATTTTTTGACAAAACAAGAAACTTCTATTTCAATACTAACAAATTAATAAATTGGAACTCCAACATATCCAAATCAGTAATTAACAATACTATAATCAATCAAATACAAGGAATTAAAATTATATGCACAGATACAATAGATTTACAACGCGAAATTTTGATCCTTATTAAAATTCTCAAAAATAATCTAATTCCCATTCAATTTATCAACCATTGCCTTAAAAGAGCAGGCGTTAAATACTCACTCTAAATCATTTAACTGATAGGGATAGGATAATTTGTTCCTAAACCTGAGAAGGCGGTATAAGTTGGATGACTGTCAGTTAAAGGATTTGTATATAGTGTAATTACTCAATTGTATATATTGTAAAAAGCTAATTGTCTTCAGACTTATACTGTTACTAAAAAATGGGCCTATTTCATGCCTTTAGTCTGTCTATTAGCTCTTGGACATTGAAAATTCCTTTTTCCTTTCTTAAATTCTTAATCATTGCGACACGACAATTAGCCAGAAATTAATTAATTTCCATTCACTAGTATTTTCAAAAAAATCTTAACAGACAGTCTCACTCAGATTAAAACTCCACATAATACATCCCTCAAGAATTCCAAGTCCCACCCACTACCATAAATTACTTCACCCAAGTCTAACCGACCGACTGATATTATTCAAAGCCCCCACTGCCGCTAAGAATTTTCGGACACCCTACACTTATGAGTCAGACACGAAGAGAACACTTTGCCAACTCCCCCACTAGAAAGAATGTAAGTTACTTAATACCTTTTCTGGCCTTTATATCTTCTTGTACATTTACTGATCTTATTTATATTATTTTCTATATTATTTTTATATTATTTTCATATTGTCTTTGATTTGTTTTTACAAAGTTTGCATTATTTATCTTATTTTGTAATCTTCTATGTTTATTTCAACTTTACTTTGAATTCGATTTCATAATGACAATTTCCAATGTTTAATTTCTACAAATAATATAGTACTCAAATGCATAAACATGAAAGTGTCGGGACGGTTACTCGAGTTAATTAGGATTTCTCTACAGTAATTGATTTTTACTCCAAATTGAATTGACTAAAATGCTTCATAAGAATAAGTTCTTTGATTATCAGCATTGGTTCATAATTCCTTCTATTCGCGGAAATATTTGGGCTCACTAGAATTGCCGGTTTGGCTTTAACTTATAACTCGAGTAAAGACGAAACACTTTCGTATTTACGTATTTTTATCAATTATTGTTCATTGAACGGGAGTTGGTTTGTTCCCCTTGAAAAGTCAACTAATTTCCGATCAATGACAATGATTACATGTTTTTAATTTTTCCTTTTACAATTGAAATTTTATTCTTCATGATGATTTAACTCCAGTCCCCGTTAAAACATTATTAACATTTTGCTTTCAAATTACTTCAAAACATCTTTCAAAATATAACTTACCAGTATGGATTCACACTTTTAAAATAATTCTACTTTAATTAATCTTAGGAGATAATATAATCAATTAACAATTAATCAATACTGTTTAGGAAATAAATTATTATTAACTTACTTTGCAGCAATAACGCAAGTAGTAATAACTTGTTTTCGCACTAAATGGATTTAAGATCATACAACATTTGATATGCTAAATAGCAGCTATTAGCGCTATTTATCTCTTACCTAATGTACCCACTTTATATATTATCTCCATTCTTTTTTAAGTTTTAAAGTTCTTATACAAAAACTTTACTGTATTGAAGGTTAGCAGCCTCCTTACTTTTATATCTTGCTAGTTTATCTCATATTGAAATCATTAAATGTCATTCCACTAGATGACAAACTTGAAAATTTAACGCCATGCCTGCTACAGGTAAACCCAAAAAACAATTTCTATGAAAAACATTTAACTGTATTTACATGATTACATGCGGTACTTGACATATTAAATATATAGGACAGACTAAAAACAATCTTAACTTTCGAATCAATAACCATAGAGCTCAAATCAAAAAATTCAACGCACAAAAAAATAGCATTAAAATAAATACACTCCCCGTTAAAACATTATTAACATTTTGCTTTCAAATTACTTCAAAACATCTTTCAAAATATAACTTACCAGTATGGATTCACACTTTTAAAATAATTCTACTTTAATTAAACTTAGGAGATAATATAATCAATTAATCAATACTGTTTAGGAAATAAATTATATATATATAGATAGAAAATGTAGTAAGCTCGCCTAAAAGTCACCAGGAGCTGTTGCTCCAAAAAGTTCAACACGTTTTAAAAAAATTAATACATATGAAAATCAAACCATTTAATATGTAAGACATTAAAAAACAAAATCAGATAAAAAAAGTAAGCGGAAAATGGTAAATTAGCCTAACTCGACTTCCAAACTGGCGGTTCAAGGGAAATTTTATTTTTAACAAATAATACAAACAAATAAAACAAATAAAACAAACAAATAAAATTTCCCTTGAAAAGCCAGTTTGGAAGTCGAATTAGGCTAATTTACCATTTTCCGCTTACTTTTTTTTATCTGATTTTGTTTTTTAATGTCTTACATGTTAAATGGTTTGATTTTCATATGTATTAATTTTTTTAAAACCTGTTGAACTTTTTGGAGCAACAGCTCCTGGTAACTTTTAGGCGAGCTTACTACATTTTCTAATTTACTTATTTTGCAGCATATTGCGCAAGATGTTTCTAGACCAAATTGGTCATTCAGTATTGTAATTACTGCCTTGCTTGATATATATATATATATATATATATATATATATATCTAGTGATGCTGACATAAATGATCAAAATTTATATTGCTTTTAAACATCTCAGAGTTTTACATTGATAATCCCAACTTTTTCAAAGTATAATTTGAAAAGCAAATACAATACATATATAGCTTTAAATCACTCAGTTTGGTAATCTCTTTCAAAATTAGTAAAAATATGAAACAAATACTGAAACACTTATAAATCCTCATCAAGTGTGTATTTCTTTTTATTCTTCTGGGTGTCTTCCTATTACGTCAACACACGTAATCTAATCTTATTGAAATGTTCAACTTAACAACCTACACAATAGAAAAGGAAAGTTTCAGAACTGCAAAGTAAAATGTATCATTAGACATATAACATTATTCCTTCTTTTATATTAGGGAATATATCGGTTTTGGTTTGCTATTTACAACAGTAACAAAATCAAAATTTATACTGACCGCGAGATGGCGCTGTGTGCATTTCTTAAAAATTAAAATGTCTACAACATTGAATTTGTTATATTGTTATTTTTGTACTTTAACTGTTAAAAAGATACATTAAACAGATAAACTTATGGCACAGGAAATGGCAGCAGCTCTGAATTTGCAGTTTGCCAGTCTTAATGGAAGATGAATACCATAGTAATACAACGCTGAAGTAAGAGGATTTCTATTAAATAAGTAGAAAAGCTATAGAGACACCAACATAAAGCGCTTTTGTGCTTTTTGCTAAGTGTTTGCCTACAGAAGCTTTTAGTTAAGTAGCATAATTTCATGCACATTTTTATGCAGTTGTTTTTGTAAAATGTTACAATAATTCAATGTATGTAAAGATTGTAATTTGCCAGAGTTAACGTCGTAAATTCGTTGGATTTTCCTTCCCAGTTCCTTCTTTCTTTATGGCGCTGTATTTGTCTTCTTATTTTACTTCTTTCCGCGCAGTTTGCTTTTATTCAAGCCGGCAGTTTACGTCGTCTGTTAAATTTTATGGGAAGGCCATTCACGCTTTGTGCCCACGCAGCGATTCGACTGCATTCCTGTAAGGCATCTGAAAATTTCCTATGTGTTGGCAGCGAGTGAATGAACGTATTACCAAGTGAATCGAAAAATGATTTTAAATTAAAATTTTGAAGCAATTAAGAACTTATCTAGCTGTGGTCAGACAACCTGAAATATTTTTTTAATTCAGTAATATTTAGCTTTATATCGATCTTGATTTTCATGTCTGGAACGTCATTAGCAGCTACAGTGGTGTTTCGCTAATCCAACTTAAACGCGCGGGAAAAAAGTCGGATAAGCAAAAATGTCGGACAGTAAGGAAGTATTAATGAGAAACCTATCAAACTATCTTATTATTTTACAAGCCTAATAATATTTTTTACACACACACGAAAACTAGGAAAAATTAACTAGAAAATGAGCTTAAAAGTCACAAACAGTACGTACATTAATACAGTACGTTCAGTGTTTCAAAAGTTCAGACTAAAAGAAAAGTTTGGTCGTAATCTGCTTTCTTGACGAGTGTCGTTTCTTCATTGCCAAATCTTGTCTAGATTCTGAAACGTACTACCAAGTCTTGCCCTTGTAGCTTCTTCTTGTTGCTCAATATGTTTAATTGCAGTTTCTAGAGGCTTAACTCCGTCGTTATGTGAAATACTGCGAAGCTCAACAGTTAGTGCTTGATCTTGATCTTCAAATTCGTTTTCATCGCAGCTGACAACAGCAACAATTTCTTCATCATGTATTTCATACTGTAGTAACTTCTTCTATGATTTGATGATTGTTGCAGCTCTTACGAGCCGAGGCCCATGAAACCCAATAAGCATGATCTTTTACATTGAGCCGTTTCAATGTCACCATTTTTAGTTTCTTTGCATCAGGATACGTTGGAGAATTTCTCAGCATCAAAACAGCGCTTTTATGTAAATTATTTTCTTTTAAAAACTCTTCTGTTGAAGGAATGAATTACCTAAGAAACCAGACTTTGAAAAGCTGTCTTCTCTGTTCATTCACGGGCTTTTTTGCTTGATTACAAGAAGGGCGTTTTATGAAATTGCTTTAAAGTCTCTAGAATTTTGGGATTTTCTAGTCGTTATATGGTCCATTTTGAGATTTGCTATAGCATTACTGCATGCTAAAATTGTCAGCTTTTTCTTACTGCACTTATCGCTAGATGCTGTCTCTTTGATTCTGCCTGCAAGACTCTTACTAGGTAACATTTTTTAATTAAGACCTGACTCAGTACAATTAAGTATCGGATCATCCGCTACGCTTTCAATTTCAATGAATTCCTGAAATATTTTCTTAAATTCCTTAATTTCTTCAGATGATACTTTTTCACCACAAACACATAACGGAACGGATACTATATCATTTCTTCCATCAGTCGAATCAACCGACACTTGCTAGGAAATATGAGTCTCCTTTGAAAATCATTTTGAAAATACAACGCCTTTTTCTGTAAAATAGGCTCAGAAATAGGCAGACCTATATTCCTGAACTGCGCAAACCAAACACACAAAGCTTCCCTCACTTTTCATAGGATTTCCTTCTTTTAATTACACTCTTGATGCACACCATTTTTCTACTTCTATTCGTTTCCTTCTCCAGTCTCTTAATATTGCTTGTCCTATCTGTCTCTCACTTGCCTTAAGTTTTTGGTCCATCTATATAATAGTTTTTTTTCTTTTTGTCGCCATTCTTTCTATATTTACGTAAATTTCAACTTTTAACACCATAACAATGTTTGTAAAATTAGACACACCAGACGCATACGCTTGAACAGTAACATATCATAAACCGACTTGTATACAAAGATAAACTGCTTTGAATGACAGATATGAGTCATAGTGCAGACGGGTACACCACGCGTTAGAGTCAGAACCAACAACGAAGGGGAAAAAAAAGGCTTCGCTCACAACTTGCAGTTCTAGTTGCCGACTAACTTTTCTTATATGTGAGTGTGTGCAACGCAGTTGCTTCCAGACACTCTATACTCGTCATACTTTCTGTTCACGGCGTACTGTTTCTGTTTTCTCTTATTCCTTGATTATATTTTATTTTTCTTCTCGTAGCACATTCGTGCTTGGATACGTGTAGCACATCTCCAGCCACGATTAATGGATTGATTAGTGGCTTTGCTAGTTTAGTGCTCTATAAAACTATCTCTTTTAAATGTAATTTGTAACTGTTAATGTGCTTAGATTATTAATTTTATTTGTCAAGAAATTACATAAACCTTATGTGGGTGACATTCTGTGACAAAGTTCGATGAATATGCTCATAGACAAAAACTTCTTACTTAAATCAAGAAAAGGCTGACGTTTACTATGCACGTTTGGTAACGACGGTACAGTTCCTGGAAACTAAAAGCAAAATTCTGTTTCGGTATCTTATGAAGAACTCTTGTCGCTTGGTGTTGAACACCTGGAACATTCGAAAATCATTCTCGTTTTAAAGCTGATTTCATATTCGGGAACAAAAAGAAATCTGCTAAAGCTAGCTCATAATGTACGGTGGATGATCGACTGATACAGATTCTCACTGGGCCACAAATTATTTCTCGACCAAGGACGAAAATGGATAGAGCATTATCATGAATAAAGTACTAGGCGTCTGCCTCCGTGTTTTCTGACGCATACGGCAGATCTTTCGAACAAATTAGCGAAAATATCCGTGTACGTGTTAGCATTGATTGTTATTCTTTTTAACTACCATCTCCTTCACTTTGTTTCACTGTTTTCTTCTGTACGAGAAAAGGTAAGGCTATCACTTTGAGCAGCAACTTCAGTGGGGTCATATCCATCTTGAAACCGTTTAAACCATGAATAAATGCACTTGAAAATTCCAGCTTTGTCAACGTAATCTTCTTTCATCGTGTCATAACTTTTCTTCCCAGTTTTACGAAGCCTGAAACAGAACTTTAAATTCGTCCCTGCTCCATATTGCAGCCTCTGATTTTGCATATCTAATCTGTTACTAACAGAAGTCCGTGCTGCTTGGTATTACTATGCCACTCTCAGACAATTTCAAACACGTTATGGAACACCTTTTCTACACTTTAAAGTCCTTGCATTGCCGCAGGCGTGCATTCTATGACGTCATTTACCGAATGTAATTGCCATGCCTTACCTTACATTACTAAATTATGCGTTTGGTTTGTTGAAGCGTGGCTAAACTTGTGATAATACAGATAGCTATGAAACTTATTTTTACGTATTCTTATATATGGAAGCGTTGATGTATAATACGAAGTAAGGCAGTACGCTAAGTTATTCTTTTTATTTCATCGAATGCATTTTCAAGCTAATACTCTAAATAAGGGGCGCATTCAAATATGTAGAATTTGAATATGCTCTAAAGAGTTGAATATGATCATAAATCGATTGGCAAACATGTACATCTTGTCAACACTAGTGCTAATTATCTTTTCGTCATCCCTGTTAATTATTATCAGCACGAGGGAAGAAAAGTTTTGCAACAAAGTTAAGCATTGAATGATTTTTGATTAATGGAAATGTCACACGGTCTCAGATTTATTCAAAACTGAAAAGAAAAAACAGTTTGGAAGTGAATGTGTCTTTTTCAGTCTAGAATATATGACTTCGGTCTACGTAGCAAAATTTTAGGAGGGAAATAATTGAAAGTCAGTGCTTTTATTCAACCCAAATTCACTATTTATGAATATGTTATTAACGCTCTGCAAGAATGAGTCAACATGCAATCAAAATATATTTATTCTTTAGAAATTAAGAAATTTCCTAGGAGCTGGGTTAAGTGTATCATAGCGACAGGTAATTATATATAGGGTAGCTCTTGTTGCACCTACCAATTTCAGTTGACAACTTTCCAAAATGCTTTCGCATACGAGACTTATCTACCAATAGAAGAGCCATGCAAAAATTACTTGTATATCGCAGATCACTGGCGGGTGCAGTTACTGATTGCGGTAATGGAAACATTAATAAAAACAAGACATTCCGTGCAAGATTAGTGGAGGATGCAAAGCGGTTTCAATAGGACAATGTAATGGCAAGCACAACTGGGGTGAAGCTTCGACACTATTTCACATAATATGCTGTGACTGATCATGGAAACCTTCTCGCATCACTTCGACCAGTGCACCCATTAGGACATTTCAAAGGATACAATTTTAAGATTCACTGATGTCTGTACCGCCTATAATACAAATTTCAGAATGAAATGAAATTGCTACAAGAACTTACAGTTTTTTATTGTTATTAAAATTTTTTGTTGTTTTTATTGATGCAGCGCATATCGTATGTACTCAAGTTGTAAGGATCTTAAGTTTTACTAACGTTTATTTTATTTTAAATCTTTACTATCACTTCTTATTTTCTACTTCCGGCCAGAATTAAAAGCGTTAACTTATTTATGCAAAATTTGTCTGGCGAACGCCAAGTACTTAAGTTGTGGCTTTTTGCCAAGCGAGAGAGAGGAAGGAGTTAGTCGAAGCAGGCCGCTTACCTTAGAAGTTTTACTCAGTTGCTGGTTGCCTTCCAGGCCAGAGGTTTAATCCTCGTGATAATTTTTAAACATATTGTAGTGTTAACAGTTCTCTGTACTACATACGGCTTCCTGTTAATATAAGGCCAATCTTCCACGTTTATTATTCAAAAGTTAAGTTAGAGTTTAGTTATATTTTTATTCTTACGTTCAGACCACAAGTAGTTGGTCTCTGTATTCCGAAGTACGGAAATTATTGTAAAGAGTGAAATATAAAGGGTTTTGTATACCCTTCCTGTGTATCTTGTCTTCTTCCCACAGTTATTGAACATAGCTTTAGTAAGCTCCCTGTTCCGAGTCAGGTCTGTGCATGTTCCCAAAGAAAGTAAGACGGAACATTGAACCTGATAAAGTTAGTAGATACAATATGCGCTACACCAGAAGCTCCCAAAGTGCTCACTTGTGCCCCCTGGGGATCGATCAAATTTTAAGAAATCGATGATAATCAAGGTTTCTAAATTTCACCAGCAGTTGACCGACATAATCAAGTTCCATTGATTACAGAAAATTTATCAATATTATTGATAATTAATTGTTTATCGATATAAAGCTACATTATACAAAATGAAGTCTTATGCAAAACACATGTCGACAATAAGTTTTCGTATTTAAAAGTTATCCGAGAGAAATATCCCAAAATAAAATTTGCCTCCTAACCAACATTATTGACTTTTTCCTCTTCTTGGTTAGTGGAAGTAAGCTTTAGTCAAATACATAATTTAATACGAGGGAGGGAAGAACAGGTTGAATATGCTTGAAAGTGGCGATTTAAAAATTAACTCTCTGGTCGGCACAGGATTTGGTAAAAAACCCAAAGTTCCCAGAACTGCCTTGAGGAAGAGTTATTTTCTAGATTTTGAAGCCAAATTACCCCTGATATTTCATACCCAGATTTATGTACTTTTGATATTATTGCCTAAATGTCTTGGACACATTTCAAGGTGCACGTATATATACTACTTTCTTAAGGACGTCATAAAAATATTCTGACTTGTATAACGCCCAGCCGTTCAGGGAGATTTAAGTTAAGCAAAGGTATGGAAAATATCGGGATTTAACGAAAGTTTCCCACCACCGCAAATATCGTCTGCGCGTCGACGTGTTTAATTATATTTTGTAAAAACGCCTTTTGGCATTTGAATGCGAAAATTGTAAAAGAATATCCTTATCTTTAAGTACAAGGCGTCTGAAATGGAACTATTACACTACCTGATTAGAACCATCATTTACTTCCTGTTCTGTTGCAAAAAGTCGCTACAGAATGTCACCAAATCATGTATACGGCCTCAGATACTAATATTGCATAATATGAGTTAAGGTTTGGTACCGAACGTTCAAAGACAAGCACTATGACATTTAAGAATCAGAACGCTCTGGCCGGCCTACTGATGTTGAGAACGCCTGGGAGAACTTGTGGAAAAAGATCTGTACGCAAACACCCGAGAGCTTGCTAAGGAGTTAGGCGTTAGGTGCCATGTCCGTTAGTCGCACTGTGCATCGCATAAAATTGACGTATAAGTTGAATCCCTGCATGAGCTGACTCGAGCAGATAAAGACAGATGTGTTCGGGCCTGCACTAATCTGCTCGAAAATGAGCACACTGCACATGAAATCCATGTGCTGAAAGAGAAGATTGACTTGTTAACGAGCCGATTTGGTGATCCTGAAAAAACTGAGAATGGTAAAATGTTGAATGAAAAAAGCAATTGGAAAGCAATAAAAGGCTTCTTTCTGAGTGACAAGAAGCCTAAACCTGTACAAGTGCTTTGCAACTAGAAATTAATCAGAAAGACACTGCAATTTCTTCTCTTCAAAAAATTGATCAGAATTATTCAAGTTGCAAAATTTTACTCATGTTGGAGTAACTGCTTCAGTGGATGAACAGCTTACATATATGGAACTTTTGATGCTTGAAGAAAAAAATAAACAGATAGAGGAGTTAAATCAGGAAATGGAGTACATGAAAGAAAATTTGCAGCCTTTGCAGCAAAAGGCTTCTGATTTAAGCAAAATTAATTGAAAAACTGAAGAAAGAATTAGAAATAGGAGCTGAAAGTGCTGAAAAGTTTAAACTGATAATTCTCAGTTACGATCTCAGAATCAAGTTGACAAGAAAGCATGCCCTCTTTGATGCAGTGTGATCAAAGGGGGATAGTATTCAGTGGCACACAAAAAGAAAAGACGAAAGATTTTGAAAAAAAAAAGTACTATTCAGGAAGACATTAGCTTAATATATAAGGTATGAGATGAGGAATAAAGTAGAAACCTTTAATCTGAGAAACTCATGAAAGAACTTCAGCAAAATGAAAGGGATTTTGCTAGAGGAAGTAGACAACAGTTGTTAACCCTAGTTGGACGTAGACCCTAGTTGAAATGGAGCAAATAACAAAAGAGAAACTTCATGATAAAGAAATTATATGTAGACTGCTTAAAAACAAAGAGAAATTACATAAAGATTTGTCTGAAGGAAGGACGGCTGATGGTGCTAAACTCTGAAAACATGAGGAAGCTATAAAGATTTTAAAAACATTAAATTGAAATGCTTTACGAATTTGCTAAAACGTCAAAGAGAGAGCATTATGAACTGCCGCTTCGATACCAAATGACAGAAGATAATTCTGAACTCATAAAACATTTTGAAACAGAAACTGTGTTAGCAGAATTAGTTACATTGAACTATCGCATATTTCTATATTATATTTATTATATATTCATCTATTTATTTATTTTATATATTTTTTAACATTAACATGTATTAACAAAATTTATGTGTTAGAAAGAATTCTCCAACCAACATTTTTAGGGAATAAGTTATGTTAATGTTAATACAACTATCATATAGAACTGATCTGTAAGCCAGCCACAATATGGCTATGTAAAAATTCAAGGATTAAATAATAAGTACTAGACAAAGTCCGACGTGGGCAGAACAGATTAACCGTAATGGTAGAAGGATGGTGCCCACGTCCTCCGTTACTACTGCTAATAATAATCTGCTCGAATATCAACGCAAGAACAAAATTAGGGACCGGATCACCACTTGTGATAGAAAAATGGATTTACTTTAACAACACACGCCGAAATGGGGGTTGGTCTGCGCCCGGTGAGCCCATCGGCAGCGTCGCAAAGCGCAATTTGACTAACAAAAAGATCATGGTTTGTACCTGGTGAGATTATCCACAATAAGTATCTGGAAAAAGGTAAAACCCCCGAAACTAAGGTGCATAGCGAGATGCTAGTTCGAGTTGACCCTGCTATCAAGAAAAAACGTCCAACTGAGTTCTGGCACAAAAAGATAATGTTTTATCAAGACAATGCAAGACCACATGTGTCTGCATTCACCGGCTGGTACTGTACGGACTCGAAAGGGATATTTATAGACTCGATAGGGACTCGAAAGGTACTGTACTGTACTCTGTACGGACTCGAAAGGGATATTTTGCCTCACACACCATATAGCCCCGACATCGCTCCTTCGGACGTCTCTCTATTTTTCACACTTGCAGATAGATACATTTTGTTGGCGCTATCTTCTATTCTGCGCAGGAGTCCGAAATGAGGTTGATCTGTTTTTGGACTCGTGACCACCAAGTCTCTGGGTCGAAAGCTTTGAGAAACTACCAAAACATTGGAAGAAAATCATAGATTTGAGAGGTGATTACTACTCGCACTAAAGGTACTGCTTTCATGTTTTTTCCTAACTTCGTTAAGAACGGTTTTTGACGGAAAACTTTCGCTACAACCAAATATTTAAAATAATGCATCAATACATCAAACATAGCAGTGATAGGAAACATTAATTAAAATTAAACTTCCGGGCATTTAGAATCTGCCATTATGTTTCTTAAAACATGTTTATAAATTGAAAAATAATAGGAATTAAAAAAATCTGAAAGTGTTAGCGATCGCTAAAAGAATTTGTTAAGGTTTTTTTACACTCTCGCTGAGCTAGCAGTCTGCTGTTGCACTCATTCCTGCCAGCTTTATTATTAAACCCCAATTTCTTCCTCATTTTTCTTTATTATTAAACACCATTCATTGCTGTTCATATAAAATTCAACAGCAAAATTGCAAAAATTTTAAAAGCAGCATAGCAGTATGCTTTTGGAATTTCCGATGCAGCATTAAGTGTTAGCTTACATTTTGTATTCAGTCCCCCCCCCCAGTTTATCATATCAAAATTCAGTTGTCTTACTAAGATGGTTTTACAAAACGTTTTGGTGTCTTTTTATTATTAACGTTTTATGTATAAATTTTATTTATTAGATATCACGTTCTTCACACTTACGGTATATAAACTTCAAATAGCAAAATCACAAAATATTTATATATAGGATATCTTTAAAATTTCCGACAGTCTTCCCGCTGGAGTTAAAAATATTTTATTTCACACGTTCTTGCCACCGCTCGCTTTGAAATCATCCAGTTTGTTAATAAAAAATCCATTAATGTTTTACAAAATATGAAATACAAAATTCGAAATTCAAAATTCCTGCTTCCATATGCCCATGATTGGGAAGAAAATAAAGTTACTCAAAATTTAATACCCCTAGATACTGCCGTTTTTTCACAAAGCGAGGAACATGTATACATATATGCAAATTCTTCATTATTTCACTTCTTTAAATATAATACAGGACGACAATATTTGGTGGCAAAAATTTGAAAAGTGATTCGTTTATAGTGGAGACACAAAATCCCATTTCGAGACTATTAGCTGATTTGGGGTAACGCCCTTTTGGGCTAAGAATAAAACATAAATCTAACAAAGAATTTTTTAAAACTTTTATTCATATTCTTAGTTTTACTCTTATCTTTAGATTATTTAAATACAATTATTATTATAATCATTACGTTGATTACGTTGTAAGCTGTATATTCCAGAGGAAAATATAAAATATAAAGGATCGATGCCCCCCCCCAAAAAAAATCGCTGGGAAGCCCCCTGTTATACCATAAACAGTGTTTTTGTCGTTTTACTATATTCAATAAATAAAGTTTAGTTGTTCTGTTTACATTGGAACTTTCCACATATTGATTATATTCAAAACACATTCTATAAGGTATTTCTCCCGACTTCTTAGCATGCCTTCGGGGTGGGGTAGACTGCATGCTGGGCGCGTATTTCAGAGGTCCGTGGTTCGATTCCCGGTGAAGGCGTTGCTCATTTTTCATCTCTCCTGCTTCCTCCAAAAAAATCCTAATGTCTCTACAGTGGCGCCCGAACTAAAAGGGTGGTGGATGATTATTCTCCATACCCAGAATTTGACGATTGGGTCCCCTAAAAATCCCAGCCGCTCTTTAAAAGGGGGGTATATAAGGTATTTCTCCCACCTTCTTAGTATGCCTTCGTGGTGTGGTGGTCTGCACGCTGGGTGCGTATTCCAGAGGTTCCTAATTCGATTCTCGGTGAAGGCGTTGCTCATTTTTCATCTCTCCTGCTTCCAAAAATTACCTAATGTCTCTACAATTCCACTAAAAAAAGTAAAAATGTAATCATCCTTAATTAATAATACTGTATCTAATTAAGGATGTGTCAATATCAAGTAATGCAAAATAATAGGAAAAGAGGAAATATCTAATAGACGACAAACGGGAAAACATTTCCTTTACCATTTATATTTTTAGATATTAGAGACATTTCTTAGTGTATTAATATTTGAATCTTTTATCATTTTTATACGTTAAGTACCTTTTCAGCAACATAACGTTAATTGCTACACTTTTCCCAATGATCTTATGTAGGTGGCTCATTGATGAAGGGAAAATGATCTTATGATCATCAATGATCATAAATATTATGATCATTGGAAACAAGATTTTTTAAATTCATTAATCGTATATAAGTATATACCTGACAAATATTATAAAGAAGTACAGACGGCTTTTATGTAACTCATTTTGTAACAAGACACGGTAAGGAATGCCATTTTACATTATGGAAGATAATGGAGCCCTTCTACGCTAAGTGAGTTGGCAATAGTTTTATTTTCGGCCTCAGGCAATACTTCCTGAAGCAGGAAAACAACAGTCCTTGTTGTTCTAAAAACATCTTTCTAAAACCTTGAACTGCTTTTCTATGAAATAAATAGTACTACATACATCTCGAGCTTATTGCTAAATCTCTATCCAAAAACGTGTCTTAGTATTAATTCATTGATGTCTCAATAAAAGGAAACATTGAACGGTGGATATCGGGTCAATGGTAAAGAAAAACAGAATGAGGGGATTGAAAATGGGGTAAAAAAAGCGCTTTCCGGAGAAGACCGGGAAAGGAGAGTTGTTCCTACCCTCGTTTCCATGGCAACAGGAAAAACTATGATAAGCGGTTAATTCACTTAGCGGTCCCTTCTTCTTAAAAAGAAAGAACACATAGTTTGTAGAGCGAAACGGAAGTATCAGGGCAAAGCTGATGACAACCAGGTAATTAAGATGTCTTCATTTTTTTCTGGCGACCGATTGCCATCCTAAATTTTTTTTAACATCCACGAAAACATCGAAGGAGGACTCTTGCTTCTTTACTCTTCTTCCTCGTCCATATTGTTGTTGGATGGAAAAGCCTAATCTTTGGCCTGATCTTCAATGTTTTCAAGAGCCAAGAAAAAAATGAATGAAAGTTCTCGACATGCATAACTAAAGAGGCTTATGTTTTGAATTAAGTGAGAATGGCGTTTGAGATGACACAAAAGTGGAATTGGGTTAATGGATGAAGATATTAAGAAACAAATGGGAGGGAAAAAATTTAAAAAAAGTATCATCGCTTGTAGTATATATTTTGTTTTAAGTGACGTTGGTGGAAATTGTAGGTTGTTGAGCTTTACAAGGAGAAAATTCCTCTCTTGTTCCAAATAGCCGCATTCTGTTTTCGGCTTAGTAATGTACGAGTACCTGAAAAAAAAGGAAAATCAGTGACTCGTAAAATTATCTGAGATTAAATTTAAGCCCTGAATAAAAGAAGAATAAAATATAATAAAAATATTGAAATGTTCTTCAATCAATAAATATATCTTTTATAAAATTTCTATCAGTTGCAAAAAGAATGATTCTCAGCTTTATGGAATTTTTCTTATGATCTTTATGCGTAGTTTTTTCCTTATGTTTCTGCTTATGCATGTTTTCTTATGTATAATTTTTCTTTATACTGTATCATTTGCCTTAGACTGTCTTTTTCAGGATTTCTTAAGTGCAGTACTGTTATTAACATAATGTACATCACACATTACTTAAAAACAAATATACGTGGTAATTAACTATTACGCATATACATAAACATATAATGTGCAGTATATGATACAATTCGTTGAATAGAAACTAGACTAATAATAAAAAATAGTTATATCATTTCAGAGAAAGTCTGCATTACATCAATGCTATATATAAATCTAATATATATCCTAAGACGCGCTTTCGAGACATGAAAAACGCAACTTAAATTTCGTCTATCGGCCTAATAGAACGGGAGATATAGAAGCGTCCCCCCTTTTTTTGGCCCAAGATTTACCATGTATTCGGGAGTATAACGCGTAACTGTAATTTCAGACTGCATATTTTAATATTCAGGTATTTATCCGTGCAACACACATCCTTTTCTTTACGAAGAAATCTGAAATAATGCTTTTATTGTTTGAAGTGATTTATTTGAAAATTTTGCCCAAGCTTTCGAATAACTGTACATTGAAGGGATAAGCGATAAGGGGAGCAATATGTGTGTAGGGGAAATGCTAGAAGTAAATAATTCTTCAAAGAGGGTAAGTTGTATTGAATTCAGTTAAGCACAAGATTGTTATTCTATATTTTCGAGAAAATGGAGATAAACTTTAAAGTAAGAAGGCACATCCGACACGAAATAATTCGCGGAATTAGTAGTCTTATGTCTTCTTTTTCTTTAGTCCTTTGAAGCCGTGATTTCGAACTGAACATCTAAGTAAATCTTTAGTAAATCGCATTTGCTTTTAAAATTCAGTTGATCTAGTGTTCCTTTTAGTAGTCAACATGGCTCTTGCCACCCGAAAAAAGCACAGGGCTTGTTGCGAGGGCAAAGTCAGTCAATCTGCGAAAAAAAATAAAATTCGCGTTGCAGCAAGGATGCTTGGCATTGGTGAAAGCTCCATACGATGAATGGAGGGAAAAGAAATTCATGAAAATTAATATGGCAAAGAATAAATGTATTTGCATAAAAGGAGTAGTGCAACTGGGTCCTAGAAAATCTCAGTATGGATTAATTGTGACAAGATGTTTCTTTACCGTAACATAGGCAAAAATGAATGCAAATGAAAGTAGAAACTTTAAAGCAACTTTGAACTGGTGTAGTTTATTTATAGCACAGAATAATGTAGTACGAGGGGAAAAAAGAAGTTTCGCAAAGGCTTCCGAAAGATTTGGGCAACGAATGGATGAGTTCCCAAAAGTACGTTATTGACCTACGAAGGCAAAACAATTATTTAATGTCACAAACTGGAAATATGGGTGAAATTCCAGTAATGTTTGATATGATAGGAAATAAACAAAATTAATTTTAAAGAAACAAAAACGGTTCACACAAAAACAACAGGTCATGAAAAATCTCACCTCACCGTAGTGTTTTCCTGCTTAGCGGAAGGTATAAAATTAAAACTAATGGTAATTTTTAAAGGAAAGACGATGTAGAAATGTAAATTCCCAAACGGTGTTTCCATTCATTTTTATGAGAAAATATAGATGGATGAACACTGTTTCAAATTGTGGTTAAGAAATGTTTGGCAAATGTTTCCTGTTGCCTTAATCCAGAAAGTCTTTTAGTTCGGACATGTTCAGATCTCACGTGTTGGCCTCAGGATTTTTCTCTTACATTTATATACGCTATGTGTATCGTTTTAGAGCTATTTATCAAGACAGAAATTCACAACCAACATCATCAAAATACTTTATTCTACTGATTTTTAAAAACGTACACTAGCAGTTAACATCGTCATTGCCATGGTTACGTTTTTATATCTCCCGTTTTAATTATTACTAATGCTTTTAATATCTTTTATTATCATGACGCCATCTGGCGGTAAATTGTAGAATTTGCTAACACATGTAACAGTTAATGCGAAAAAACTGATGATTGTAACGCAGACGTGGCAGTTATTCGAGGCGGATTAACGCCATTAGTTCAGCCTTTCGATGAGTGTATCAATAATCTTTCAAAGAAAATTTAAAACGACAGTGAAATATGTGGATATTAGAAGGTGAAAAAAACATTTATAAAAGGGAGGCCCACCAGAAGCTGAGCGGTCAAGTCGCTGATCACTGACAGTTTGGTCTGGGATTCGATTCCCGACGAATGGCCTGGCTTCATTCTTTGTGCACGCAAGGAAAAATGTTATCTAAATTGTAACGAGCAAATGAAATAATTACTTTCTTTATTTATGACAATAATATTTTTACATTAATCTTTTGATGTAAAATATCTTCGGAAAATTTTTAATTAAACTACGTTTTGAAGTAAAATGTTATCTAATAGTCGTATTTTTCTTCTTTTCTTACTACTCCCTCTAATCTAAATCAGATCAGATCCATAAGTTTCTTCGCCTTCATAATTTCAAGGATTAAATTCAGCAGATCGTTATGTATCAAGGCAGCCCGACTGAGTAGATATTGCGCAGTAGCTTCATGGGTTTTACATTTGGCGCAAGTTGGAAATGCTTTAGTAGCATAGGACTATCTGAGGGTCCTTATACGTCCTGAAGTCAACGAAGCCATAGCTGTTTGGTCCGTCTTCTCACTCTTGAAACCAACAGCTGGACGAGGACCTGCACAACGATAGCATGGAGGTGGTCGTATCTTTCTCCAAGAATTGTTATTAATGTCTTTCCTCTCGAGCATAGTGCAAGGTAAGCCATGGTAGTCATATTTGTTAAGCATGTTTACTTTCAACGTTTTCCTGTAATAAGGTTAGCTTCTTAGGGTTAAAAATATGGAATATCTAACAATCTAGATGGAACGAAAATAATTATTTATTTGTGTCTCAGGGTAAGAATGATTGTGAGGATGAAAATGAATTCGATGATGTTCCTGAATGTATAACGGAAGACGAATACAACAAATTTTTTATGTTATCCAATAATGAAAAATTTTAAGTTTTTAAAAGGTATGTCATTTTTGTAAAATAAACAGCCTTTATTAGGTACATGTAGAAATCTTTTTCTATGCTGATCTTTTCCTCATTTTTAAACCTATCATTTTTATATTCGAGGTATTTCTATTTTTTGTATTAAATATAAGACTATACTGTATATATACGTTTTTAGCCTAAAATTTCTTTTTTGGGGGTGTGAATGGGAATCTCAAGTAAATTAAGATCGTAAATTTAATAAAAATAATTTATAATAAATTGTCAATATTCTATCAAATATTCAATTTTTCGTAAGTTGTTTGTTTCTAATAGCTTAAATATCCTATCTGATTTTCTTTCGGTTACCAACGCATATGCCGATTTCAAATATAAAAAGAAATTTTTACTGTTAGTAATAGAATGTTTAGAATCCCTCCTCCCCGTTTAATATGTTCTAGTGTTTTCCATTTTTTAGCATCGATTGTTTTCTAGAAATTCTCTATAGTTGCTCTCTATGAAAGAGAAAGAAGTAATTCAGGAAAAAATAACGTTATAATGGATTAATGAAAAAATATGAATAACATTCATCAGTCAATTAAATCGATTAACAATTATAAATTAATTAATATTTTTAATAAAAATACATAACTCTAAAACAAATAAAAAAATGCTCAAATATATTTTCACTCATCATGGGGAATTTATTTCACAACGCCACTGATGTTTTGGGAGCAGCCTATTCTGGTTTATTGTGTTTAAAATCTGCCTAATCTAAAACGTAGGACCGACTGTTTCTGTAAATTGACGCAGATGCGCACCTTTATGAAAAATGCCGGGTTGACAAAAGTGTATCAACGATTAGTTCCATGCGAGATAATGATCTTCAGTTTGTGCACAATTCTTCAGTTTATTCAACGCACCATTATGAAGATTTCTATCTTATCGAACAGCGACCAACTTGCATAAGAATGCGGCGGCATCATCAAAAAGAGGCCTCAGATAATCAACCGCTGGTAATAAGTTAATAACAAAGCGACAAAAAAAAGACGATGTGTAAGTTATGTTACTAAGAAATCTGAGCATGGATATGTTGAACTTAGAAAAGACTAAAATGACAACACTTAACTCAGTGTCGGAATTCTAACGATATGATGTTTTTAAAACTTTTGATTCCGACATGAAATTCTTTTTTGAGATTTTAATGTTTAGTTTTATGTGCGTACGTTCGAAGTAAGTGATGCTCACTTATAAAGTTAAAAAGACGAAAAACGAGGCTGTGTGAGCAGGAGTGAGTCTAAGAGGAGATTCGCAAACTGCGAGCTCTGCGAGACCATAAGCAATTTTAACAGACTTTCTATTCTGGTTTAAATAGACATTTTTCTCTGCTCTGAATGGCAACAATCTGAACTTGAGAACTTTATTTTCGATTTGTTTTGATGCAGTTTGAATGCTGCCGATGAGATGCTAGCTTATATTATAGAATGTGATATTCAAATAAATTCGTTTTTAAACTATTTTATTTTTAAACTATGGTATTTTTTATTGGTTTTTTGACTAGATATTGTTAGATACTTTCTTTATTAAGAAACATTCTTCTCTTATGCAAATAAATCTTTATTCACGCATTACTTACCAATCACTATTGTGGTACAACTAAATTCTATTGTGGTACAACTAAAAAATACAAAATTACTATACGCACTTTCATAAAAATTACCGTTA
Organism: Stegodyphus dumicola; assembly: GCF_044657685.1. Taxonomy (NCBI): domain Eukaryota; kingdom Metazoa; phylum Arthropoda; class Arachnida; order Araneae; family Eresidae; genus Stegodyphus; species Stegodyphus dumicola. The sequence continues at coordinate 97,833,213 of NC_140776.1, read as the reverse complement.
AAATAGGTATCCATCATCATAACAATTCGGTATTTTTTAATACAGAATTATCACTAAACCACTGCTTGTAGAATTTTAGATGCTGCCATTCTTAAAATGAATTATCGTAGAACTTCGGAGATACACAGCGCCATTTTGTCTATTATCTATCGAACATCCTCTTTAGCTACATTAAGACCCGAATCTTTTTAGATGGTGTTTATTTTTTTAAACAAAATTTTGATTGGATTTATTTTATTAAATGTAATTATTAACGTATTGTTTACATTGCAGTGTTTAAATTAAAAACGCAGTTTTCATCACTCACATTTGAAATTTTTATCTTTAGACATTATGCCCTTTTCACTTCCTTGTACGAAGTAAAAAGGAAGTATTGTAATTGCGAAAATTTTCAGGGACCATATTTCAACGAAAATATCCATTTTGACCGCTATCGAATGCAACTTAACGATGCTTTTCATGACATCTGTACGTAAGGACAGAATAAAGGACACTTTCCCCCCCCAAAAAAAAACATAATAAAACAGGTTTAAAATGAATTCTGAAGAGAATTTTTCGTGACGTGTTTTCATATGTACGTACGTATCTCGCATAACTCAAAAACGAGTAGCCTCAGAACGTTGAAATTTTGTATATAGGACTGCTATAACATGTAGATATGCACCTCGTATTTTGGCTGCAATCGGCCGCACCAAACATATATAAATATATGTATATATATATTCACCTTGTTACCCGGCTCAGTGATCTCAGTTTCTTTACTCTTGTATGTTTGTAAATTGTGCATTTTTTGCTTTAAAAATTATTGAATTATGCTGTTCTTATCTTCTGGTTAAGGTTTTTATGCTTTTAGTAAATCTGTATGCAATATTTTTAGAATTATGAACAATTTAAGTTGTTTAAGTGCCACTAAGCCAAATTGTTTTTGCGATGGCTGACATGTTGTTTACATTTGAAACTTGGCAAAATAGCGGATTTGTTGCCAATCTAGAGACACTAAGCTTCGCAACAACAAAGATAACGCCTTTTTTTATTATTGCGAATTAAATCATGTTTAATCCATTCTGGAATTTATTCGAGGAAATAAGTGTTTAAGAATTACTTCGTAATTTTTAATGTAGGTATTTTGAGTTTTTATGTATTTTTACCTTGTATTCTAGTATTTGAATGGAGCATGCGGCAACGATTAGATACTTCTTCAAATGATATAAATTTATATGCATTCTGAGTTATAATATGAACGAAATGTAACGCTGTTAAGTGGTACATTTCGTTAACGCTATGGTAAATAAATATAGTTAATTTTAAAGAGTGCATTTATTCTATTGTGGTTTATGCGCTATCGAAGAAGTAGATTTAATCCAATCCAATAGGTTTAAACGAAAGGCAAGAAAAAAATGCATATAATTTAATATTCCGTACTAGGAAGTGATGTAGTGTACACATCAGATTTTTTTCCTGTAAAGGCCATGGTGAAAACAATAATGCTTAATTTTAGGTTGTTTGCAAAAATATTACTGAAAAGGAAGTCATTCGGGAAGTGGCTATTACATCGTCATCCATTAAACTAAAATACAAAAGAAATCTGTAGAAAGTAAGCGATAAAATACTTAAATGCTACGGAAACCAAACAGGACTGGAATATTAGTAATTATCTAAAACTGGTAATTTTTTTCATAAAATCGCAATTAGATTTTATCACCTATTAACGCATTATGAACACTTCCAGTATTGAATAATCTACTTCTACTGTGTAACGGTGCTTCTTTGAGAAATACACATTATCGAAGAAAAGCTAAAATTTCGTATGCAGCATCGTGTAGCGAAATAACTGACTTTTAAAACCCAGTATCGAAAGATGGCAAAAGGTTCTGACACAAGAATCAATAAGTTAAAAATTTTCCAATTTAAGAGAAGTTTGAAACTTCTCCATTTGGCCTAGGGCATAATGATTATGGTTACAGTCAAGTATCTTCAAATGTTACCAATACTTTAAGGAAATTCTAGCTATAATTAGGAGAAGATAATAAAAACAAAAGTCTGAGGAGTGATGCTATCAACTCATTCTTAGCTACCTATGTCAAATAATGATACGCCTCGATTTAGTTCATGGAAAGTTTAAAGAGGGGGGAGGAGGATTTACTGTTTCATAGGATAAAGTGGAAGAAAAATTTATCTAGGAAGCTTTCGAATCGAATTCTTAATTAATATGCCACAGTATTACAGTGAATATAATTTTTAGGAAATTAAAAACCAGATTAAGTTCAAGTTCAATTTTGATAAAATTTTAATCATTGACTGTTAGTTATTTTATAAAAAAAAGTTAGTTATTTTATAAATATTATGTTCACATTAATTTGAGAACTCAGTCTGCCTTGTTCAAAAAACAAAAAACGATATGCAGTATTACGTAAAACAGTACATGTAATAAAATAAATACAGATTTTAAAGCTAAATAATAACAATTAGACCATTTATTTTTGGATATTTAATTGAATGTGGCAATGCACACGACAGTTATCTACCTAAGGAGAGGTATGCATTTGCTGAAGACTTCTTATAGGAAATTGGTTTGTGTTCACGTTACATACGAGAAAATCCGAGTTTATTATACTACAAGGTTTGCTATTCCCGACGCAAGACTAATCAGCGTTAGAATGTCTACATCCTGCTCAATAGCAAGATTTCTCTCATTTCTATGAGTAAAGTGATGTCATTGAGCAAATAGATCAGATACCCCACAGTCTCGACCGTAAGAATGAGAAAAGTTGACCGTAAAAGAGCATAACTTTTATGTCTATAGCCTTGGGGAAAATTACGAAAACCAACTATGTTGCCAGCCCATTCACCTGAACTCAAACCCAAGTTAAATTACCAGTATTCATATGTCCTAGCCACTCGGCCTTTGTCTTAATCACTCGTGTGATGACGACACGAGATAGGACCGCAAATGGACGGAACTGGCCGGAGATCTCATCGATTCCCTTTGCTGTCTAATGTTATTAAGTTCCTTGCTTTTATCAAGGTCAATAGACAGACAAAATTAGGCTCTTTCCAAAGCTGAAGTTCAGTGACGTCACTTCGCTTACAAAATCGGGAGAAACGGAGACATAGTTTTGAAGCAGAGATGAGATAAGCCAGTGACGTAACACTGAAGTCACTGATTTCTTGTCCGGGAAAAGCAAACCTTATAAAACAGTAATCCCGAGTTCTATACCGATTACCTTTGGGTAAAATCCAGGTGTCTTGTTTTTAAGGAATTTTATTTTTAATAATTGTAAATTTCAAGGCAAGTTGCTTTAGTAAGGTTTTGCTGATAAATAATCTGCAACTTTATCTCTCTAACTTTACCCATCTATACTTATATGTAAATTTTAGTCTTGTAAATATTTACGTTGTAGAGTCATTAGGTTTATTTCAGTGTAGGAAATATTAAAAAAAATCAAGGCCGTCACCGGTATTCGAACTTTTCCGATTATTGGCCGGACTTACTTCCAGTTACACTGTGAAGGCACGCGATAAGGAAAGAGAAATTGCCTTACATTCTCTCTATTTAAAAGGTGACCGGGAGGAGTGGATCCAGTTGCTAACTTCAGGTAGTGACGAATGATTGTTTAAGACATTTTTGTGTGGGCGCCATTATAATCTTCTACTTTAAAATAAGAACTTAAAGGTTATTTTCTATCGCCCAGTTTTACTCGCAACTATGGGTAAAACAGCTGTTTAAAAAAGGTAGAGTCGGTTAATTTTTCCCTTCTGCTTAATTTTTGTTTAGCATATTTTGTTTCATGAAAAGCACGCAAATGAGGAAACTATGTATTCAGATGACGTGAAGAAAAAAATGGTGTGCGGTGATGACGACACGAGATAGGACCGCAAATGGACGGAGGCTGTCAACGACCATGAAATGTTTATTTTAAAGTAACATACTATAATATAATCTTTTGAAGTTAATAAAGATGAAAATCATTCTTAAAAAGATTTTCTACATAATTTAAGTATCAGAATTACAACTTATCCATTCATAGAATAAAATGAGTTTATCTCGCTCTTACATTGCAATTTTTTCTTCTTTCCACGAAATGCGTTGACATAAAAGAATAAGTGATTCAATCTAGGAAGTATTTTACACAAAGTTCTTCTCTTCGGAAATCTTAAATATCAGAAGCACCAGTGTATTCGAGACGGGAAAAACATTCTTGAGTCGAGTCTTTGTAGGAAAAATAAACAGCAAGCATTTTCCAAGGTAAAAATAATCGAATTAACGGAGAGCAAAATTTTCATCATTCTTATCATTTTGCCGCCTTTTACTTCAACCGATCATTACTAATTTGTTCTATTATTTTAAGTCCAGAAAGACTACGAAGGCATTTACCACACCTTTTTGCTGTTCGAAACTACGCCTTCGTTGATTACGTAAGAGATGGACAACAGGTGCGGTGGGCAGAGTGGACTGACACCGAACACACTTTTGTCATCGTAATGAATTTATTTTTTGTTACGTTAAAGTCTTTCCGCCTTTTATTTTGCCAAGGTGTATAATGACTCGACTCCGGGTTATAACAAAGGGGTTTCTTAACCCTCTAGTTGGCGCTGAAATCTGAATTCTTTCATTTAGTTGTTTTAGTAATTTTAAAGGTTGTAAAACAGTTTGAGAACTATTCTAAATATAGGAAGAATATTTTTACATTTCTCGTTATATGCACTAAGCCTCCAAAATGTAATATATTTAGAATAATATTTCGAACATTTTAAAATTCTGAATAAAAGAAATTAGTTTTCAGAGATTTTTGAAAAAAATCTCATTGGTATCATTATTCAAGTTACATTTCAAATGTTCATTTTGTTCTTTCAATGCACTTTATAATTTTAAATGAATAATTTTGCATAAAAATTAAAGAAATTTGAAAAGAAACAATAACAGCACTATTATTAAGAATATTTCATACTATGAGAACACTGAATTACATTTTGACTTCATAAACAACATATATTTGTTTTAAAATTATTTGTATTACATCTCTGATATAAGTATGACAACATTTGCAATATTAGCCACTTTCGCGTCTAGCCGCAAAAATATTAATTATATAAAGAAAACAATTTTAGATTGGAAGCTTTATCTCCCTTACCTATGTACAGAGGTTGGTAGGAAGTGAAAACAAAAATATTCACTCCTGTTCTCTTTATAAATGCAAACGTGGGACAAGAAAAGAACATTTATAAAAAGAATGGCGCTGAGCAAATTTTCCTCTTTCAGATTTTGCTTCTCTTCCTGTATCATTCTTTTACCGTATCACTATAACAGCAGATTACACTTAAAAGCTTTCCATAGAGAGTGATAGGGAAAATATTTTCCCTTCCGAAACAAAATTTAGTATGATAAATCTAAATAAAAAAAATGAAGTCGAAAAAGTGTTTAGAATTTCCAAAAACTAAAGCTTCTATATTCTCTGAGGTAAAATCAGAAAAAGAACTTTTAAAAAGCGGAATGAAATAACAGTAAAAAAATTTAAGGCATAAAACAGCGGTTCTAAAGATAAAAACTTATCGCTCGGTTACGACCAACGGTTTTTGGGAGAAAAAAGAAAACAGCCAGTTAAAAAAAAAAAAAAAAAAATGTAGCAGAGAAAAATTTCTCTTTACTTGAATTTTTTTACTTCGAAAAGGGTAGAAAGCTAATCTTTCGTCTGCAGGTTCCAAGACCAACAGAGGCGATATCCCTAGCAGCGAACGGCCTCGATTGTTTTCCCCTCGGTAGCTTGCGCCCCCTGGTGGTTAGCTTGTGAAATGAGTCGCGAAATTATCTATTGTACGGATCACCTGGTGCGCGAGGCTATAGTTCAATACCAGAAGCTGTCCGGGCTCCGGGTATAAGAGTATTCTAAGAGATTTAGCTAATGAAAGAACGTGATTCTACTACTAACAACAAAGTGTATTGCTTCACGCTATTTATGCGCAAAACTGTGCGAACTTGAATGAATGTATTCCAAGCGATATCGAAGAGGAAGTATATTAAAATTCTCCCTATAGATAATTAACTCTCAAGTAAAACAAGCTTTTATAAAACACAGAGCTTTAGAATTTTTACTGAGTTACTTTTTTCCAACAACAGTAAAAAAGAAAATACTTGTTACATTATGCAAAAGTTTATTACTTATAAAATAATAATTAATAATATTATCATTAATTTAACATTATTTTTAAACCTTTGATTTAAAAACCACGGTTATGTTTATAACTTTAACCTCAGGTTGGCTTTAAATAGATATAATTGGAACTTCTACATTGCTTGAAAAATTCTTACACCGTGTTTCTCTTTCAGTACGCAAGTCGAGGTTAATAGAACAATATAAAAAACAATAAAAGCATTTATTTGGATTTTAGCTAGAATATATGTAACTAAAACAATCAAGAAAAAATATACAAAAAAAAAAAAAAAAAAAAAAAAAAAAAAAAAAAAACTCAAAGGTTTCAGATTTTAAATTACGTCCAAAAGGGCGTTTTTTAACGTTTTGTGTGTTACCTTTATTTATTAAATATCATGTTCTTTGCACTTAAACAATAAAATTCAATTCAACAGCAATGTCACAAAATAATTTTTAAATGAGCATATCTTTAGAATTTCCGATACACATTTCCGCGCATTGGAGATAAAAAGTCCTCCCCCCAGTAGAGTGTTGCCATTGCTCGCTTTGAAATCGTTTAATTTGTTAATCAAAAATTCGTTGAAGTGTTACAAAATATAAAATCGATAATAAAACAAATTTGAAATTTAAATTAGGGCTTCCAAATGCCCATATTCTATGGAAAATTACGTTATTCAAATTTTGATTTCTCTAGGTACCGTTGTTTTATCACATTGCGAGAAAAATACATACATTCATGCAGATTCTTCATCATTTAATTTCTTTAAATTATAATTTCTGCTACACGCGAATGGGCAGGCACAAAGTATTTACAAATCACAAATTAAAGTCCAACAACCTGGCTTGGCAATTTCACAATTTATTAATTAATTTTCAATAGCAGACAACTCACCAGCTGACAGCACCAACACCCGAAGCAGGCAATAACAGGAGTTCCGCCACGGAAGTCGTAAGGTGCCAATCTTCTCTTAATTTTTCGCTATTATTTAAAACTCTTTTCATTTACATAGTCTGATGGAGTAGATATATCAGTAGAAGTATTGAAAAGATTTTAACACAAAAAATTTAAACTTGCCTAAATTAAATTGACACATTAAATGTAATAATTTCAAAATCTCTAAACAAAAAATTAATTTTGCCAAAACAGTATTTTGAACATTGCGTTGCCATTCGAAATAAAGTTTGAAATGTTTACTTTCTAATGAGATTGGTAGGTTTCAAATTCTTACTTGAGTAATTCACCACCACCCCCTTTTTTTTTTTCGAGAATTCCCTTTATGGCTTTTAGGATTTTTAATAAACACCTAATCTTAGAATATAAAATTAAAATACCATTTTGCGTAATTCTTGTTATTCTAAAAAAAAAAGGGAAAATACGTGTCTTATATTTATTAAGATATGTATACTTCTCAGTGAGTGAGATTCTCTTAAAGCTTACGATCTGCATAAAAATCCCCCCCAAAAAATTACGTTTAACTAGTGATTCTTTCGTATTCTGAATTGCATCATTCACATAATTTTAGAAAGTTATTATTTCATTTTTTTTCCTTTAAGAATGTTTATGTTTATTCGTTGGATTATCATCTTATATTGCCTTACCAACACATTCATCAACTGACCTCGTTAACTTACGGTTTTAGTAGGTGCTGAAATTTCACACAGGATAAGAAGTTTCTTTCATCTATATTATTATATAATGTAGAATCTGTTGAATGTTCCTGCGAAAAAGGTGGCACGTGCAGCCGCTAATTTTAAACGCCCGCAGTCCTCTTCTCAAACATTTGCACCTGGAAGCCATAATTTTGAATTTCGAATTGTTTTTTTACTTACTCCATATTTTGTGCGAATTTAATGACTTTAACATACGCAACGGTTTAAAAGCAGTATGTTGCCACTCAGTAAATAAATAAACTATTTATGTTTCAAATTTAATCATCAAACTCAGTGACTGAAAAAGATTGTCTTGTTACTTGGCAGAAAGTTAAGTATCAGTCTTCCCGACTTAATAAAAAAACTCAGCAACCTAAATGAAATGTGTTGCCAGTGCTAGAAATAAAATATTTTTAGCTTTCTCGCGCCAGGGATTGCCATTAGGTACAATTTCAACTTGAATCTCTCTGTTACTGATTAACGAACTGAGAAATTAAATAAACTCATTATTGTTGTTAATTATTATTAGCTGGACCCATAAAATTACATTACTAGAATTTATCAAAAATATTAAATATTTTTTGCTTCTTTAGCGTAAGTATTTCAGGCAGCTAGCTGTGCCAGCAGCTTAGTTTTTTAAATTATAACAGTAAATTGCTTACTACGGAAACATGAAAATATTTCCAAATAATATATCCAGTTTTAAATAATTTTAACCTTTATTTTTTAATAGCATATGCAAGTAATATAATGTACGTAACTGACTATTTCTTAACTAGGTCATAATGCTAAATATTATATTTATAAAGGCTACAAAGTAGCCACTCTCGCGCGGCCTAGCAGCAAGTTTGCTATATTTTTCTTGAAGGATTAGTGAAAGAATTTGGTGAACGTTTTGGATTCCCCCCCCCCTCTGAACAGGTGGCTTTAAGCACTACTTGTATTTTCTACTATTGAGAATACTGCACTTTGAGGTATGTGTATACGAAGCACTTTTTTTAAGATATATAAAGTTTTAATTAAACGCACATGTTTTTGAATAAGTTGAGATATAAAACTATGAATTTAAATGGGATTTTACAGAAATGTTCATTAATTTTTTAAATGTAGGCAATATTTAGAAAACGTTTAGTGAAAATTTTCATTTATGTCACATCTCCTATAATAGATTCTAATGAATATACTTCAATAACTTTACACAGTATATAAATAACATACTTACCTGTGTTCTGTAGCAAAAGATTTGATGTACTTTTAAATATTGTTTTGAAATATCCCAAACTTGGTACAAAAACTCAAAATTAAAACAAAACAAAAAATCCTCTTTTCTTCAAAGTACTGTCAATAAGATCAATAAATAAGTACAAAGAGGTTATATTTTGCTACAGAACACAGCTAAAGATTACCAAAACATTTTGGCAAAATTTCATTTCAATATTCTAAATACATTTTGAGAAATGAACGTAATCGCAATCAAAACTAACGAAACACACAGTTTCTCAGAAAATTCATTTAAAGCTTTTAATATAGCACAAAAACTTTTGTAGCCACTTTAGACCTCTAAACCTTGAAGTATTTGTATGTTAGGCTCTCTTTTGCTTCATTTTAAACTAATTTTGACTTTATTTTAGCTTTTTTTCTGGATAGCTTTGTTGCTTGCAGAGATTGGCGTTCCGATTTCTGAATTCGCTGTTGTCTATTCCCTAGCTTTCAAACATAATGGGATTAATTTCTATTTCTAGATACTTGAAAACAGGTATAAGTCCTAAAAATCCCGGATTAAAAAATAATACAGAAATATGTGCACCTAAAAGCAATGTTTTCAGTTTGACAAAAGTTTTAGGTAAAATAGTTCACAAAAGGTTGTTTAAACACTCATTATTGTTCTCAGTCTTCCCATGTAAGCATTTCATCAGCAAATTCTTGTCACACAGTGAAAGATAGTTGCTTTTACAGCTTTTATATTGTTTAATAATTAGAAAATATCTGTTTAAACTTATTGTTTACATTTTTACGTCCCTTTAAATGCCAACTTCCGGCATACGAAACTTCACTTCCGGTTTATTATTTATACTATAACTTTTGTTACGAGTTTGAAATATTTCTTTGAACTTTTGTGGCAACGCTGCGCAAGCGCGAGTGGAATCGTCTAGGCAACGAGGAAGAGAGTTTCACTCTCGACCTACGCAGTCATTAAGCAACAATACTTCTGTTTTCGATACGAAACAATGTAACTGTAATTTCTGTAACTGTAAATAGTTCTGTTCATTAAAGTTTGTGTTGTAAAACTAACTTACAGTTTACTAATTCGACGGATACACGTAACAACTTTGTTTCTAGTTATCGTAAAAACAAAAATAAAGCATTTTTGGAAACGTAAATGTGTGGCCTATAAAATGAATAAATAAAAGAATTCGAAAATGTTCATCAAAACGACGATTTTAGGGTAGGCACATACCTTAATAGAAGAGGTATTATTATTAAGCCTCTGAGTGGCATGGCTGCCTTATCTTGCTACTGGCACCTAGAGGTGCTATTAGTTTCAAACCTCATATTTTATCGTATGTATTGTGTCCATATCACTTTGAAATGATGCTCCCAAATGTTATCACAATGCATTACGTTTAACGAAATAATATAGCGAATTTAAAAAGAAAATATGTTTTTTAATGGCAATTATCCCTGAGCCACAAGAGTCGGAAGTTGTGGCCATTTCATTATGGAAGCACCTAACAGGTGACCATCGTTGTCTCCTATGAAGGGACGGACAGTTCCATCCATGCTTTTTCCCAGAATTGGAAACCAAGCCCAACGTTACGGTAGTCAGGGTCACTTACCACTGTAACCTGCTGGGCGGCAAAAAAATTATTCGGCGACACACGCAACAAAAAAAAAAAAAAAAAAAAAAAAAAAAAAAATTAAAGAATTTTAGCAAAGGAATGTGACGTCATTCATTAATTGTAGCGCCCTCACCTGAAACAAAATTACATAGATATTAGATACGAGACGGGAATAGCGTACTAAGCCATAATCTTTGATTTCTAGATGTCAATATATATAGATTCATTTTGTTAATAAATATTTTAGCTTAACTAAGTTTTAAATTAAGTACTCATTGAAGGAACATTGATTGTAGGAACATTGATTACATGTAGAATTTGAAAACAGAGTTGCAATTTGGGACAGAACAAAGTTGTTTCGTTTTTGAACTTATCCTTCGCTTCACAAATTTAACAACTAAGTTCTGGTTAAATACAGTTCTTCATTTTGCAGATACAAAAAGCCTTGCTACTCAGAGGGTTACGAAGAAGAGAGAACACTTTAAATCGCGAAAAATTTATTTTGTACTAGAACCGACATGTTAAATTCTGGCATGTCATTTTTAATTATTTATTTGCTATGAAAAGATTTTGGTAGATATTAATTGTAACAATTCAAACTCGAACAAACCTTATGTAGGCTTAATAGATTTGTAGCTTCAAGAAACATGAAAAATCAACTTGACCTCCTCGGGATTCTAACCACGGATCCTCCATTTGCCAGATAGGCAGGCTAACCAATTAGACCATGTACGAACACTCGACAGAAATCAGATAATTTCTCATTTTCTTCCCCATTTGATGGGCGATTGGGAAGAGGCATCATACTCAGTCGACTAAATCCAAGCGATGGCGAATTTATGTCGCTTTGATTAGTATAGTAGTTATTGCTTCTGGCTGCTGAACTGTTCAGTTCAGGTTCGAATCCTGGAGAAAGTATACTGTTCAGTTCAGGTTCGAATCCTGGAGAAAGTATACATGTTTGTAAGTGTATAATACCTGTTCGGCATAGGAACTCTCCAAGTAGAAAGTCCTTTCGTGCGATTTGGTGGTAGAAGAAGGCACGCGAACGGTTCGCTAGGGCCATACTCCACTTATACCTGTACCTGGTGACGAATTATCGTCCATTATATTTTTAATTCGAAAGCCACTATAAAGACAAACTTTTCGGACCAGGAAACACGAATAATCAGCTGTACCCTCGAAACTGAACCTCGGAGCTCCTAATTGCCAGTTGGGTGTGCAATTATACAATTATTAATTACTCTATAAGAGCACGCACGAGGGAAGGATATGCTACTTTACATTTTTCTTCAATGGGAGCTTTCTTGAGGGATTTAATAAGGAAATAGTCTCAGATTCACGTTTTTCATGAGAAAAAACCATAAACATCCTTCTCGGCTTTTAATCCTTTTAAGCCGGAAAGCGCGAAATTTAAGCAATAGGACTGCCATTTTTTAAAAAGTCAGTTCTTACTGCGTAATAACTAATGAACATGAATTTAGATGATTTAGATGATCTTCCTGAGATAGCTAATTCTAATCTTCTATTTTAAAAATTCCTTCAGAAAATCCCTTAGCCTATGAAGAAGTAAATGTACTTTCTGTAATTATTTTAACGGAGACTTTATTTGCGAAAAGATGTAGGCGCAGTTACTTATTCTTGAAGATATACTTTTGAAACCTTCAAAGTAATTGACAACTTGAGCACCTCTTTGAAATAAAAATGGAACATTAAGCAAGAAGAGGAGGTGGAGAGAATTCTAATGAAGAAACCATGAAGAAAGTGAAGTTAGTTCATCAAGCATGCTGAAAAGAGTGTCTTAAATTACTACCGCTTAATTTATTTAAATAAAAAAATACTCAACTGTTCCATCATTCTTAATAAATATTAATTAAGATAACAAGCTGTCCTCTGGAAACTGAAGATGAGATCTTTTTATTTTCTCACAGTTTTGCTCGCGTTTGCTTATATTACTTCAACAAAGAATGAAGAAAAAAAGGTAATTTTCCTCACCTCCTTTCTTTTATTTCCTACCTGGCAAATTTTCATCCCTCAACATATTTCATAATTCTATGTTGTGTTTTAAATTTTAATGACACTCATCATTTTAAAGGATAACAGAAAAACGCTGGCTGAATTTGACTACGCTTTATTTTTATTCGCGAGAAAAAAAGGCACTAATTCAAGTGAAAGTACTCGAATGCGGAATTTTAAAAGTATAAATTCGTGTCCGTTAGCATGTAACTTGATCTCAATCTTATCCTTTTCATTTTTTTTTATTAAATGGGCCTATGGTTCAACCACTTTCGAAGAGATATCTGACTTTTTACATGATATCTGTGTAATAAGTTGGAAAGTTAATATTGAAAAGGCAGCTTGATTACTCGGATGTCCTTTTAATATTTAAAGAAGAAGCTGATTATAGAGAATAATATCTCGCCTGAAATTCGTAACAGAGTTACACTTGCTAACAGATGCTTCTTTGCTTTAAGGAAATATCTGAAATTAAACTTTATCAAAAGAACAACAAACGGGAATTTACAAATATTTAATCATATCTGTTTTGACATATGGAGCTGGAACCTGGGCGTTGACTGAAAAAGATGAAAGAATACTTGCAGTCCTTGAGAGGAAGATTTTGAGAAGCATTGTTTGAAGTATTCAAACAGATGACATCTGGAGAAGAAGCATATGCAAAATCTACAGGACGTATGGTTATACAGACATCACAAATTTTATCAGTACATAAATATTAAGTTGGGATGTCACCTAATCAGCATGCCCGAAAGTAAAACTACCAGAAAAGTATTCACGTAGAAGCCCATAACGCATCGGAAGAGAGGGAGACAGAAACTCGGTTGGCTACACTGTTTGGAGAGAGACTTGTCTAACTTAAAGTCATTAACTGGAAGCCTACCAAGCTTGTACCAAGAGTACCATAGCCAAGAGTACAAGAGCTTGGAATGAAATTCTAAAGAAAGCCAAGCCCATTATGGGCTGCCGAGCTACTGATGATGATGATAACCTAATGCCTTTCCAATAAGAAAGTAATACGCCTGGTTAGAAACTTAATTCCGATTTATAGGTGAGAAACGCTTATTTGTGTCTATGCTTGATACAAAAAGCAAAGAAATTGAAAATAAATTATTTTTGAATAGCATGTGATACTCATCATGAAAATTTTTTTTTAAATTTTATGATATACATTTGGTCATATTGTTGATCATTGACATATACTTTTAGCTACAAAAATGCTTTAAATATTTACGTTTTGGCATTTTTAAATTTAAAAAAAAATCAGTTTCGTAATAATTAATTTAATCTAACTTTTTATGTATCCATCCGAGCTCTGTACTTATATTTAGGAATTTTTATCGTTATAAAAATTAAGCACAAGATGTCTGATTTTCGTACGATAAAAATTAACTGAAGCATTTAATTTCAAAATTTGTAGTTTTTGATTTCATTTCTAACTTCCATTTAGGGTTCGGATAACAAATAAAGCAGGTTTTTTCCTTGAAATGTCATTCAGTGATACTGTTTTGCAATTTACTTAGTGTCTTTAATTTATAATTTTGTTTGCATATCATGCCAGTATGATACATAAACTGAGAGATGATATGGAGGAGAAAATGACAGAAAAATCTGAGAAAGGAGTAATTTTGCTTGACGACAATGCACCTCCACACCGTGTTGAAATTTCACAAGCTTGCATCTGTCAATTGTAGTTTCATTTTATTTCTCTAGCCACTTACTCCCCCGACTTTACTCTGTCAGATTTTCATTTGCTCTTGGCTGTAGAGAATTCACTTTAGAAATTGTACTTTGACATTGATGATGATGTCATAGAGCCTGCCTTTTAGTGGTGTGAGACTCAAAACAGTTATTTTAGAGGATGATTGTAAACAATTTGCAGTGTAGAAAGCGTAAAAGTATTGATACGGGGTGTAATCATGTAAAGAAATCTTATGAAAAATAGTTCAAATACTTTGTTTACTGTGAGACTCAAAACATTTCACCCTTCCCCATGCACCCTTCCAACAATGCTAAACGATCATCCCTTCTTCTTTTTCAAAATTAAAAAAAATACATATATATTTATTAGTACAAAGGGGTTTTGTCCACGAGGGACTATTGTTTTCGTTGCGCGATTTTGCATCGAATCGTTCTTAATGTTAGTTTCACTTTTCAAACTGTTGCCACCAAATATTATCTCCCTTTATTATATCTGAAGAAATTAAATAATGAAGAATGTTCATAAATGTATGTATGTTTCTTGCATTGTGATAAAACAACGGTACCTAGAGCCATCCAATTTTGAATGACGTAATCCTACTGCGAATATGGGCATGTGGAAGCCCAAATTTGAAATTTGGAATTTGTTTTATTATCGATTTCATATTTTGTAAAACTTTAGCGAATTTTTGATTAACAAACTCAAAGATTTCAAAGCGAGCAATGGCGACGTTGTACAGAAAGAACATTTTTATCTCCAGCGCGTGAGACTGTGTATCGGAAATTCTAAAGATATGCTCAATTTAAAATTATTTTGCGATATTGCTCTTGAACTGAATTTTATGGTTTAAGTGCGAAGAACATGATATTTAAAAACACAAATAACAACAAAATAACGCGCAAACACACAAAATAGCACAGAAAATGTTAAAAAACGCCCCTTTGGACGTAATTTAAAATCTGAAACCTTTCAGATTTTCTTTTTAATTAAAATTTAGATTACTTTTAATGTGTTTTATGAATTAAACAGGAAAAATTATAGAAAATGTTAATAAATATCAAAAATTGAATAAAAGTAGCTTTTTATATTCATAAACTAAAACTAAATACTTAACAGATAAATAAAAGGCTGGCTTCTTTCTCCCTTGAAGCTATGAAATTTGTCTCTAAGGAAGAATTCCCCCCCCCCCTGTTGAGAAATCCTGTTCTAACTAAAACTGATTCGTTTTAACCTCACACATAAGAAAAACTAAGGTCAATAGACAGAATAAATAATGCTTTTTTAAGGTTAAATCTCTCTTTCCGACGCTCGAGACAGTGACGTCACCGCACCACTGATATCAATTAAAGGGAGTTCGTTCTCTGATTGGAGAATCGCAACGCATTTGTATCGCATTAATACAAACGGGCTTTTTGTGTCAAGGGTATCGACGTCACCACGCTGGATGACCTTGGACGATTAGAGCAAACCTTGCATTATAGTAACTTGGAGAAAAACCACGAAAGTCATTTGTGTAGCTAGCCCGTTTTCGTGAGATTGAACCCAGGTCAAAGTTCCTGTATTTAGCGGTCTTAATCACTCGGCCGTTAGAGCTACATTTAGTATGCGAAATAGATTGGAAGTGCTTTTGTTTACTTCAATCACTCAAAAACGCGCGACTTGTTTCATGTAATGACTTGTTTCATGCGACTGCATGTAAAACCTGAACAATTTCCCTCTCATTTTATGCATTATTATTCCCTCCGTGTTCTTAAAATTTAGAAGTAAAATCATCTTAACTCGGGACACCTATTTAAAAATCCTCATTTTTTAAAAATATACTACATGCTTGAAGAGCCCTGTTATAAAAGAGGAAATTTGTGTAATGATTTTAATGAGACAGTTTAATGCAATTTCAGTGGGTCTAATCTACTATAATTTCTACCTTCAGGTTTTTTGTACTGCTTCAGTTTGATTGAATTACTGGCATTTTTCTACGGAACTGGTATAGGCCTTTTCTAATCTAGATCTCAGAGAAATGTTAACCACGAGTAAAGATACGGTCAAAAATCCAACGCTATTCGATTCAGGTTCGGGCTGCGGCCCAAGTGCCTATCTTACGTGACACATTCACGCAAATCATCCAGTATAATTTCTTTAAAATAGTTAAGGATTTTAACAATAAACCATAGGTATTCCTTTTCGGATTATATTAATTTAATCAACAGTCTCAAGCCAATAATTTTAGATTTTAGTTGCAATAAAAACTATATAAGTTTTTACACTGGATACTACAGTTCATTGCACAATTACTCTAATATGACAATTATTTTTCATACTCCAAAAAAGCGTGGAAATGGGGGAAATGTCTTAAAGCATTTTATTTTCCGGCATATTTCAGCAATAAGCATTAAACTTATTGTTTAGTAATTAAATATGGAGTATGAAATATGAATCAGCTTTTTCTTTCGCTTAGACATTCTTAACAATTTTTTAGTATGCTATTACATTTTTATTTCCTTGTACGAAATAAAGGAAGTAGTGTACGCGCGAAAAATCAAGGGTATCACATTTCAACGGAAATATCCATTTTGAGAGCTCCCGAATCCATTTGGATGCTTTTTTAGCGAGACGTCTGTACGAAGAAACAGGATAAAGGACTCTTAAAAGGAATTTTTCCTTGACGTCTTTAGGTATGTACGTATGTATGTGTCTTTCAAAACTCTAAAAGGATTAACCGTAGAATGTTGAAATTTTTTATATGGTACTACTATACATCAAGTTATGCACCTTCCTTTTTTATTGCAACCGGCAGTAACAAACGTATACACAAACATGAATAAATATATATGCGTAAATGTCTGTAAAACAATTCTTTAACTGGAAATATATGACTACGAAAAGCGGTTTCGAAAATAAAGGCCAGGTAAGGACTTTTAAGCCGAGTAAGGGGTTGGCATATATATATTTCATGGTATACACACACACACATACATGTATATATTCCCTATACACACAAACATATACATGTATATAGTATGTAAGATACAACAAAACATGATAGCTGCTTTAAAAAAAATAATTGGCTACTTTGAAATTAACATTCTAGATTTGGTGATCTCCCCCTAAATTCATTTGTTCTCCCGAGCTCGAGATTTTTCTATGTTATGTAACGCTACTGGAAAAGGGCAACTAAAATTAGTGTTAACCAAGCCTAGCTTGTCCCTAGAATCTCACCTACTCTGGTGTAAAGACATCTGGCGAGCTAACTACGTTATTATTACTCTGCTAGCTTCGACCTTGCCAATATCTCCTCGCTTCGCTTCTGTAAAATGCCTGCGTCATTTCTTGTTAAAAAACAATGCACATAGACATTTATCATATTTCATTATGATTGAATTATATAAATATATCAGATTTCATTGTGATTGGATAAATATCTACTGAGATGATTTTATATGCCTGGAAATAAAGACGGGAAATTCTTCAGGTTTTGTTATCTTCATCATAAGCCACAATGACTGCAAGCTGATTCCTCTTCTACGCTTCAAAAATATTACGTATATATATATATATATGTAAGATAAAAATGTATGAATCAGAATTATAATATAACTATAAATATTAATTCTTTCTCTCTATTCTAAAATCGTAATAACTTATCTGCATTGCATCATTCAAATTAATCATGCGATCTTACGTAACCGTTAATACCAGATGCCTCTTGACGACCAATCACAGAATTGCAAACAAAAACTTTCCTCTTCGCGTGCTTCCATCCTTCATAACTACTCTCTCCAGCTTTTGCTCTCTACCGTGCTAAAATGTAATTTCGCTGGCTTGCTTTCTATCCCAACAATATCAAAAATGTAAATCTTCTGTGGAAAGGCACGACTAGAGTGCCAAGTGATTGTGGCCACAAATATCAATTGGAAATAAAAATGGAATTAAAACTGCCTCGACTGCCAAGTTCTTTAAATACTACGCAATCAAAAATTTTCTTCAATATGGGTCTAATCACGCATCGACACTGTTCCGTCTTTTCCTTTGCTCTTATTATGACATATATATAATCCCTACACAAAAAAAAACATATATATATTATAGATATAGAGAGGAACATTTTAAATGACAAAAATATTCATATTTTGGCAATGCTAAATTAAAAAAAAAATATTTGATTTCGTTTTGTCATTTTCGATATTTGGTATCATTTTGTCAAATTTCAAATTAGATAAAAACAAAAGGAAAATACCAATATTATCAGTAGATAACTTCCTGTTTTTTGTTATCTGCCCCCAATCTAAAAATTTAATTTTACACTGTGATTTGTAGTAGCAACAAAATATCAATTATAGTAATAAAATAATGTATTCTTTAACAAAAGGGAGGTTATTTTTCTTTACTTTTAACTTTTTCCCACAGCAATTTTATTCCATAATTTTATTGTTGTTCTATGCAGAAATATTTTTTTAGGGAATCTCAAAAGTACAGTTGAAAAATCAGTCCAAGCAGTGAGCGGTTTGGTTGAGTTGATTCTACTGATCCCACTCCTTGTTCGATTCTTTCTGCTTTTCCCCCATCTTTGCACGCCGCTCTTGATTCACGCCTGCTCCAAGCGCATGCATCAAGGTTATTATTAGCGACCGTTAAAAAGAACAGATTCACTTCAGTGAGCGAACGGTTCCGATCTGATCCCTTAAAAGAGCGGTTTTGCCCATCTCTGCTCCTCACTAGACACAAGTGTTTCGTAACCTAAGCTTTTCAGATAACCCAAGAAAAAAATCTAAGCAGGACAGATCCGGCAAACGTAACGGCCAAGATCATCACGACCAACAAATCCCCGTTTGACCAAATGTTGAATTCAAATTAGTAGATATGCTAACTTGAATTCAGCACTGTTGAATTCCTTTGATCAAATGTTGAACTCAAGTTCGCAAATGTTGTTTTCGAATTGACCATTCTATTAACCAAATGTTGAATTCGAATTGAACAAATCCTAAATTTGAATTAGTAGATATGCTAGATGCATATCTGGTAACTTGGAATTATTGAAACTTTTCAGTCTTACTTCCTCTAAGGTTAATTGCCAAATTTCTCGTGGGAAGGTTTTAGCTATTCCATAACTATAAGGTATTTCTTCCACGTTCTTAGCGTGTCTTCGTGGTGTGGTGGTCTGCACGTTGGGCACGTGTTCCAGAGGTCCAAGGTTCGATTCTCGGCGAAGGCGTTGCTCATTTTTCAAGTCTCTTGCTTCCAAATAACCTAATAGCTTTACACAACAAACTTTCTAGTGTGCTACGAATGCCTTCCGCCCCTATAATTTTATGTATTCCCGAATTGTATTTGAATAACTATCCCTTCTTGTAGTATACACATGTTTAAGCGAACCACCCTGTATTTTACTTCTGTAGTAAAATTCCTCTCTTCTTTCTACCTGTGCAACAAAGGCTGCGAATCTCTCTAAAAGAACCACGAAAAATATTAAGAAAGGATCTTAAAGCGACAAATCACAAGAAATAGGATAGAATAGGCTGACTAAACACTACGAATACTGAAAAATTCTGTATCCAATGGCAGCACACTGGAGAGGGGAAACTACCAGTATGGTGGCAACACATTGCTTTTAGATGTAAGAGGTGTCTCATTATATTATTAAGTTAAGTATCTTACTTTTTGCCAAATGGCAACGTGCTGGTGGGCGAAAGACAAAAATGTTTTATTTCCAACAGTGGCAGCACATTGCTTTTAAATGGCCAAATTGATTAAATTTGAAAGTCGAATATCCTACAGGTTGCCGATCGGCAACGCACTGGGGCGAGGAATATCAAAATGTTTTACTTTGAGCAACGGAAACATATTTCTGTAAAGCTACTGAGTTTTTTAATCAAGCATTTATTAAATTATCGTGTTATATGATAGAACAAAAAATAAATTCAAAATTCGGAGGTGAATGTGCACATGTTCTTTTCATTTTATGACCTCAGATTCCATTTTTAGACTGATATGATATTTTTAAATATTTTTTAAAATATATATTTTTTAATATTTTTTAAATGCTACAGAGAACATAAAAACTAGGAAACAGTGAATGAAACTTTTCTCGTCTCAAGCAGTAAGACTATCTTACCGACTGGACTTTTTGTACACCTCTTTCAATGACTTGAAAAATTATTCTTGATGGATCAAGAATGAAAAAACACAAAAAGAAAGGATAAAGCAAAACTGTAAGAAATGCTGAAAAAGTTATCTGGCAATGGCGCTTTTAGAATGCCAGCCAACAACATTCCTTTCCTCTAGGTCTTTCACTGTCTAAATAAAAAATAAAAAAACAATTTTTTCCCCACTTGTCTTTCGGTTCCAAATTGATCCATATATCTTAATGAACAATGCGAAATTACAGTCTCCTGTTCGCTAAACAACTTTCTTTTATTTTGAATTTGAAGACGACCATTCATCCTTCTTTGTGACTGGTGGAACGGGATCACGTGGTTAGGTTGAATGATTCGCTGATAGGTTACACGAGAAATCCATCACGGTGCTTTTAGTAGGACTTCGCTCTCGTTTATTTCTAGGCCTTTCGCTTTCAAATGAATTTCCACTTCATTTCAGGGGCTTATTCTTCCACATAGTATGTGGGATGACGAAAAAAAAAATTAATTGAGGAATAAAAGGTTTTCTCAAACTAACGAGACTGTGACAATAACATTAATATCTCTATGAATGCGAAGTATAAAAAAAAGACATTTTTTTCATCCTACATGAACATAAATAAGGTTTACCGTATTGATCAGAAAATTGATATGACAATTTCTACTTTTACAGTTTAGCAGATTAGCAACAAACAAGTTTAATCTGACGTCTTATGAAAAACAGTACATTAAACTTAATTTTTGGGGAAATGAAATACTCAAGATTTTTAAAAAATAAGCCATAGAACTAAATTTTGAAGCAAATATTAGAGGCATTTAACATTCATTTTTCGGTTTTAGTAAACAGTCCTAATACTTCTTCGCTGATATCTTTTCAAGCATTTGTTTCTTAATTGTTTTACGTTTACTATTCGGTCAACAGATGGCGATAGAAGGGGCGTCTTCAGCTACTTAACTAGAATTTTTTTTAATTTCTTTTGTTGTTCTCACGAAGGCTTATGTTTATTTTTCATCATTTTTACTACCACTACCGAGGAAGAATATTCCCTTAAGCATACGACATTATACACTATAACCGTAAAAATCCTTACCTGGCTTTTATTTTCTTAACCGTTTGTCCTAGACATACACATTGTCTGCCAAAAAGTATTTGGACACCGTCATAGAAACGAAAAAAAATTTATTCATATTCAGTAGTTAGTAGAGCCTCCACGAGCGGCAGTTACAGTCTCAATCCTTCCGGACATGTGTGATTGGGTTACAGCCGAAAACATCGTGGACGAAAACGTAGCGGAGAATACAACGCAAGGCGAAAACGTCGTGATACAAAACATCGTGGAAGAAAATAAAGCAAAGAGAAAACATCGCAGTTCTACATCGTGGTACAAAATATCGTCGTCGAAATTAAAGCCATTAAAAACTTCGCAGTTTAAAAAAATCGTCGTCGAAAATATCGTGGTAAAAAATAAAGTACCTACAAATTATCGCATGACGATAACATCTCAGACATGATTCTTAAGGCTTTAATAATTGCAAATGGATATTCGCAAAAGAATTTGTGTGCGCAAGAGGGAAAGAAGAGTAATTTTCACATTCATATTTTTTATTAATTAATACATTTAAAAAAGCAAAACAAGAAATTTAAATAAAACAAGAAGTAATTTTCATTATAAGAGTATCAGATTAACAAAAGTGAAGAAAAGTACCTCATAACTAACTTAGCAATTTTTTACTTATCTTTCTTTTTCTGTTCTTTTTTAGATAATACTTTTTATGAAAAATTACCAGTAACACTTATAAAAATATTTTATTAATGACCTTTGTCAGTTAAATATGTCAGTTTGAAATTCTATTAAGTGCTATAAATTGGATTAATTTTCTATACTTAAGTTTCCATTTTGCATTTTCAACAAATATTTATTAGTTAATAAAAATATGAAAGTAAAAATTATCCTTCTTTACATCTTGCACTCACAAACCATTATTATTAAACAATTATTAAACAGTTATTAAATTTTACAGTTATTAGAGCCTGAAAAATGCATATCTCCGATGTTATCGTCATGCGATGATTTGTAGATACTTTTTTCTTACCACGATATTTTCGTCGACGATGTTTTTAAATTGCGAAGTTTTTGAACCGCTTTATTTTCGAAGACGATGTTTTATGGCACGATGCTTTAGAACTGCTACGTTTTCTTTTTGCTTTATATTCTCCCACGATGTTTTGTTCCACGACGTTTTCGCCTTGCGTTGTTTTGCCCGCGACGTTTTCGTCCGCGATGTTTTCGGCGGATACCGTGTGATTGCTATTGGTATTTTATTCCACTCGGCTTAGAGAAGATATGTAAGTTCCTTCACTACTATTGGACGGTTGTTGCACCCCTTAAATAGGCGACTCAACTTTTCTGAAAGGTTCTCGATAGGGCTCAGGTATGGGCTATGGGTAGGCCATTCCATTCGGTTACCCCCATTATCACCGTGCCAATCCATGGTGAACCTCGCAACATGACAGTTGACGTTGCTCTCCTGAAAGTAACATGTGTCCAACCGTTAAACTGAAGTAACGTTGGAAGCACAGTGTCATCGAAATTAGTGCAGTAGGCGTCGGCGTTGAGTCTACTATGAATTTGGATCAAGAGTCCTAGTCTATACCAGGAGAAACACCACCTAACTATAATTCCACCCTACGACGAACTTTACTGTGGGTACAATGCATTCTGGCTGAAGACGTTCTCTAGGCAGACACTAAACCCAGACCTGCTATCCGAAAGGTAGAAGGTGAATCTTGATTCGTCACTAGAGAGGGCCCGTTTCCACTGATTTACTGTCCACAACCGACGTGCTTTGCATCACAGTAACCGAGTAGCGCAGTTGGATTTCTTGATTAAAGCCTTATGGGTGGCAGTTCGACGATGAAACCAAGCAGCTGTGCTTCCTTACGAATGTTATTCACGAAACAACACTCCCGGATGCTTGCTGAAACTCCTCGACTATTCGAACTATTGGTTGAATGCGATTCTACTGAATTTCTCTCGACAGTACCCGCCCACCCACGAAACTGGGAGAAACGAAATGTTTAAGGACAGCGTTATAGCAGAGCGCTTTTAAGGATTAAGTCCTCTACTTGTTATGTGCGCTGGATATCTCTCAGTCTTGCAGTGATTATGTAGACATTATATCTCTTATTATGTGTCTTATGTATACATTACTGCACTAAACGTTTTCATGGAGTATTTTGGAAACTCAAATTTTCAATCACATCTTAACTAACATTTAAAGACTTAAAAATTCGATTCTTTTGAACACTCTGCGCTGCGTATGGAAAACGCGGAAGGCAAAAATGCTTTTATTCTTATGAAGGACTTCTCTAGAATGCTATAATCAAGAAGTGAGACCTATTTTGTCAATTAAAGGCAATGATAAGTACAGCCATGTTCAGCTATATTTATTGCTGTACAATAAATGTGCTGTCTGTCTTGGAAAATGGGTAACGCTAGATGCCGAAGCGTGTATCAAGTCTTTAATTTGCTATCAAACGCCCTCACGTAACTAATTCTAAAAAATATTGCCATTTAGGAAAATGCAAAATCTTTAGAGATACCTAATATTAATAGCCTTAAAAGGTAACGTTTATTCAAATATTTCGAAGGACAATTTACGTCACTTCTGAACAAGCTTGCCTGTTAGATGGTAATAAAGCCTTGATTGCTATGATGAATTTCTTAAAATATTTCGAGAATCTAAGACATTGAATTACCTATCGATTGTTGCGTTGTATTTATTGTTGCTTCCAGTTTATGTGTTATCTTACTTTGAAAATGAATAATGTTAACGTCGCACTTTATGTGAGGTCTTCAATTTGTTTTCTCAGTGGCATAACGCATAATCGATTCTCAGAAATTTTGTCATTTGGCAAAAAACAAAATCGTTTATTTATCTCTCAAATATAGTAAAACTGTAAATGCTCAACAAACCGAGCTATTTAAAAAGCTATAAAAGCATTTCTTAATAATCTTAATCTTTATATTTATTTTTTACAGTTTCCATCCGATGTAAACAAACTACATTTAAATTATACTACATCCAACTTAGAAGTTTTATAAACATTTGTAACGCTTTTAAAATTGATAACGGATATTTCTAACGGCATGCATTACACCAGTAAAATGCCCATTCGCTAACGAATGGAATAAGAGAACGCGTGAAACTCCCTTCGATGTGAATTGCATGGGAATGAGAATGGAAACACTGAGAAGTAGGGAATAAATCAAACTTTAAAGTACTTTGCATAAAATAATATATTTTGAAAGCCCATGATTAGGTTAAACGAAGATTAAATAATAAATAAATAATATTAAATAAAGATTGAACGAAGGTAGATCCATTATTTTACTGTTTTACTTTACAACATAACTCAAGCTTGAGTTATGTTGTAACTTAACAATCTACTTAACAATACTTAACATTAACTACTTAACAATGAGCAACAAAGTTAACAAGTACAAGTACAAGTGATGGGGGACGTGGGCACTGTGCTTCTACCATACTGGTTAATCAGTACAGCACCACGTCCACCATTAACTAGAACAGCCTCAGATGTCAAGAGGGGGGAGGGAAGGCACACTGGCGCCTAGACGATTTAGTATGCATTGATTATATTTATAAATACAGTGTCTTATACGTCGTTCAAGATATATATTACAAAATTTTCGACGGTGACCTTGATAACAATTATAATTACCCGCACAATTATAGTTACACATATTGTTACATTGAATAATACTTTGACAATATATGACTTGCTTAAAATATACCTTGAAGTACGTTTAAAATATGCATAGATATTATTGGGATACATAAATATATTGGGATACGCGTGATATAACACTGATTATATACATTACATATATATGCAGTAGCTACTTAATATAATACAGGGTAAATAACATTACATAATATGCATTTATGTAATGTTATTTACCCTTACATAATTAACATAATATGTAACATTATGCGGTTCAGGATACATTAGCACATAGTAGAGAATACAGTACTCGTCGCAAAATGTTATGATTTGTCTTGGATATATAAAATCATCTATAACTTGGATTACACTAACATTACACATGTAATAAAAGTAAAGAAATAGTGATACAGGGATAAATAAATATGCATACATTAAATGCATGTTGGAGACACATTATGCATTAAGTATATGTTACATCCATACGTTACACTTATTGGGGTAATTAAATCAATTCATAAACATGATTGAGTAAACAGGCATACTTAGAAACATATAATGAAGGCTATAATGGTTTGACTTGGATAAATAAGGTCACCTATATCAGATATAGGTACAGGGGTTTACATTTGCATGAATAAGTGCGTACGCATACGTTCGATAGTCATTGAATATGCATTGCGCATTGCGTGTATATACAGTTTAGGTTATTAAGTTATTACATACGTTGCGCACTGATACACCTGATACAGGTTACACATATAATTATTATAAAGAATTGACTTGGATATGCATAGTCATCTATTAGATACGCATTACACATACTGGGGTAGATAAATAAATACATATATATGGATATATAGGTACACATACAATGGGTATGCATTGAATAATAATTGAAGATTTGACTTAAATAAATGAGGTCACTTTATAAGGTATTTCTCCCACTTCCCTAGCGTGCCTTCGTGGTGTAACGGTAGCACGCTGGGCCGGTATTCCAGAGGTCCGTGGTTCGATTCCTGGCGAAGGCGGATGCATATTTTTCATCTTTTCTGCTTCCAATTAACCTAATGACTCTACAAGTGACACCCGAACTAAAAGGGTTGTGGATGATGATTCTCCGCACCCAGGATTTGGCGACTAGGTCCCCTAAAACCCTAGTCGCCCTTTAAAAAGGGGAGTATATAAGGTATTTCTTCCACTTCCCTAGCGAGCCTTCCGAGTATAGTGGTTCAGCACTCTGGGACGGTATTCCAGAAGTTCGTGGTTCGATTCCCGGCAAAGGCAGTTGTTAATTTTTCATCCCTCCTAAAAAAACCTAATGATTCTACAACCTACATTGGAAACACATTACAAGTGCAGGGATAGATAGATAGAAAGATATATACATGGATGAGTGATGATGTGACATGGACGAATTACACATGCGTTATTAAATACACATACGCTTTTAGATACACATTGGGTATAGGTACACATTGTTATTAGATACACATTGAATTTGCATTGCATATTGAGTATGTTATATACAGCCTGTGTATTGAGTATATTATATACAACTTATTGAGTATATCATGTACACGGGATACACATTACACATACGGGGGTATATAGGGAAGAAAATATATAATAAACATATACATAGATGAATAAATACGCATGATGCTTATAATGAATTAACTTGGATAAATAAGTCACCTACATTGGATACACAATACACATTTACAGAGGTAAATAAATGATACATATGGATAAGTAGATACGCATACGTTATGTTTATAATGAAGTGACCTGGGTATTATGAGGTCGCCTCATTAAATACATATTACAGTTAAAGAAATAAATTAAATATATACATATTCCTGGGTAAGTACATACAGTGGTGCACATTGCACATTGACACGCGTTAATTATGAAGAATTCACTTGGACAGGTTGTAAGGATCTTAAGTTTTACTAACGTTTATTTTATTTTAAATCTTTACTATCACTTCTTATTTTCTACTTCCGGCCAGAATTATAAGCGTGAAGGTTTTTATGCAAAGTTTGTCTGGCGAACGCCAAGTACTTAAGTTGTGGCTTTTTGCCAAGCAAGAGAGAGAGGAAGCAGTGAGTTCGAAGCAGGCCGCTTACCTTAGAAGTTACGCAGTTGCTATTCGCCTTCCAGGCCAGAGGTTTTAATCCTCTTGATAAATTAAACGTATTGTAGTGTTCACAGTCTCTGTGATACATACGCTTCCTGTTATTATAAGGCCAATCTTCCACGTGTATTATTCTCAAGTTAAATTAGAGTTTAGTTTTATTTTTATACTTTTTTACGTTAGACCCCGAGTGGAGGGTCAGTGTATTCCGAAGTACGGAAGTAATTGTATATAGAGAAAAATAAAGGGTTTTGTATACCCTTCGTCTGTATCCTGTCTACTTACCACAATTAGTGAACATAGCTTTAGTAAGCTCTCTGTTCCGAGTCAGGTCCTTATATGTTCCCGAAGAAGGTTAGAAGGAACATTGAACCTGATAGTGGCGCCCAACGAAGAAGAATAACCATGGCCGAGTTTCAAGAAGAACCTGTGCTGCCTGCAGAAACGGCTCAGAATCCAGAAATGCCAGCTGCCGCCCTGGAAGGATTCGGTTACATCGTCCAGACCATGCGCGCTTTGATGAAACCAGAAGCAACGTTTAATGGAAACTCACCGGTAACCAGTTTTTTGGAAAAATTGGATGACCACTTCATGCTCTACCCCGTGCACGAGTTTCAAAAAGTTACCTTAGCTACCAGCGCTTTGAGGGGCCAAGCCCTTAACTGGTTCAAATGTATCGGCAGAAGTCTCTTGGGTCAAGCAGGAAGTCCCACCTATACTTACGAAAATTTCAAGACTGCCCTACTAAAAGCCTTCCCTGTTGTAAGGGATCGTGCGAAATTAGAAACGGAACTTTTTAGTATATATCAACAAAGAATCGAAAACCTCTCGAGCTTTATTTTAAGAAAAATTCACGTTTTCAAGCTCTTGTATGGAAACCGTCCGGATCCTGAAATAATTCAAGTGATTTTGCCGAGGTTACTACCCCAAGTGCAAGACTTTATTGAATTAAGAAATCCGACTACACTGGAAAAGTTATTTGAGCTAGTAATCCAGTTTGAAAGTAGAAGAACGGCGGACGTCGAAAGAAGACGCCAATATCAACAGCGAAACCAATTTGGTACGCCAAGACTACAGCAAACTCAAGCATACGGCTACGGAGAAAAAGCGAATCAGTGGGCAAGGAAACCCGAGCATTCAAAAACAGCCGGCGAACGTCGACAGTTCAATAGCAACCCAGGAAAAAAGTCTCAAGGCCAGGGGAAAAAGAAGGAAAGCACGGAAAGGAAAAATAATTTAAACTAAAACGGATTTCTGCTGACGAGAGGGTGCGGAAATCCGAAGGCCACGAAAACCCCTCTTCCTACAAGTTAAATACAGTAATGGTGAAAAATTTGACTCTTCCGAAGATTGAAGTCTTGGTGAATAATATCCCGGCCACCGCACTCCTGGATACCGGCGCGCAGTGTTCCTGTGTGGCAGAAGTCTTTTTTAGAAAGTATTTTCGCAAATACCGCATGTATAATGCGGATAATACGACAGTATTAGCGGCGCAAGGAGAACAATGTAAGTGCGTAGGTAAAGTACCTTTGTATATTCGTATCAAGGACGAACAAGTAAAGGTGATGTTTTTTATAGTAAAGAATTTGCAAGTACATTTAATCTTAGGAATAGACTTTCTTTCAGACGCACAAGCTACACTGGATTTTAATGAAGCGTCCCTTAAGCTGACAATGAAACCAGTGCGTGTAGAAAAGATTGAACCGCCAAGGTTAAATCTTGACCACCTGCCTAATGACGAGCAAGATAGAATCCGACAAGTGGTAAGTGAATTTGCTTCGTTATTTAGTGATATTCCAGGATTTACTCAGGTTACTAACCATAGTATTGACACCGGAGATGCATTGCCAGTTCGTCAAAAACCATACCGGTATGATAAGAATAAGGAAAAAATTACAGAATGGCATATTACCGATATGCTACGTAAAAAGATCATAACGCCCATCTCAAGTAGTTATGCTAGCCCGGTGGTTTTATGTAAGAAAAATAATGATTATCCTTTGGAGCATCCAAAAAGGTGGAGATTCGCTATTGATTACCGTAAATTAAATTCCATAACGAAATATCCGGTATATCCGTTGCCGATCATAGAAGAAATTTTAAGGAACATAAAATCAACCAAATTTATGACGACTTTAGACTTAACGACTGGTTATTTTCAAATAGGGGTGAGGCCTGAGGACGTGCCTAAGACTGCTTTTATAATCAAGTCTGGCA
Source organism: Stegodyphus dumicola (assembly GCF_044657685.1). Classification (NCBI taxonomy): domain Eukaryota; kingdom Metazoa; phylum Arthropoda; class Arachnida; order Araneae; family Eresidae; genus Stegodyphus; species Stegodyphus dumicola. The sequence goes on along the minus strand of NC_140776.1, from coordinate 97,803,621 downwards.
CTTATGCATTTTTGCGTATGCCGTTTGGCCTTTCAGGGGCCACAGCAACATTTCAGCGATGCATGGACATTGTGTTAAGACCTGTTCTTGGAAAGTCCACATTTATCTATTTAGACGATATCATTATTACTAGTGATAATCTGGACCAACATGTACAGGATTTAAGACAGGTGTTTTCTTTATTAAATGAGGCCGGTCTAAAAGTTAATGTCGAAAAGTGCAAATTTGCAGCCCCTGAATTACAATATTTAGGTTACAAAATATCTCAAAAAGGGATCGAGACAGATGAATCAAAAATAATCGCTGTACAAAAGTATCCGACTCCAAACACGGCAAAGAAGCTCTCTTCTTTTCTAGGACTTTGTTCATATTATAGGTCCTTTATAAAAGATTTTGCGGCTATCGCTGAGCCATTGTTAAAATTAAAAAGGAAAAAGGCAAGATTCTCGTGGACGGCCGAAGCCAATAGTGCTTTCGAAAAATTAAAACAAGCATTAACGCAAGCCCCTGTGTTAAAATTTCCTGAAAAGGATGAAAATTTAGAAATTTCAGCGGATGCTTCGGATTATGCGGTAGGAGCGGTACTTTCGCAAAATCAGCAGCCCGTGGCATTTTTTAGCCGAACTTTAAATCAAACACAAAGAAACTATTCCGCGACCGAGAGAGAGGCACTTGCAGTTCTGTTAGCAGTGCAAAAGTTCGGAGTCTATTTTGGAAAGGCGCCGATAACAGTATACTCTGATCATGCGGCGGTAACTAGATTGTACTCAGGGAAAAATTTATCCCCAAGGTTAATAAGATGGGCACTCAAGCTGCAAGAATATAATCTGGTAATCAAGCATAGCCCCGGAAAGGAAAATATCGTAGCAGATGCCCTATCACGAATTAAATTAGACGAACAGGGTAATACCGTAAAAGTTGCAATGCTTACAGCGTGTACAATAAATTCCCGAGAAACTGTAATAACAGAACTGGGTAAGGATCCTGAGTTTGGAAGTATTTATGAGTATTTGAAGGATCCTGAAAAGTTTAGCCACCAAGATATTGTGGCGATAAGAAATAGGGCGGCCCATTACGAACTAATAGATGGTCTATTATTCTACACAAAAACTACGAATTCCAACAACGAATTTCGACCTGTTATCCCAGCTAGTCTTAGATTAAATATCCTGCATGAGCTCCATGACAGCCCTTTAGCTTCTCATGCTGGTATTCGAAAAACTATCCAACGCGTACGCGAGGCAGTCTACTTTCCTGAACTGCAAAAGTTAACAAGGGCGTATGTCCAGTCCTGCCCAACATGTCAAGCCGTTAATTATATTAATTTCCGCCCGGCCGGGTTTCTAAATAGTATTAAATCCGAATTTCCAAATGAAATAATTGGCATCGATTTATTGGGCCCTTTCCCAAAAAGTCAGTTAAATAAAAGTCGCTATCTCCTTGTTATGGTTGATCATTTTAGTAAATGGACCGGAATTGTTCCCTTAAAACGAGCTTCCGCGAAATTAGTTACCGATTCTATTTTAAATAAATATATTTTAAAATACGGGGCGCCCCTAAAAGTTATATCGGATAATGGTCCTCAATTTGTAAGTAATATATTTGAAGACATGTGCCAAAAACTGGGCATACGTCATTTAAAAATGGTCCCGTATAGGCCGCAATCAAATATAGCGGAACGGGTCAACAGAAATATAGTGAAAATTATCCGTAGTTATGTTAAAAATTTTCATAAAAGCTGGGATAACTATGTCAATGAATTTGCTTTCGCCCTTAGGACCGCAAAACATGATACAACGGGCAAAACTCCTGCTGAGTTATTTCTAGGCAGAAAGATTATAACACCGTTAGATAAACTATTTTATGTGCAACAAAGAGCCCCAGAATTTAAAATGGGTGATATAGAAAAACTAATAAAAGAAGCAAAAAAGAATACGGAAGTAGCACAAAGAAAACAGAAATTATATTATGATTTGAAACGACGGGGAGTAACTTATAAAGTAGGGGATGAAGTTTTAAAAATTAAGCATTCACTTTCTTCAGCACCAGAAGATAAAACTGCCAAATTTTTTCCACGATTTGAAGGACCATATGTTATAGAAAAAATAACTCACGCTGTTGTAGGGTTAAAAGCCAGAAATGGTGAAACCTGTTCCGCAAACATTGATCAAATCAAGCCCTACTTCGATCGTAATAAAATGCAAATCTTTTCAGATCTTTTGCAGGATCCGGCACGGCAGACACCGCAGGTACAAGTTCCAGAGGTGAAAAAACGACAAGTATAAGGGCAAGCCAATGAGAGACAGAAGCAAGTGAAAAGAAAATTGCCCCGCGGAAAAATGGAAGGTAACAAGAAAAAGAAGCCGTTCCACCGTCCAGAAAACAGAGTTCACGAACACCCCCAGAATGAAGAAGGGAGAAGGACGACGTATGTGAAGAGGACCAGGAGAAATGACGGCAACTATAACCCGGCTTTAAAACGGAAGATATACTCATCCGACAGAACTCTCCGCAGCAAAAGTCGCCGAACTGCGGAAGGGCCATCAGCGGCGGAGGAAAAAGTACAAGAAAAATTTGAACGGCCAACAACGAGGTCCAAGCAGGATCACGACAGAAGTTTCCCGGTTCCGCCAAGACCAGCTGCCATCAAACGGCAAAGACCACAAGCAGAGGAGAAAAGGAAAGTATTCAAGGGTGGCCGTACTGGTAAAAAAAGGAAGCTTCCAGAGGAAAGCACTGAAGGGCGAGCCCGTACAAGAAGGAGGATAAACCAAGCTACTATCTGCAGTACCTTTAAAGACTGGGCCCAGAAAAGGATGTCCGAATATTACAAAGATAAGTAAAATTTTATGTTACTTTGCAAACTTAAGTTAATCTTTCATTCTTACTGCAAGTGGCAGATTTCAAGAAGTTTTACCTCATGCGAGGTCTACCTTTATCGCCAAAAGGGCGAGAAATGAGTTGTGACCGATTTTCTTATTATGTTTTTCAATTACTCGCGCGTAAAACTAAAGTTGATGTATAATAGCGTTGTGTAAAAACTTAAATATTGTAAAAAAAGTTATTGTATAAATTTTATTTAAAACATTCTAGCAAGAGAGAAGTTTTAGTCTGAAAGACTTTTTGAAATGTATTATTTCAATGTAGAAAGAATTGGCACTTGCTTTGAAAATAATAGAAGTTAACAATGTACTACTAATGTATGTTTTCAAATGTGTAAAATTAACGGCATGTTGATATGTTCTTATATACATGTAAACTGTTATTTTAAATGTTAAGAAATACCGTGATATGGTAAAAGTGAAAGTAATGTTAAAAATTTGTTATTCGTGTGACTGTAAAGATTAAATCATGGCGAATATGTGGTAAAGGTTGAATGATGTAGTTAGGCTCTCTGACGCTACACTTTAGAGTTAGCCACTTTTAGAATAGTACCTCAGGGTTTAGAGTTGAAAGTAGGGTGTGTTAAGAGGTCTCGTTATGTTGAATTTTAACACGTTAGTGTTTTGGTTGTAGGAGGAAGTGTGGCACACGTAGACAGAAACACATTCGTGTTTGGTGTTCTTTTACAACACATGTCAGAGAGCACGGGGAGAGATAATTAAAATAGTCATGAATGAAATAAGAATGTTAAGAGAAGTATATTCTATATGTTATTTGCAATGTCATTGTGTAACATTTCATTAAACTAGTTTTCCTTCCAGATCTCTGGAAGGAACCAGAATTGAATAAAGCTCCTGTTTAGATGCAGTACAGATGAAAAAAAGATTGTTGTATATCCTGGGAGCTGCTATTGTAACAAATTTCTTTCTTTTAAATTTTCTAGTTTCTAGAGAAGTTATGTTGTAAAAGATTGGCCTCGCGTTAGTTTCTAGAGCTAAAAGTTTTCAACAAGGTCGTTTTAGACCTCAGTTTCAAACTAATTAATTCTGGCGGGAAGTATGTAAGGATCTTAAGTTTTACTAACGTTTATTTTATTTTAAATCTTTACTATCACTTCTTATTTTCTACTTCCGGCCAGAATTATAAGCGTGAAGGTTTTTATGCAAAGTTTGTCTGGCGAACGCCAAGTACTTAAGTTGTGGCTTTTTGCCAAGCAAGAGAGAGAGGAAGCAGTGAGTTCGAAGCAGGCCGCTTACCTTAGAAGTTACGCAGTTGCTATTCGCCTTCCAGGCCAGAGGTTTTAATCCTCTTGATAAATTAAACGTATTGTAGTGTTCACAGTCTCTGTGATACATACGCTTCCTGTTATTATAAGGCCAATCTTCCACGTGTATTATTCTCAAGTTAAATTAGAGTTTAGTTTTATTTTTATACTTTTTTACGTTAGACCCCGAGTGGAGGGTCAGTGTATTCCGAAGTACGGAAGTAATTGTATATAGAGAAAAATAAAGGGTTTTGTATACCCTTCGTCTGTATCCTGTCTACTTACCACAATTAGTGAACATAGCTTTAGTAAGCTCTCTGTTCCGAGTCAGGTCCTTGTATGTTCCCGAAGAAGGTTAGAAGGAACATTGAACCTGATAAGGTAAAGTTACCTATTAGATATACGTAACACATACATGGTAATACTAAGCACATATGTATAGATAAGTAGATACGCATACATGAGAGATACATTGCATGTACATTATACTTTGAATACATTGCATCTACATATAAATATGCGTTGAAATATTCACATATATGGTGAATTATACTTGACTACGTTACATCTTTGCGTACATTACATTACACTTTGAGTACATTACATCTACATATAAACATAAGTTGAATTATTCTCATATATGATGAATTCACACTCAATGAATACAAACATAGTATTATAAGACACATTATACATGATTCATTAGAATGGACAGACCCAGTACTCTTATGTCTTAAAATAATACTATACGACTTGGAAGAGTTCCTTATCCAGTTCAGACAGTTTTTCCATCATCTTACTGATCTTAATTGTTAGATGTCATTGTTTCACTAGAAACTTCCGGAAAAGGTGTTGATTTGTGATAAGGAATCTGACGTGCGTTGCAGTAGTGAGTGAGCAGCTGGTAAGTTAGTGCTCCGGTGTGCCTACTTCTCCGCATGTGCATCTATCTGTTGCACTGATTACAAATCTGAGGAAGTACTCTGGAAATGGGCCGTGTCCGGTAATATACCTGACCAGCTGTGAGTTGGTGACTAACCGCATCAGGTCTACATACCCAAAATGATAGTACGTCCTGCGGCCGGGTGTGCTGCAATCCCACTCTTCCTGCCATTGTGCCGTAGCTTTAAGTTTGGGTTACTTTTTCAGGTGGAAAATAGGTGGGGATGTTGACATGGGTGTGTGCCTCTCCTGTGGCAGACTCTTTAGCAAGGCGGTCCGCCATTTCATTTCCGTCATGTCTGGCGTGGGCCTTCACCCAACCTATTCTAATGTTCCTATTTTGGTACTCACGTAGATCATTTTGGATTTCTGTGATTATGGCCGAGAAATGTTCCGGGTTGCTAATAGCGTGGAGAGATGAGAGGATGTCAGTTTTGATGAAGGCTCTACAAAGATTTTGATTGAGCGCATAGCGGATGGCCTTGAGCTAAGGCCACAGCTTCTCCTTGAAGCACACTATTGTGTTCACGCAGCTTCCCTTTCCATTCTGTTACAGTAACTCCAGCTTGCATGGCCACGCAGGCGCACCCGACCTGATCATTAATCTTGGAGCCATCTGTATAAATGACCATGTTCCTAGACTGTCCTTTGTATTGTGAAGAGGAGTCTAAACTTTCTTGCTTTCATGGGAAAGGCCCATATAGCAGCAGAGTAGGAAACAATCTTCTCTATAACTGTCTTAAATAATACTTTTTGGATGTGAGTATTTAGACACCACTTATGGCCTTGGAACCGACTCAGTTGTTTGGGTATGACCGATGTTCTGGTCTTCAGTTCCATGATATGCAGAATCCAGGATAACTTTTCATCGATGGTGAGCCCCAAATACTTTAATTGTTAGACCACCTGGACTCGCTTGTTGCTTATTAGGATTCTGGGCCTTCTTGCTAGGAAGACGCCCTTTTTAGGGTTTAGCATGACTCTGGATTTTTGTTTTGCTATTTGGAGTTGGAGAGAGGTACAGAGTGTGTAGAATTGCTCGCAGACCACATTAGAGCGCTCTTGTAATTCATTTCGTGTTCTCTGGACTATTAAAGCATCATCATCCGCATATGCATAGATTTGCGTGCGCTCTGGCCAAGGTGCGGTGAGCACCTTGAATGTTAGGTTCCACAGATGGGGGCTCACACAAGAACCTTGAGGGCAACCCCAGTCTCTGTGGCCTTTCTATGGTTCCAATGTTGTGGATTGCCAGAAGCCATTTGTTATCCAAGTAATGGCAAAGAGTCCTGTAGATATTTTTCGGGCATGTGGCATCTCTCAAGGCGTTCTTGATGGCCGGCCACCATAGAGTATAGAAGGCGCTCTTGAGGTCGATGCTGATAATGGCCGTATGGTGTCCGCTGTTTCTGTTGGCCATTATTGCTTCCTGTATGTCGTGAAGTGTGTGCAGGTTGGAGGTACTTGGTCGGAAACCGTACTGTCTTGGGCTAAGGTAATTGATTTGATGGATGTGGTGCCTTAGGCGGTTCATGAGGAGTTTTTCGTAAATCTTCCCTTGTGCTGAAAGCAGGCAAATGGGGCGATACGAGCCAGGGTCTGTAGGTTCTCGGTTTTCCTTGAGAAACAGGACGACTTGGCCGATTTTAAACGCTCTAGGAAAGTAAACAAGTCATGAAATCACTCAAACACTTTACTGTACGCAATGTTTCAGGTAAAAACAATGTTAAGAATTTTTATACATTGACCAACTTATTGCGGCCGCGCCACACGCAATTTTTTTCTCTTCACCATTTCTAATATAACTTAGCCGGGTATAGAATCCACTGTTTACACTAATTTACTCAGGGTATTTCAAGACAGAACCTAACTACTTTAAATCCTAACTGTGGCACTGTGAAGAGAATCAGATGACTTTTCGTCCCCTTTTTAACCTTCGACTAAAGTAACCCCGAATACAGAAGAAAGTTTAAAATACATATTTTTGTTAGTTTCTTCGGTTTCGCAATTTATATTAGCAAAAAAGGTCTCCGCTAATTGAGGGATTAACAGAAACAAAGCTAAATCAAAGTTTAAGTATTTAAAATATGAGATTCACAACGCATTACACGCTTACACGTTTTGGCTCAGAACTTCAGTTTAAGCAAGCCGACAACTGTAAAAAACATAAAACAGAATTCAAGTACGGGATGTTTTTTTTTTTTTTTTTTTTTTTTAAACTGACAGTACTCAGAGAGTTCTGTAGCTTGAAATATTAGCCGAAAAGGCACGAAATTTTGTATGGGGACTATTGATGACATGGGAAAAAGGAATCCGCGAAAAACAAAATTAGTTCCAAAAATTGCCGATAGAGGAAAATGTGGCGCTTTACACTTACAAGACAGCTAAAATTTTGCATAAAACACGGGAAAAAATTGCATAATGCAAAATCCTAATTACGTAGTCGACACCCAGCGTCAGTATTTTGAGTTATAAAAAAGAAGCAAGGCATTGAAAATCATTTCAAGTATCAGTTGCTTTGTAAAATGCATCTCACTTTAGCACAGCATGCATTACTTGTGAAGTTGCTTTATTGTTTGTTGTTTGACTTCTGAATTAGTATTTGTTCTGCGTATTATTGTGTCTTAAGTTGTTTTATCTTAATCAATCCAATGCAGCGGCTGCTCTTCGCGAATTTAGAAGTCGAAAAAATTTACGTATAGGACCTCTATCAATTAATGCAATGAAAGCAATGATTAAAAAATTTGAAAAAACAAGTTCTCTCGCAACTCGGCCTGGTAGAGGATAGAAACCGATATCGGAGGATACTGTTGCACCATCACTTTACTGAAGAAAGAGTCCTTAGTCGCTGTTTTTGTGTTGCATGGCAACCTCGCTCCCCGGATCTAACCCATGTGACTTTTTCCTGTGGAGTTATTTAAAATCGAAGGTTTATCTTGGTGGAGTTTCTAACTTATCAGTTTTAAAGGAAAACATAACACTGGTTGTTATGAACATACCTTTAGAAATATTTCATTCAGCTGCAGAGAGTACGGTGAACAGAATGTAATACTTAGTCCAAGAAAATGGAGATCATATTGAAAATAGCCGATGTCTTCTTCGGGAAAGCGATTCTACTGAATAAAAACAAAAGAACAAAGAATAAAAAATAAGTCGAATAGAATGTTCTTTTTTTTTTTTTTTTTTTTTATTTTTATTTCTAACCATTTACAGAAGTTATTTTTTAGAATAAAGTACATTTGTGGAAAAAATAATTCTTTGTTATTCATTTATCTATTTACTGTATCTTTTTTAAGTGGTTAGTGGTCTAACCACTTTTTAAAGTGGTCAGAAATTTTATCGTGCAGTTAATTTTAAAATTTAGACCAAAAGCGCCATATTCCGCCCTATCAGGAAATTTGGAACTAAATTTTTTTCCGCGGATTCCTTTTTCCCATGTCGTCAATAGTCCCCGTACAAAATTTTGTGGCTTTGCGGCTGATAGTTCAAGCTACAGAGGTCTCTGAACACCGTCAGGTTTTTTTTTTTTTTAAACACCCTGTACATTCAGAAGCAGGGAGAAAATTGTATAGAAACAGTCAGCGAAATGTTGGCCAAAGCTCTTCCTTATACTCAAGATATAAATTAAAATAAAAAAAAATTATAAATCTCAGAATATAAATTAGTTATACCTAGTTAGAGAGTAAATTTATATCCTGGTGCAAGCCGACTAAAGTAGAAGTGACAGTCAAGACAAAAATTAATAAGATAGACTGGTTAATAAACATATAACCTGAAAACTGTGTTTCGCTTTTACCAGGGGTTCTTAAACTTTTAAAATTTTGTACCAGATAAATACACTAGATATACCTAAACAAAACACAAAGATAAAGACCCAAACATAATAATATTCCATGAATACCCAAAGATAATGTTCTAAATATACAATAATACACGTTATCTAATGAAAGTGACCAAACGGTTTCTGATAGGCAAGTCAAGGTGTTACATCATTTAGCGGTGAATCGAGCGCTTTGCTCAGAGTAAATATCTGAGTAAATTTCTGCAATATAGCATTCGATTTCAATGCGTTAGAAGTCAAAACGGTTTGTGTCAGATTCGAAGTATTGTCTGAAAGAATATATGAAGTAACGAATTATCGAAGAATCATCTAGAAGTAGTACAGATAATCACGAAAGCAGGGAGTTATGTGAATATTTTCAAGACAGGCAGTCTCAATGCTAAGAGAGCAATTTTAGAACTCTAGAATTGCTGTAAGGAGGTCTGGACGAAGCCGTAAACGATTAATAACTGCTTTTCAAAATCGATGTATGGAAGTAACTGCCCTTCGTAACAGAAAGTCGGCAGTTAAGTTCAGAGCTTGCAGCTGCCACTGGAACTGCTGTATAAAGACAAACAATAGAGAGAAGGCTTGTGAAAAAGACTTAACCAAAAAAGCCAAGGGTATGTGTTTCACTGTTTTCAGAACAAAAAAGGTATACTTTAAATGATACAACGAATGTCAGAACTGGAGTAAACACCAAATGCTTCCATGTTCTCTTTGCTGATGAGTATCTTTATTGATAATCGACATCTTATTCTGAGAGTGTTTAGATCTGCAATCGTCACGAAAATTGCCTTTGAACATTATAGAACGTGACCTTACATGTGTGATGGTGAGGAATAATGATCGATGGGCATACTGCCTTACAGGTTTTCAAGAGCTGATCTACGACTGATCAGAATTATCTGAGTGATGTCTTAGAATCTCATGTAAGATGTTTCAAAGGTGTGTATGGATCTGACATTTTATTTATGGAAGATAATACTCAGTCATATCGAGCAAAACTCGTTGACGAATTACTTGAAATTGAAGACAGTCAGCGAATACCGTTACAAACAAAATCTTTTGATCTCAGTTCGACAGATAACTTATGGGCCTATTTTGGAAAACAAATGGCAAGAAGACTTCCTCATTCTAGAGATGTGAATGCCCTGAAGATTGCATTGTTGGATGAGTGGAACTTAATTTTAAAAACTATGGTTAACAGTTTTATTTCCAGCATGAAAACACGTTGCGATATTTGTTTACAAGTCACATTAAAAATCAAAATTAAGCTTTAATTGCCTTTCGTTTTTTTCTCTCCCTGAAATACAATATTACCATTCTTGTTCAATGCTACAGTTTTATATCATAATAGAAAGCCCGGCGGTCATACGAAATGACCGCTGTTCTAGATATTATAAATTGTAATTAAAATGATTTGTGCAAAGGTGTCTGCTAATTCAAACTGAATTACCCAGGGCAGGCGGAGAGGACGCCCCTTTGCTTACTGCCCCACGGGTTTCCCCCTTGCTTCATTGTTTAAAATAGAGTGCGATGAAGGAAGTCACTGGCGGTACACTTCTTAAGAGCCAACGCTAGCTCAATAAATAAAGGCGATTTAAATAATAAAATGTTAATTCACATGTCAAAGATCTCTTGTACACATCATTTCTTGTGTAGATCTTTCCATCATTTTTAAGCTCGCCTTGTAGAGGACCATCAATTATTTTTTATTTTACTTCCGTTCTTTCACGAACTCACGAACTCTTGCGTTCAGTTGTAAACCATTTCAAAAGCAGATGATTGCTAATGCAAACAAAAGTTCCCGTTCCCCCTGACATGCTCAGTTTGCGTTCAGCTGAAAATTCAGTTTAAAATACAATGTCGGAATAAAATCGGGCAAAATTTTAAACTCTTTACTCAAAAGGATTATTTAGCATAGGAGTGAGTAAACCTACCTGATGAGATGTACTACGCACAACTCGTTGGTTGGTTTCGTCTCCTTTAATTTTCAACGGTTGCAAGTTTCTAGGTAATTCATATGTAAATATAGTAAAATGCATAATAAGCAACGATTGTATGAATTAAAAATATTTAAATGTTCTTAAATACCATGATAATTTAATTAAAATAATGATAACTGCATGTATGTTATCAGTGTATATGGACTATTTGAATGCCGTGGCAACTTCACCCTATTGTCTAGTACAGTTACGCAAGCAACCAATAAACTATCGACGACAAACAGACACTTAAGCCGCATGTAATAAAGATGCAGTGCTCTAAGTTTTTCTTTTCATATTTATATGTTGCGATGTTATGTATCACACAAGATTCATCAAATTGTAGTGCACGTTTTCTGAGAAATCCGCAATTTTACATATGTAAAGATAATTCGATACACGAGTGCATACATACTAACCTAAAAGCATTTTTCAATTGAAATTCACACAATTTTATATTCACTTTAACCATCTATTTAAATAGTATGTCTAGAAACTGTATCTCGAAAAACTAATGTCATATACCATTACTGGTACATGTACATTACTTTTAGAAACCTTGATTTACACAATATGATTTTACCTTCAAATACTGGAACAACATAGAAAACAATTAAATAAATCATCAATTACATGATTTTGTTCTAGTGATTCAATGTTATCTATACGGTTTCAATTAAGCAGGGTTTTCTATTGTTGTTAGTTTGTTTAACAGTTATCAAATTTGATATTTTTCCTTCTATCTTGCTTGGCAGAAATCTCCCTCAAGATTTTCATCAATGGTTTGTGGGGCAAGATCAAAGTAACGTATAAAATTCAATTGAAAAATCGATAAGGAAGAATATTTACGTTGAGTGATTATTTTAAATAATCCAAATACCAATAATTGAAACGCTCCAGTTAAATAAATTGTATAATTTAGTGCGGGTTCAAAATGCATTTGAAATTATTTTTATTTGGCGAAGAAATAATTTGTGTACATTTTCTACATATTTATGTCTTTGCTATTATTTCTGCCACTGAATCAATCACTGAAAATATGCAAATGTGAGGAAAAAACTGATATATAAAACAAAGTTATTAATATAAATTAAAGTATAAGAGTCGATGCATAGGCCATCGAAAACAGATAAATATTTGCTTATTTTAATGGGCACAAGTTCTAGACTTAAATGGTTGTCACGAAACTGCTCATTTTCCAATAAACATCCGATCAGTTCTAAACAGATGTTTTAATACATGTATCACAGAAAGGAGTTAATGAAGTTCGCTTCTTTTTTACTCTACCTTCTGATATGTAATAGTCACGCAGCTTGTAAATCCTTCGCACTTAGTCTCCGGAACGCGTGGAAATGAATGGCACGGCATTTGAAATTAGATATCAACTTTGAATGATGCTTCCGTCTTCGCATTTCTAAAAACATTTCCTTATGAAACAATTAGTAATATCCTTTTTTAGAAGATTCCGTGATTTCCAACAACAGTGACCGATTTGAGTATTCAAACGCCATGGAAGAAAGCAAATTTCAGAGGAGCACTCCTGTTCTTTCACACGAGTTTCCTCACAGGAATTTAACTTCTTGGTCTAGTTCATTCAGAAGAAACAAAGGTTCTATAACAGCCATTCCACCTCTGTTTAGTAAATTAACTCTAATGGTTGGATTAAGTGTCAGACCTCAGGGTCCTCGGAAATGTTCCAGCATATGGGATGGTGTACTGTTATTGTTCTCTATCATTACTTGGATTGGTACTGTTATGAGCACATACATCGAAAGCTACGATATATCATCAGTATCCCACAAGGTTTTACGTGGGTCACAGCTGCTGTTCATTTTCTTCGTGAGAATATGCTTCTTCGCAAAACGGAATGATATAGCGAAGATATTCAGCAACCTCTCAACGATTACGGCTAGTTTTAATTTTAACAGGTTTAAATATGAAAGAGAAGCAACTAGCAAAAAAAATTACCTTTTTGTCTTTTTTGCCAGTGCCTACTTGATTCTCGGATTAACGTGCCTTTCAAACTCAGTACAGACTTTCAGAGTCCTTTACAACAACGACGGCAGTAAAGTTTTTAAACAGGTATTCATGCATTTGTCAGTGATGTGCAACCATCTTTTGTCAGAAACTGCACTGTACCTTGGAGCTGCTACAGTTACGATGTCTTACGATAGGCTCAAGACAGTCATTCACTGCTATGGACATTCGCTAAGAAAACGATGTAGGGAGTTTAATTTAGTCATGGATGAAGAATTCACCACGTTTAAGAATGTTCTGCTATGTGCCAGAGAAACCGATTCCGTGATGTCTCTATTAGTAGGTCTGGTATACGCAGTCGTCATCTGCAAACTTGCCCTAGCGATCAACTTCCTGAGGAAGGCGTCTGTTACTTCTTTGCACGTATGTCCTTTTTTCGCTTTAAGCAGTTTACTTAGCTCCATATCTATCTTTCTGATAGTCACATTCTCGGGAGATGGTGTACGGAGAGAAGGAAAAAGTTTGCGAGATCTCACTCTGAGCTGCCTTCAAGAATTCGCAAGGAACAGACCTAATAAGACGAAGTTTTTGAATTTCCAAAGTTTAATTATGTTAGTGAAAGATAGCGATTTTGGAGTTACGGGCGCTGATATGTTTGTCATCGACAAAGGGTTGATTTTAACCATTTCAAGTGTTATGGTCACCTATGGAATTATAATTTTTCAAATAGACTAAAGATGCAGGACCATTAAGGTGTCTTCAAAATAATTGTGGGGTTTTTATAGTTATTTCGGAGTCAAGTATCTTTAAACTTTTGATAAAAATTGAATAACAACTATAGATTCTGAAAACTTCTCATACTTTCTATATATGAGTTTCAACTTGGATGGAACATATCGGAAGGATTTTTAGCCATTTTCATACTGAAACAATGAATGCAGTATTTGTGCTTCAAGACAAGTTTCCAGATCGTTTCAGTGTTAACAGACTTTTATAATCCCCAAATAAAACAATCCAATGGATGTAAGATCCAAAATACTCAGCGGCCAAGGATGCGCTTATTCTGTCCAAACCAACTTTTCTGGAAGAGCGAATGTATGGCACTTTTAGCGTAGTCTTCTTAAATTTCTGTGCTGCTGTGTCTTAACAAAATATGTTAATGAAGCCGTATTAAGGTTATATATATATGGAAGTTTGTAAGATTCTTCATCTTTGTAGTGAAATGGCCTGCAGCGGCCGAGAGGTAAAATCTCTAAACACACTCTCTCGGACTTGGATTCGATTCCAGGCGAACAGGCTGGCCGCATGGACGCTTTCAAGGTTTTCCCCCATGTGTAACAGGTATACTAGCAGCTTTTCCTTAGAAAGTCCTGCAGAAAGGCATCCCTCCCCTTAGGCAGATAGTCCTAGTGTACTTTGCTATAATCAACTAAAGTGAAAACTTAGTAAAACAGATTTTCTGGAACTCAGTCAAAGACGGATTAAAGAGCTTCTAGCTTGCATCTGTAACATGCAGTGAAACACAAATGGTTTAAAACAGTATCTTTTAGGTTTAAGAACACAATTATGCTACAATGATACATCTGGCAACATTTTAGTAATGTTATAAGGTATTTTTCCTGCCTTCTTAGCATGTCTTCGTAGTGTAATGGTCAGCACGTTCGGCGCGTATTCGAGAGGCCCGTGGTTCAAGTCCCGGCGGCATATAAGCAAAATGTACCCTGCTAGGACAACGGCTTGATTTTGGCCAATGACAGTTCAGAAAGGGTCACCATTAACTCTGGCCACGTGAGTGATGTCACATTTCTGACGTTTGTTTACATTCTGTTGGGTGTTACAAAGTGCGTTCTCTGAATGAACAATATTTTTACTCTGCAATGTAAATTTGCTCTAGTGATGCTAGTTTTTTAATTTTTCTTTTAAAGTATTATTTCTGTACTGTTAGAAGGGATATAAATTTATGTCTCAGACTTAACAAAATTTCTCTATATAATGCGTGTGTCTATAATATGCGTGTGTGTGTATGCATATTATTTACAATTCTATATATTGGTATTATTATTATAGTTTTATTATTACATATATATATATATGTAATAATAAAACTATAATAATAATACCAATATATAGAATTGTAAATAATATAATTCTATATTTACAATTCTATAATATACCTTAATATACCTTAAAATAATATACCTTAATATATTGACATTTATATATATATATATATATGTGTGTGTGTGTGTGTGTGTGTGCATGCGTGTATTTATATTTCTCCTTTTGGTTTATTTTTCATTATGTCAGATTTCCAGCGAATAAGCTAGAAAGCTTTTTACTCTTAATTTTTCACATCTTCACATTCAGTTTTTTTAAATAATTGAGATGGGTATATTCATATCGAATATTTCTACACAATTTGATTTATTCCTTAATAATGTATTTATTTAATTTTGATAAAGTGGCATGCCAATTTCAGCAGTATAGGATTTTTAATAGTAGAATAATTTGTCTAAAGAAGCTTTTGCTTAGTTTTATTAATTCCTTTAAAAGAAAATTACTTAATAATATTAAAAATAATTCTTAATTTATTACTTCTTACACATTCTTAAATATGTTAACGGAAAATTTTCATTCAATAGCTTTATAAATTTATTTTATGCAATATTTAAATTTAATAAGAACTAGTGTTGACAAATGAATTTCCATTGCTTTTTTTCTACATTTAGTTTAGAATTCAGGTTTCAATGCATGTAATTATTTTCCTTCATGACCCTCCAAGCTAAGCCCAACAGCGGCTGAGCGATAAAGTCACTGGAACGCTGATATTTCGCTCTGAGTTTGATTCCAGGTGGACAGGCTGGCTGCATGAGCACTTACCTTTCTTTTCACCATCGGCGAAACAGCTGGCCCACTGGGTTAGGTTTTTTTCAGCTTATTGGATCCCGTCGATGGAATTAAAAATAAATACATGAATAAATATAAATAAAGAGCTTATTACAGTGTTCTCCGGGAAATTGGCCACGAAACGAGAAACATTGAAATAAGGACCAGAACATGGAAAGAAGGTGCATGATGGGGACTGCTGAGACTAAGCGGAACACTTTTCACAATTATCGTACATGTTAGGCAGGCAGTTATATTAAGGATGTTCTATAATAATCAGGTACAGATGTAAAGATGATCAAATACATTACAAATTGTGGAATACATTAAATGAGTTCTGGATTAATCATAATATTAAATATAATTAAAAACAGCAAAAACAAAAAACACAAGACATTAAGTAAATTAATATATGTACAGAGCGGGCTACTGACGACACTGTGTCCAAGGAAAGAAGTCACTCCAGGCTGTCAGCAATGCTTTTAGCAATGGTAGTGCAGTCTCTAATGCGGCTGAGTGCATATTTATTCTTAATTGTGTTCTTGAACCATGCCGGCATATTGATTGCAGTTGGTCTTTATAAATGTGAATTCCCTGTGCGAGCAGTCAAACAGATAGTCATCTGGGCCACCAGTACTGCCATAAATGCATTGGTCACTGTCTCTTAGGCGACATCTGTGAAAATAGGACATATATGGGCCATGCCCTGTCAGATACTGTGTGAGGTGTGAAGAGCTGCTATTTAAGTTGTGGTTAACTTTTGGTTGGAAATCATACAGTCTTCTGCCTGTGGTGCTTGTCTCTCAGTAGTTTTACCACTGCTTCATTAGTTCACATTTGAGAGTAGTTTTCAGATATGAGTGCGGAAGGGGCACACTAATGCTACTCACGTGGGAGTGAGAGGAAGATTGGCTGCTCCTTTCGCAATTATATCCGCTGCTTCATTTCCTTTAATCCCCGTATGTGCTGGAACCCATTGTAGCTGGGGCCTCAGACTTGCAGGAATCGAAATTAATAGTTTTTGTATGTCTCTGACCATGGGATGTCTACTGCGGCCGCCCTGGATGGCCTGAAAGCTTGACATTGAAGTCTGTGTAAATTACTTTATACCTGGCATTGTTAGCAGTAAAATTCGTGAGCACTTACCTGGTTTTTTACATGTGTTACATGGTCATGAGGTAGTTTTTAGCTTAAAATCCTCCACAAAGACATCCCTCCCATATAAACACCTTGCATGCTTTCCATAATCAAATAAACTAAACCAAACCAACCGTCCAAACAAAACAGCTCCTCAATAGAAATGCTTCATACCTGTCAGCAAATGACATTTATTAATGCAAAAAGCTGTCATATACACCAAATCAAACTCGGAAGTTATTATTAATTATGCTTACAAAAACAAAGTACTTAATACCAAATTTTGTTGATTAATTTGTATTTTTAGAAATATTTGAATAAACTTCTGATAAATACAGTAAACCCTCTCTAGGATAAACTTCAGCAGTTGTACAAGATTTTAATTTTGTGTAGAGCTTATCATCTCAAAGAGAAGATGTTCAACACCAAAATTTGTTAGTATATTGAGAAGAGTGTGTGTGTGTGTGATTATGGCAAAGCCTCGAGGGCTATCTGCCTAAGAGGAGGGATGCCTTCGTGGAGGACTTTCTAAGGGAAACTGGCTCGTATACACGTTACACATGGGGAAAACCACGAAAATACCCATGCAGCCAGCCCGTTCGCGGGATTCGAAGCTCGGACCGAACTACCAGTGTTCAGCGACTTTACCGCTCGGCCGCTGGTGGGCGTATATTGAGAAGAAGTAGTCAGTGTCAGAGGTGATCAATAGAAATGCTTCATATCTGTCAAGCAAATGGCATTCATTAATGCAAAAAACTGTCATACACACTAAATCAAACTCGGAAGTTATTATTAATTATACTTACAAAAACAGAGTACTTAATACCAAATTTTGTTGATTAATCTGCATTTTTAGAAATATTTGAATAAACTTCTGATAAATACAGTAAACTCTCTGTAGGATAAACTTCAGCAGTTGTACACGATTCTAATTTTGTGTAGAGCTTATCATCTCAAAGAGAAGATGTTCAATACCAAAATTTGTTTGTATATTGAGGAGAAGTAGACAGTTTCAGAGGTGATCACAAAGGAAAGGTTTACCTTGTTATAATAATCTGTTTCTGACTTTTTTGCAAGGTTTCGTTTATGTGATTATAGCAAGGCCTCGAGGGTTATCTGCCTAAGGAGAGAGAAGCCTTCGTGGAGGACTTTCTAAGGCAAATTGGCTCGTATACACGTTATACATGGGGAAAACCACGAAAACGCCCATGCAACCAGCACGTTCCCGGGATTTGACCCTCAGACCGAACTACCAGTGTTCAGCGACTTTACCGCTCGCACTGGTTGGTATATTTTTTGCAGGGAATGAAGCGTTTTCTAAGTGTATGACATAACGTATCATTATTAGTCCATGTTAAGATTTGATATAAGAAGTGAATAATGTTGAAGCTAAAATTAAAATTATATAAATTTCAGTGCCATGCATGTAATGTGAATATCAAATTTAGTTTCCTGCGATGTGATTTTTTTTTTCGAATGTAAAGATCAGGCTCTGTTATATTGATATATATATATATATATATATAAATTTTAAATATAACATGAAGTTCTATATTTGAGTATAATACTGAAGAATGCTAGACATATGAGAAAATAAATACATATTTTCTTCACATATTATGGAATATTTATCCCTGACTTAAGGGAACATAAAAAAACAAAGTTAAACAAAGTTAGTTAAACATTTCCAAATCCACCAGAAAAATGTATGATACTCACAAGTTTGACAAAAGATTCTTTGCTCAAATGATAAAAGCTTTGGAGAACATAGATGCTAACTATAAATGCGGGCTAAATACGAGTCCATTGGCATCCATATAAAAACACTGTATTAATTGTAATACTGTTTTAGGTTCTTACGTATTATCCCGCTGACAGGGACAAGTAGCATGATTTAGTGCCATTTGTGGATGACTATAACCTTTAGTAATTCTATAGAAATGATTGGAGCTTGGTGGCCATTACCGAAATTTCCACAAACGATCGATGGGATAATACATAAGTACTCTATTTTATACTGACATGAATGAAAACTAAATTTTGTATCATATACCTTTCTGCTAAAAAATTTTTTGGTCCATGATTTGGTTTGGTTTATTTAATTAATGCAAAGCACTTAAGTGCTATCTGCTTAACAGGAGGGATGCTTTCGTGGAGGACTTTCGAAGGAAAACTGGCTCTTATACACTTGAGGAAAATCATGAAAGTGCCCGTGCAGCCAGTGCATTGGGCAAGATTTGAACCTCGAACTGAACTACTAGTGTTCATCGACTTTACTGCTCGGATGCTGTGGTCTGACCCTCTGTCCTATTAAACTAAAATCCATCTATATTTATAAAGGGCCCATCAAAAAATGCACACTCTTTAACGAAGAAAATTCTTGTATTTTAGTATTGAACCTAATTATAGTTAATCAAATCATACATATCGGAGGTTAGGCTAGATTTATTACAATCTTCCCGAATTTCTACCTGTACAGTTACTTAGATTGCTCAAAGTGTTACAGCGGTAGCCATTAGCAGGAAAACGCATTGCACGATACTGAGCAGTTACTTGAACAATGTTAGTCGATGTGTCTGAAGGGCCTGCGACACATTATACCATAATGTTTTGATGAAGAACCTCTAGCACAACTGAGTTCCTGTACTATAGAACATTCCTCAAAGTCCTCCAAATCCATTTTGGTTTGCTGTCATGTGTCACATATATGTGAGATTACCGATTTAAGGGAATACCATACTACATATTAGTTTTAAGGTTAATGATGGTGTAAAATATACTGGTGTGCAAAAATTAAGGACGAGACGGTTTTTTCAATATAACTTTGTACAAAAGCTTTCCAAATCAACACACTTAATACCGTAAGATCCCCAATACGTAAGGACATGAGTAATGTAAGCAACACTTACTAAAAGAGAAATTAGAGGGATAAAAAGAAGCTTTATTGAAAAAGTAGCATGGAGCGCAATGCGACTGAAGGACGAAACATCCCTGTGATGGGTGTCCAGCAAGAAACATCCGGTCTTTAATATGGGATATGATCTCCCCTGACTGCTAGGCAGGTTTCACAGCGTCTGCCCATGCTGAGAATGAGGGTGTCAATGAGTTGTTGAGGCATTGCTGCCCATTCGTCTTGCAGCGCCAACCGAAGCTCCGGAATCGTTACTGGTGGTAAGGTACGAGCTGCCAAGCGTCTGCCTAGAAAATCCCATACATGCTCGATGGGATTGAGATCCGGAGGTCGTGCCGGCCAATCCATACGTTCAATATCCTTACTCTCTAAGAGCTGTTCGGCAGCTACCGTGCGATGACATGGTGCATTGTCGTCCATGAAACGGAACTGCGGACCCATAGCGCCTCTAAAAAGACGCACATATGGAAGAAGAATCTGGTTACAATAACGGGTCCCGTTGACTGAACCTGCGTCGAAGATGTGAAGTGTGAAGGTCTGTACGACTACCAAGCATGATGCCTCCCCAAACGAGCACACCGCCACCTCCATACCTGTCCCTTTCAATGATGTTCGAGGGATGATTGCGGCTTCCCCGCTCTCTCCAGATGAGCATGCGATGAGAATCGCCACTCAGACTGAATCTGCTCTTATCTAAGAGTACTCGTCCCCATTCATTGTCTCTCCAATTCCGGTGTTCCCGGCACCACAGAGAACGCCTTCTCCGATGGGCAGGCGTTAGAGGTACACACCGTACAGGGCGTCGTGCAAACAGACCACCACCGTGCAGTCTTCTGGCCGCGGTAAAACGCGATATCGGTCGTCCAGTCGCCTGTGTCGTGTGTCTAGCGATTTCTCCCGCTGTCTGCCGCCTCCTTCTTTTGGCCTGTAAGGCAATATACCGGTCATCTGCGGGTGTGGTTCCTCGTGGACGACCACTACTAAACCCCCGGATAGCTGTTCCTGTAGTTTGAAATTGTCTCCAAAGTCGTGAAACGATGCTGTGAGCAATTCCGAACTCTGCAGCCACACTTGTCCCACTGCGGCCTTCCTCCAACTTCCCAATGATTCGACCTAGGGTAAAAGCATCCAGATGTCGTCTAACAGATTGATTATTCGCCATTTCTCGCTGAGGCAGCAACTCGGAGTGATTTTAACTGCTATACGGCGTGCAATCTCTTTGCTAGAAATACTGATCTTACACCGATAACATGCTTTATACTACTCAGACACTCCCCCATTACGTCAACCTGCATATCTGCGATGAGCTACCGTACATCACTTTACTTAATCTCCTGATTGGTCTTTCTGTCCGCTCTGCCTCTTCGTTCAGCTGATATGCTAATTTTTCGACTTCGCCCTTAATTTTTGCACACCAGTATAAATAGCGGCTATTTTAAAATTACAAAAAAGGGCAAATAAATAATTAGAAAATTCAGATTTATTAACAAGTAAAAATTTTATATTCATTACATTAAAAATGCGCATAGAAAAACACATATTACAATGTTATTAATTTATTACTTGCAACCACCTCAGTAGAACTCGTCAAATTTTTAAAAGGTGCCAAACTCTGGCAATCATGCTCATAACAATCCTTTAATAGAGCAATGTCGCTTGTTTCGTGTACATTCTTTAGGTTATTATTCCAAGTTCCAACGATTTTTTACAAACAAATTGTGATATTTTTTGTCTTAATTTTAAAATATGCGATTTGGAATTTACCAACAATGGAAAAAAACTATGAAAATTCTACAAGAATACAAAATTTTTCCAAAACATTTCTAAAGAGAACAACGAAGAAATGCATTTGGTAGATAGCCTATGCTGCTGAGGTTTTTTCGATGACGCGTCTCTGAACTTCTTTAAATCGGTAACGAAAAACACAAAACTAAAAAGCACAAGCACTGAACACAATAAAAGATAAGAAAACACTATCCGGTTCGCAAACACTATCCGGCTTAAACTAACAATGGCAAGTGGGAGGAAGTGGACGTGTCAGTGAGATGAAGACGAGAAAGGGCGGTGGAGCGGGCATTGCAAGGGTGAGTAAGAAATCACTTACTCATCAGAGGAGAAGGTTCCGAGAAGGCCTGGGATATTTTGCCATAAATAAGCACGATGTTAGCAAATTTAACGTTTCGCTCAGTTTTGTGAACATTTTTATTTTTTTATTTTTTTTTCTTTACGCTGGAAAAAAAAACTGTGCGGCAGGCGCTGATAATCCGCCCCGCGGATAATCGGGAGTCTACTGTATGTTCTTTTTTACGAACTATGTTGCCGCTTCTCACTTTCAAATCATTGATTCTATTAAACAAAAATTTGTTAACTTTGTACAAGATTTGAAATAAAACAAAAACAAAATTCGGGCTTCGAAGTGCCACAATGCGTATAAAAAATTCGTTGGTGCTAGGTTTCCTAGCTTATCCTCAGTGCGAGGAACATGCATAAAGATTCTTTATAAAATTATTATTATTATTAATTAATTATTATTTAATTTATTTTTAAATTATTATTTTATTAAATATTATTATTTAATTATAAAAAGAATAACAAACTGCGATAACATTTAGTGGCAACAGTTTGAAAAGTCATTCAAACAGAAAAGTGATACGGACAAAACGTGTCTTTTGAGACTAATAGCAACTATAGTGCTATTGCCGTTGCATTTTATCCGAACAAGTAGGCTTTGCAGTTTGTTTTACAAAATAAAAATACAACAATTTTTGAACGTAACTCTGGTTAATAAAGTACAGTAAGGTAAATGGTTATTTTTTGCATACATTGCAAGAAATTCATGTATGTCAGAAAAATAAAACCCTAATTATATTGTAAGGATCCTAAGTTTTACTAACGTTTATTTTATGTTAAATCTTTACTATCACTTCTTATTTTCTACTTCCGGCCAGAATTATCTCATTATTATTTGCATAAATAAGTTAAACTTATTTATGCAAATTTGTCTTGTTAACGCCAAGTACTTAAGTTGTGGCTTTTTTGCCAAGCAAGAGAGAGGAAGGAGTTATTAGAAGCAGGCCGCTTGCCATAGTAGTTTTACTCGGTTGCTGGTTGTCTTCAAGGCCAGAGGTTTAATCCTCTTGATAATTTTAAACGTATCGTAGTGTTAGCAGTTCTCTGTACTACATACGGCTTTTTGTTAATATACGGCCAATCTTGGAGTTAGGCACTTGTTTATTAATCCAAAGTTAGTTTAGTTAGAGTTTAGTTAATATTTTTATATTCTTACGTTCAGACCACAAGTGGTTGATCTCTGTATTCCGAAGTCCGGAAATCATTGTAAAGAGAGAAAAATAAAGGGTTTCGTATACCCTTCCTGTGTGTATTGTCTACTTCCCAAATTTATTGAATATAGCTTTAGTAAGCTCCCTGTTCCGAGTCAGGACAGTTAATGTTCCCTAAGCAAGTAAGGAGGAACACAGAACCTGATAATATAACCTATTTCAGTTGCTATGTAATGAATAGTGGCTCTATCTATTGGCAACTAACATACTTAAATTTAAATTAATTCTGCTTTCAATTATTGAACCTGATCCTTTTACTGATACGGTTTTTTTAACCTATTACACGAATATTTTAACATATCACACAAATAAGGCAAATCTTTAAAACTTATATTATTAAAATTAATTAATTTTTTTTTATTTAAAATTTATTTCTAAGATACTATTATAAAAAGTGTAAAATGATATTTTAAAGTAATTTGTCTAATTAATGTATAAAGAAAGGGATTCCAAAATTAAGTACAAACTGAAAGAAGTGTATGAGAAACTCAAAGAATTTAATATTTTGAGTTAAGAAACGCTATAAAAGTCCTGAAATTCTGAAATATATTCACCTAGAAGTCATGCATAAAATACCTTAGAATTTATGTTATGTTTATTTTGAATCTCCCCCTTTCTCTGAAAGCAAAAACATTCTGAAAGAAATGTTTGAAATAAATTTTGATTCTCAAATTAATAAGGGTTTTGAGAATTTCGTGAATATTCCAAAGTTATCAATTTGGGAATATTCTATTCATAAAATACTTTTTTTTCTGGAGATTCAAGAGAAAATTATATTTACCTACTCCTAAATCCCATTAGTCATATAAAATTAATATTTTAACGAAATTAAATAATTTAAAAGTAATATGCAAATTTAGACTTTACGTGTCACTTTCCCATTACTCCTGAATAACTTTAGCGGAATTAAGTTGAAAGGAAGAACACAATAGAAATACAATAATTATCATTTGTAAGTTGTCTCCCATAGCAACCATTTTTACCTCCTTGTAATTGCAAAATATTTCGGGCTTCAGATTTCAAAGGAAATACCTATATTGACTGTTCCCGAATTCATTTGGACAAGTTTCTTGCGGAATTCTGTAAAGATGCACAGAATAAAGGACCCTTTATTCCAAAACAGATTGCGAAATGAATTATAATGGGCTTTTTCGTGACGTCTGTACGAACGTTTGTATCTCGTGTAACTCAAAAACGATTACCCGTAGAACGTTGAAATGTAATATATGGAGCTGGTGTAATATCTGTTTGTGTACCTTTCCTTTTTTGGCAGACCGATGATATCAAAAGTGTGTATATATATATATATATACATATATACATACACACACTCACACACCCTCTTTCTTACCCGGCTTTTATCTTCGCAATCGTTCAGCGTAGACATACATTTCCATTTACAAAAGGGTTTTAAACGACGAAAATAGTCATGATCAGGCAATTTCAAATAAAAAAAATTAATTTCCCAGGAATAACGAAATCTAACTTTTAATGCGGTGCGGTCTCCCTCTTTTGAAAAAGAAAATACACATGAAATTTGACCACTGCACCATAAAATTTACTGGGATGTTTAATTTCAAAGTTTGTCATTTTTGATATCATTTTCAACTAGCCTTGAGGGATCGGTCAATTAAGTTAGAATAATTCGAGGAAATAAATTAAAATCAAAGCAGAAAATATGTGTATAATTTAACATGCGTACAAGGAAGTCACGGGGTGTCCACATCAGATTTTTTACTTATCATATGCCACACTTACTAAATATTACAGCAGCTTTAGTTAATGATTTTAATTCAATTGTGTTTAAAATACAGTGAACCCTTGCTGAAAGCGGGGTTTTGTCATCAATACACAGCGCGTATGGTAAAATCGCGTTTCGAAAATTATCTTTCTATGGAAAAAATGTGTTCGGTATATTTCAGATTATGAAAGTATACAAACTTAAACAAACTTAAGTATCGTTTTAAATAAAAATTTTAAAAAACGAAACAAATGTTAATTGAAAATAGTAAGCGATAAAATTATTTTTTTTAAAAAGCTGGTTATTCTTGTTTCAGACAATAAGTAATGCAACTCTAAGAGTTTCACGGTAAATGGCCCAGCGTTTTTCAGTGCCTCTCAAAAAGTGTCTTCTGCGCTCTTCATTTCGATCAATCAGACAAATGCTGTGCTTTTTTAAAAATTTTTTTAACTTTTCGGAAATTAACAGCGACGTATCTTCATTGTCACTGCTTTGTAATATGTAGCCAATACACACAGTGCATTAAGTGAGTTTTGTAAGGTGTCCTAAATATAGTGCAGTGTTCAATGTAATATGTATTATAAAAATTTTAGTGTATTGGGTGTTTTATATACAGCAGTATGTTAAGGTGCAATGTAACCAGTAGAATGTTTAATTGCAAAGTTATTTTTGGTATGTTTTAAGAATACAGCAAAATTTATGCCACAGTTAACTTTTAACATGTTATTTAATCAAAAGTAATATGGGCTGTACTATCTCCTTAAATCTGTATTTGTATATTATAAGTGCAGCACAAAGTAAACAAAGAGGATTTCTGTGTGCAAAATGTGTAATCTGTTTGTGATGTGCAATTTTGCTCTTTATTTAAGAGCTTCTAATTTATTTATCTGTTGTATCAAGTTATTTATTTAAGTCTGTCTTATATAACGAAGTTATGTACTATATAATCCAGTTATGTCTTATTTAAACAATTACATTGTTCAGAATCTATGTTGAATTGTCAAGAATAATGTTCAGTGTAATATTTTGCAAAGTATAGTGTATTAAGTGTAGCATTGAGTTGTAAATGTGCCTTAAGTACAGTGCAATGATCAACGCAATGCATATTATGAAATGTATATTGTAGCGAGTATGTGTAGCAATGTGTTAACATGCGATGTAGCCAGGAAAATGTTTAATTTCGCATGCAGAAAAATCTATATTTTGCCCTTGTATGGCCATGTACTTTGCCCTTGTATTGTTTTCGGAGTGTAGCTTCAGATAGTTGCGGGTTCCGGACGATACCCGACTAGTCTATGTAAGCCGTCCGGGTGTCCGGACCTGCTCTCACCTGTCACCTGTCACTGCTTTCACTGTCGGCTGGTGTTATAAGGATCCCTCCAGTTCTTCATTGGTCATTTCTCGATTAACTCTTTGACTTCTCCTTCCATATTTGAAAGTCCTTCGCCATCTATAGTTTTTGAGGTTTACACTATTTCTTTCGCATCACTTTCAATCAGCGGAAACAAAAATGATGATAATTTTTGGTAATTAATTAATGTAAACAATTAAAATAACGCGCATATGCGAAATCGCGTTCCTTAAATCCAAGTATTGTAAGGTCTGTAAGACAAAGAAGTAACCTTAGATTAGGGGGGGAAGGGTACATTTTAAATAAAACTTTATCAGTTTTCAGAGAAATCTAACACATGACTCTCTTTTCCGGAAAGAAAATATTATTGCAAAGGCTGGAGAATAATCAGAATGAATGAAGTTGGCATAAAGCAAAACAGTTACGTTTTAAAACAAATGTATCGCCATCTATTGCACAAAATAGGAATGAAACGTAAAACCCACGAGTGTTTTATTATGAAATCTTTGGGAGCTAATTAGCTAAAGAAATTTAATTTTTGTGAACGTGATTTACGAAAGGCTTCAAGGAAATCCAATTCACCAAGTGAAGACTTGTGAATAATTTTTGCAAGAATTAAAATTGCCATAAGTGTTCAATTATGAACAGCTTTCGAAGACTTGTTTATTTGTTCCTTTCGAACATAGGATTCATATCCCTTGATAAAAAGTTTAATGCTTTTTAGCACTATACACTTAACTCCACTGTCAAGCAGCTGTAAAGTCTCTAAGCATTGAAATCAGTGATGGGATCTTGAAGAAATAAACAACGAATCAATTGATAGCGTAGAAAATGATCTCAAAATAGAACTTAAGGAGAATCTGATCAGTTTTGGAACTAATAGGAATCTAAAATGGGATTACAAAAAGGTGCTGAATTTAAATGCAAGAATATAAATAAATGAATTCTAAAACTACAGAAAAATGATTTGATGAGATTTGGACCTAAGAAATTAAATGATTATAGAGATAATCAATCACATTTTAGCGGCTCAGATATCAAATTTTCCATCAAGTTTCAAATTATTCAAAATATCTACTGTAGAAGAATTTTCACAAGCTAATTTATGTATAGGACGAGAAATAGGATTCTGCTGCAAAAAATCAGCCAAAATTAAAATTCCAAGAATAAGCCAAAATAAAAATCTCTCAGTAAATCCAGTTACAAAAATTACCAAAAGTGTAAATAATTGGTCGTGTAACGTAAACAGACTTATCAGACGAATTGAAAATTTAAATTCATTATCAGATTCAGTTCGGAAACTAAGACTGAGAACGCTATATAATGAAAAGGCAATTTCGGCGTCATTAATTTCTCTTTTTTAATTCTCCCAGTTTTAATGCATGCATATCATTTAGCACTTCAGCAATAGTGAGACGAATTTTCTTTGGTTTTTCATTTGTGGTAGCCATTTTCGAGTAATCACAAGATTATTTCGCCCCCAAACGCGTTCTCGCTTTTATGATTGAAATATTATTATTCGTTTCTGCTATGCAGAGAAATATGAACAAGGAATGCATATTCTGCTCGCTTTAAACTAAAAATTATTATTCTTGCCGATCGTTGCTATGGGTGGAACCGAAGATGATATTATGATGATTTTAATAATGAAGCGAAGGACAATGACATTCATCTGGACTTGCTTCTAACAGCAGAGCCTTCCGATAAAGGCTGTTTGATTGATGTACATTAGGATTAAATCAAATCGAGATAATATTTTCAGTTATTTAACCTCAAACATAATTTTTCTGATTAAATTACTAATAAACCTTTTTCAAATCATATACAAACAGAACTCCAAAATTCAGTAGTAATAGATCTAATATGTATATTAGAATGTTTTGGCCATTAAATTATTTCAGATTCCTTGAATATTTATCTCACTGAATTTCAATACGTATGTATCTAAAATAAAACCTCTCACTATTCAGTTGGTGAATAGGAACATTAATTACAAACCTTTATTTGAAACCTTATCTGAGCAAAAATATTGCAAGAAAAATCATAACATGCAAGCAGTATTTTTTAGTTGTTTCTGTTTTATAAAGCACTTTCAGAATAATTTTATATATATAAATTAATTGCATTTCCTAAAACATTTAATAATTCATATTAATAAAACGAATTAGTTATTTTATTCATTTTTACAAAAAGAGAAATTTGAAATATGAACAGACATAAAACTCCGTTTTAAAACTGCCTAGCTGCATATATGATTTCTTTTTTTCTTCTATCCATTTGTTCTTTTATTTATTTGTTTTGTTGCATAGATTGCAGTATTGATTAATTTAGGTGTATTTTAATTAGTTAAAGAGTCTAATATTTGATCGAGCACGATTTTCAATACTTCTATATTTAAGAGCTTATCACTTTCATTATGACACCTCTTTCTATTCAGATCCATCACAAATAATTTCCATTTCATATCAGGGCCGGATTAAGGGTGTCGTAGGCCCTAGGCACTCCAGCAGCGTAGGCCCCGAAATAATAAACATTTTTTAACTGAAATTGACCGCTAATATTAAGTAATAATTTTGTTGTAGATATAAATCCGAAAATGTGATGATGCGGCAAAATAACATTATTTTATTTTGGGATTTTAATGTTTTTATTTTTCATAGAGCCATTTTCAATAGCCATAATTCCAGAATTGAGTTTATCTGCAACAATGCAACTTTTATATCTACCAAATTCCATGCAGAATTCCAGGGTTTTAGTACATGAACATGACAAGACATTAGCCGCCGGGAAAACCTCTCGGACGGGCACATGCGTTTGACACAGTTGGCCACGTTTCCATGCCACTACCAAACGCTTGCGCGCGATCGAGAGGTTTTCCCTGCTGCTAAGGTCTTTTATTTTAGTAGCTCAGTTGTGTAATAAGTTAATATGTAAACACTGCGATAGAGCGTGTATGCCTGTGCTTGTATTTAATCACGCTCAACCCCAAGTCAATCTTTAGTTTAAAAACTGGAAGTTAAATTTATTATAAGTAAGGTAAGTAAAGGAAAGTTGTTTTTATACTCTACTTATTTCAACCTAGTTTTTGATTCTGGAATATTGCTTCATTCCATTATAAATAATAGAATTTTCATTTTATCACTTCTTATTAGTATAATAGTCCGCCGTAGAATGCAGCACAATGCAAGGAACTTTGAGTAGGCCTACTATGGGGTGGTTTGGCCATACTATTGTAAAAAATCTCCAGTAGTAGTCGTAGAAATAGTACAGTCCAAATCACCTTTGGAATAGCTTAATTTTAATCCATACTCGTAAATCCGGGTTTCGTTTTTACAAGTTTAAAATGCATTACTTAACAAATTTAAAATAACTTTTTAGCTTTCTGATAGCATAATAAAAGCGACGGGCGCAAACTAAAATGTATATTTAAAGGTGACGAGAAGAAGGAGAAAACAAGTTTAAATTTTAGTTTGTGCGTGCCCATCGCTTTTATTATGGTATATCAGAAAGTTAAAAAATTATTTTAAACTTTTAAGCGCAATTTATAAAAGCTTTTTTTAAATATTTTTTTTTTTAGCGAAAAATGTCTGATGGATATAAAAGAAAACACCAAAGTGGACATGAAAAACGCAAAAAGAAAGAGAAAGTGAGTGAGTCGCTTAGTAAAATTAAAGGTTCTTTATTGAAATATGTTAACATTTCTAAGGAGACAGAAGATAATGCAGATGCGGTAGATATTTCCTCGATCGAGGTTAGTCCTAAAGAAGCTGAGGCTTGTTGGGACTCGCAAGAATGTTCAACCAATAAAACTGAGAATGTCACAGAAGACGAGGCTGACGGGGGTTTACAAAATTTTAACGACGCTTCCAAGCAGGTGGTGCCTGAATCACTACCAACAACATCAGCCTCAAGTATTTTCAGTTCTGATCCAGCACGGTGGACAACCATAAGCGCAGATCTTATCGATTACTTCTCTCGTAATCACCCTGTGCAGAAATTGGATATAAATTTTAAGTTATACGCCACTAAATTTGGCGAAATAATGAGATGTCCATCACAAGATTATTTTTTCAGAAAACTGAACAACAATGATATTATAAAAAGGGACTGGTTGATATTTTCCGAATCTACTGGCAAGTTTTTTTGTTATAAATGTATTTTGTTCAAATCGGACCTACCTGGAAATCCAAACCAGTGTAACCAATTCCTTACAGGCTTTAATGTCTGGAAAAACGCACATTCGAGAATTTCAAGTCATGAAGTGTCAAAAGAACATTTTGCATCTATTTCTGCTTTAGTGAACTACCAACAAACTAGAAAAATTGATGAGGCGTTTGATATTGTCAAGGAAAAAGAAAGCACATATTGGACAACGGTTTTAAGAAAAGTAGTGGAAGTAATTAAGTTTTTGGCCGAAAGGGGACTAGCGTTTAGAGGCGATAATGAAATACATGGTGATCCTAGTAATGGCAATTTTCTTAGGTGTATCGATCTCTTAGCCAAATTTGATTCGTTTCTAGAAGAACATGTAAGAAGATACGGTAATCCAGGCCGCGGAAAAGTATCATATTTATCCTCCACAACGTATGAAGAACTAATAATTTTACTGGGGTCAAAAGTATTGGAAAAAATAGTTACAGAAATCAAAGAAGCCAAGTATTATGGAGTCACTGTGGATTCTACACCTGACGTTAGCCATACGGATCAACTCTCCATAGTTATTAGATATGTCTCAAAAACTGGAGATATATATGAAAGATTTTTGATGTTTGTTAAAATAGAAAAACATGATGCCAAGTATCTTTTTGACACTCTAATTTCAGTTTTAGAAAATCAGGGAATAGACCCAAAATTTTGCAGATGTCAGTCTTATGACAATGCGGCTAATATGAGCGGAGTGTATTCGGGAGTACAAACTAGATTTAGGGAAATCAACAGCGCAGCCACTTGGGTACCATGTGGAGCTCATAGTCTTAATCTAGTTGGCACAGCGGCGGCAGAAAGCTGCTTAGAAGCTGTAAAATTTTTTGAAATTTTGCAATCGCTCAACAATTTCTTTGCAGCGTCCCCTCAAAGATGGTCTAAACTAAGGTCTTTGGGAAGTAAAATTTCTGTAAAAAGACTTTCAGAGACCAGATGGTCAGCACGTTATGAGGCTGTAAAAACATTATGTGCCCATTATGATGATATACGTGGTATTCTTACAAATATTTCAACTAGTGAAGGTATGAAACCTACAACAGTGATTGAGGCACAAACCTTAATCCATCAAATGAATACTTTGGAGATGGTATTACTCACAGTTATTTGGGAAGATCTACTAAAACACGTCGATATTGTAAATAAATCTCTTCAAGTAAATAAATCTCTTCAGTTCTTGAAATCGAGTTTAACACGATGGTGCGACTTTACGACAGTTTAATTCGATATTTATCTCACTGCAGAACTGAGGACATGTATAATAGCTATTATCTTAAGGCAAAAGCCCTTGCACCAGATTCAGAATTTAAAGAATCCGAAACTAGAGTTCGTAAGAGAAAACGACAGTTCGATGAAGGGCCAGATGAGACTCCCTCTCGCAGTGCCAAAGATTCCTTTAAGATTAATGTTTTTTTTATTGTTCTGGATGTGCTTTGCGCTGAAATGACAAAGAGACGCACTGCGTATACCAGCCTTTATGACACATTTAGTTTTCTTACGGATAATACACTGACCGAGGACATTATCAAGGTTAAGGCTCAAGCTCTGGTAAAAATGTATCCGTCTGACTTAGAAGAAAACTTTGTTGATGAGTATTTGATTTTTTCAAATTTGTACCCCAAAACCACCTCTATAACGGATTTCATCAAATTACAAATAAAGGATAAACTTGTGTCAAGTTTCCCAAATGTTAATATTGCATTGCGCATATACCTTTCGATATTGGGTTCGAATGCAGAAGGAGAAAGATCATTCTCCAAGTTGAAGCTTATAAAAAATTTTATGCGTTCAACTATGGGTCAAGAGAGAACTTCGTCACTGGGCCTTCTGTGTATTGAAAGTGATGTCGCTCGCGGCATTAATTTTGAAGATATAATACACGAATTCGCTGTGTCAAAATCCCGAAAAAAGGAGTTATTTTAGGATCTACTTAGTAAACCAAGCGTTTTGTATTCGTATTTTTTGTGTATTTGTATTTACATATATTATTTTGACCTTCACTATATAATAATATAAAAATGTTTATAAGTTTTTGGGGTATTTTTATTTCAATATATTTTTTTCAAAGCCCTAAGACCTTTGGCCTTCGTAGGCCCTAGGCACGTGCCTACTGTGCCTAATTGGTAATCTGGCCCTGTTTCATATGACACATGACAAAATTGACTGATAATATATACAAGATATTGTTTGAGTGAAAAATATCCAGAAAGTTTATGAATGAAAAAAGAGTTTCTTTTTTCGAACTAAGTAATTCAAAATTAATTATTATAAACAGAGAGTTTCCTAATAGTTGCAGTCACATCTAATTACGTTTCTTTTCTTTTACACTGATTTTTATTAAGAAGTAGAAGAACATAAACACTGAAATGGGTGTGTCATTTAAAAAGCTGCCAAATATTTTTAAAAGCATTTTTATACTATTTAGTTTTATACTGCTTTATACTGTTCAGACAGTTTCAAAATTTATTCTCTGTGTGGTAAACAGGTAACAGTGCATGAGGCACAAGACATTTCACAACAGAATCGCACAGATATTGCCCCAATACACTAACTAGCTAGAATATAAAAAACTTGAACTGACTATATACTATTTCTAAGTAATACTGGAGTTATGTATCGAAGTTGTTACATTTAAACATAAGAGAAAAATAACGTAAAATTACAAACAAAGTTATATACATACAAAGTTACATAAATAACACAAACTATTTAGTATATTCATTAAAATATTGGAGTAAGTAAAAATAGCCACTCGTGATGTTTAGCATAAACTGTCGCTGTCTGAATGTTAACAACGTCTTTTTTCTTTCCGTTATCGGCAAGGCCAATATCCATATGTGGCGATTTTTGTGATGAGGGTTTTGTAAAGGACCTTAGTGATGTGAGGATTCAATCCCCATTTAAATTATTGCATCCTGCGGAGGTTCTGTCCAATTTGGTGGGTGCGAATCTTTATATCCTGGAGATGTTCTATGAAGTTGAATTTTTGGTCGAGCAGTAACCCAAGATATTTTAATAATTTGACGTTTTTAATTTTACCTGTTTCTAATTATATTGAGAGTTGTTTTGTAATTTTCTGTGCCGGCTTATGAATAATCATTACATGCGACTTGGGGATGAAGATTTCTAATTTATGTCTCTTGCAGTGATGCTGGACTATATTATTTCTTGGCAATTTTGTTGAAGAACTTTTTGTGTTCGCCCACTGACCACGAAAACAACATCGTCTGCAAACGCTGTAATTTAGGCGAAGTTGGGCCATTAGGGATTTATAATATCGTTGAACGTGATGTTCCAAAGATCTGCGCTCAGGCAGGCTCCCTGGAGACATCGTCGTGCTTGTGCTCTAGCAGTTAAGGTGTTATTGTGCAATATGATACTACTGCAGTTTTGGAGGAAGTTTTCAATGATTTTGTAGATCTTGAGTGGGCAGCGAATGTTGAGGAGAGACTGGAGGATGGCGGGCCGCCATAATGAATCAAAATCATTTTTGAGATCACGACACAGGATCGCTGAATGCAGATTGCTTTTTTCATTGATATTAACTTGGATTAGGACTGCTTGTATGACATGAGTTGTGAATTTTTGTTCTCTGAATTCATACTGGCGGTCGCTGATATGTCCTTCATAGTGGAAGTGGTACTTTAACCTTGCAACAATACATCGTTCGAGAAATTTAACCAGAGCAGGAAGACTATTTATTGGGCGATAAGCATTTGGACTATCGGGTGATTTATTTTTCTTTAAGGAAAGGATGATTTGACTTATTTTAAGACATTTTGGCAAGGTGCTAAGTTCGAGGCATTTGTTGC
This sequence comes from Stegodyphus dumicola, assembly GCF_044657685.1. Lineage (NCBI taxonomy): Eukaryota > Metazoa > Arthropoda > Arachnida > Araneae > Eresidae > Stegodyphus > Stegodyphus dumicola. Next base: position 97,769,368 of record NC_140776.1, on the reverse strand, counting down.
AAAACTGTAGAATTATGTCGCGGTTGGTATGGTGGATACGTTTAACGATTTGATTGCAGATTCCATCAATCGAAACTTTCTTGTTATTAAGATTTTTGATAATGTGCGTTAGTTCAGCCTAGGTGAATGGAGAATCATTTTCTGAATCTGGATAATGCTTATTGTGGCGCATAAGGTCTTCCGTGTCTTCATCTTCGCTATCGTTTAGGAGGACTTCGTCTAGGATTGAATTCAGGGTGGTATGGGTGGCATCAGTGCTGCTGTTGTTGTTGGAGTTACTGTTGCGGAGATGAAGCTGAGTGGTTCTGAAATTTTATTCGTTGCCATCTTGTAAAGAGAGTCATAAATATCTTTGTTGTTACATTATGTATGCCAGGCTTTAAGTTTTGCTTCTATGATTTGGCTTTTAACTAGCCTTTTGCTTTCTGAATTTTTCGAGGATGTTCTTCCTTTCTTCCTCCGATTCTGTGGATTTAAGTTTTCTGCGTAAGGCTCTTGCTTTGTGTTTTCCTTTACGTAGATCTTTTGTCCACCAGTTTATATTGCTCAGTATTGTTGGTGTTCTCTTCTTAAATGTTTGGTCGCAGATGATTTGTATTCTTTCTGTTATTTCTTCTATAGGTTTGTTGATTTCTTCTATGGTGCTGCAGTGCTTGATTGTGTCATGGCTTCTGCGTATTGCTTCAGGTGTTGTACAAATATTTTCTTTCTTCCATTGTTTATTTTGAATCCGGCGATTATTGTGCTTGTTGTCGGTTCGTTGATTTCAAAGTTCGTTGTTGTTTCTCTGTCTAGTAAGGATATTAAGGTATATTTTTAGTAAGGACTGGAAAATCGGTAGTTTAACACATTTTGTCAATCGATTGTCAAAGTCCCTTTAACAGTGTTTTCATTAGAAATTGTAATGGGCTTCCAGTAAAGTACTACTTTTCATTGTTCAAGTTTACCCAAAATTGAATCAACTGTTTATATGAATTAAGGAAGTTGAAATACGGGAAACATAAGATTTTGGAAGTTTGATATAAGAGTTAACGGGAAGGAAAAAATCATTACACAAACAGATAGACATCATTTTAAAAATAGTACTAACCTGATGTGGATACCCTATTATTCACTGAAAACTCACTACCAAATTTACTGACCAAAACTATTAATTCCCTTACCTATGCACATATGTTCGCGGGAGGTAATAAAAAACAGAGATGAGGTTCGACTCATTTATAGCAAGATATGTATGGGAATAAGCTTCCGAGGACATTCCGAGCTCGATAATATACACAGGCTTAAATGAATACTTTTACTTCAGCATACATTTTTAATGTGTAACATCTTATGCATCAGAAATTAAATCAAAAACCATATTATTAGAAATAACTAAAACACTCGATAACATTACAGAGCGTTAAATTAATGATTTTACTCTAGCATAATGCCACTGTATAACTAATGGATGCGTTACCTATGTATCTGAGATTAAATCAAAAGCTTAAATCACCATTACAATAAAACAAATGACCTATGGAAAATTAAGTTAACGCTTTTATCTCAGAATAAATTACCAGTGTGCATATTTTATGCATCTGAAATTACATAAAAAGTGTTATTACTATGAAACAGGGAAACACTTAATAACATTATAGCCTTTACAGAGCATTTAATCAATATTTTTACAACAGCATAAATCACTTATACATCAGAGATTAAATCAAGTACCTAAAGCATCATCATTATACAACAGTAAAACACTCGATAATCTAAAGAGCCTTAAATTAATCATTTTACTCCAGCATACGTTACCTGTGTGTAACATTTTATGCATCTGAGATTAAATCAAAAGCCTAAAGCATCATTACGGTAAAACACTAAAACATTTAGTAACCAACAGAGCATTAAATTCATGCTTTTATTCCAGAATAAATTATTAGGGTGAGATGATGATTATTAGCTGAGTGGTTCTGAAATTTCTGAACCTGAGATGAGTAAGATATTAAAATATGTTACCCATCTCAGATTAAATAAAATCTAAAATGTCATTACTGTAAAACACTAACTATTACAATGGATGAAATTAAGGCTTTTACTCCCGATAAATTACTAATGCATAATTACCTATGCATCAGGGATTGATCAAATGTATAAATCATCATTACTGTGAAACTCTTGTCTTAAAACTGTTTTCGCTAAGACTTGGGGGGGCTCATGAGTCTCCTCTAGAGCTTCTTCAAGTCAAAATCATTATTCAAAACAACGTTCAAATGTTGCAGACACAGAGAAATTAAAGCTGTTAAGTATCTAATTAAATACTATTTTGATTTCTATTGTTATTCGTATCTAAAACAGAATGAAGAAGATGCGTTTCCTGTGAAAAATTGTAATGAAATAATTAGAGATGAAACGAATCCTAAATCTTCTTTTAATCTGAATTAAACATTTCCTCAAATCTCTCGGATCTTTCTTGTAAGAATGAAAAGAAAATTAAAAAAAAAAAATTTAAGTTGCATTAAAAAGTTTTTATTTAAAGCAAAAATGTGAAACATTTTATTGATGAAAAACAAATTTATTTTAATAACTCTATTAAGAAATATTTTATGCATGAAATATAAAACTTAAAATCATAGATTCTTCAGGTTCATTTTCTCAGTGTAATTTGAAACAAATATTCCATTAAGAAGTAAAATATGTTCTATTTTTAAGAATACCTATAAACTAAAGCAAGTACAGAATATGGAAGAAGGTAATTTGAAGAATTAATTAAGATAAACATTTACTTGCTACTCTAAATTATGTCCTCAAAACCAAAAATTGCTATGACGTTATATTGGTGATCCAGGTCTATTGAAATTACAATATTTATACTTTTTACTTCCTGCCAACTATATGCATAAGGAAGGGAGGTAATGTTTTTGCTTCAAAATTTGAATAGTGAGTTTTCTATGAGTAAGTACGAATTGGGGTCCCCACAACATGTGTTGACTACAAATCAATCATGTCTGTATATCTCTGTACCTATTTGTTTGTGTGGTCAATGATAACTCACAAAACTTCCAACAGTTACTGTTTTGTGTACTTAAGCTTTCTGCATTCATATAAAGAGTTGATTAGATTTTGAGTAAAACTGGATAATCGGAAGTGGTACTTTACAGGAAGCCCATAACAGTTTTTAATGAACCACCGGAAATGGTATTTTGGGTTGCAATCTTGCAACTCAATATACCATTTCCGGTGCTAAAAATTAAAGTAAAATTCCGGTAGCTAAATATTAAAATTTTCGGAATGACATTTATTCAAATAATTTTAATATATTGATGTTTCCACTCACTTTTAACTTAAATTAAAAAGAAATTTATCAAAACTTACAGTGATGCATATAGAGAAAGTAATATTTCCGTGTAAATAATTATAATTTTCTTTGTTTCTTACTACATCTTTCGGTTATAACACCTCTAGACGCTTCGATTTTCATAAATTTCGTATTCTACACAAACTGTAAATGCTCATTGGCAGTCTGGTTCTTTTCGTAGATTGATTAATTTTAAGCTACGAGAAATAAACTGTTTTCATGTAAATGTAATCCCATACAAAGCAATTATTATTATGGCAAAAATTCGTGAGAAAATCAAGTTTGTATTCTCAAATCTTTGTACAAGATTTATAATACAATATAAATTAAATTAGCTCCGTTTCTAGATTTTACAGAGAGATCGATTCGTTTTTGGTAGTGAAAATAATGTAAAATTGGAATCTGAAACATTTTCTTCAAATTCATGTAGTAATACTGCTAAATAATTTACGGTAAATGTATTTGAAAACAGCATAAATGTTTTTGGAGGCCATATGCGGCCCGCCAATTTGAGACTACTGACATATTATATTGTATATCAAGGCAAAATAATGCGCTTGGAAGTTAGTTTACAAAAATTTCTACAGATTTATGAAAAATTAACTCAACAAGGAAGAAATAGTATTCTTCACAAATGACTTTTACATTTGTGTAGGAAATGCTATCAGAGAAAAGGGAAGAAAGATATGAACCTGGTACTTTGTTCCACGAAATTTGTTGAAAATTTGGCGTAAAGTGCAGAATGTCATGTGATGAGATAAACCTGATAAAGCAGTAGCAAGCTACGAAACATTTTAAATAACAATGCCGTATCTCACTTTTCAAACATTTTAAAACGAAGATAATAACAAATCACACTAAACAAATTTTCAGAGAAATGGGAGAGCTTCAGTACAGCCCAGCAAATAGTATCGAATGGCGTTAGAGATAAAGAACAGATGAAAAGAAGATGCCACAGAAAAAGAGTTACTTAATATTTGTAACACAAAGGGGACTTTTCGCACATGGTATATCAATACAGCGTTAACAAACTTTCAGCAGAGATAGAGTACACCTAGACGATGGAAAATCACATAGGAATGCATGGTTGGAAACGCGTTTTAGGGGCAGTAATGACGACACAAAAAGCAAAAAAGGAAGGACACATACAGTTAGACAAAACATGTTTTGTTATGTTTAGTACAGCAGAAGATTATTGCTACAACTAGGAACAAAAATAACCAACAATCGTGATTAAAGAAGGTATTCGAAATTAAGACCCCGGACAGTGATGCAGGCCTGCCATCTTCGCATGGAAGATCTGCACCACGAATGGAAGATGCATGACTCGCGGCTCCTGCTTCACGGTCCGGGTCGTAATTTCGAACACATTCTTTGATGATGATCGTTGTCTCTTTATGTTGCTTTTTCTTTTTTTTTTTTGTTGTACTCCGAATAATAAACATATTTCCTCACCCCGTTAATGGCCTTTCTTTCTTGACTTTTGTGTCGTCACAACCGCGCCAGAAAAGAGTTTCCGACTATACATTTCTATGTGATTTCTCGTCGTCTAGGTGTATTCTATCTCTCCTGAAAGTTTGTGAACGCTGTACTGATACACCCGTTGCCGTGCGAAGAACTGCCGTGCGTCGCTGTTTTCACGCTCCTCAATATTCGCCATTTTTCGCGTAAGTCCTCATAATTAGGTTGAGTAAATCATACCATACTATTGAGGAAGCCAAGACATGCGTTTTGATATATGGATTAAGCCTGTATCATCCATACGTAAAAAGTTATTAATTAATTTCTAGTTTACTCGTGGGAGCCCTTTGTGTCCGCCATTGTTCATGCAAGGGAAGAACAACATCGCTTTTTAGTCCATCATTTACTCTCAAGATTTATATCACCGGAAGCGCAATCGTGTCAGGTTTTCCTTGGAACTATTTTCGTAGTGATCAGATTATTATTACGTTAATTACGTAAGATTATTTAGCTAGCACGTGGTGTGATGAGTCATCTGTGAAATTGCAGGAAAAAGTACGGTTTCATCCCTGAACGTATTGCTAACTATGACAAAGAGCTCCAAAGAGATAAGAAAAGCTGGTGATAACAAAAGGTACTAGTGGTTTCTTCATCAGGCAGTTTCTCCAGTTTTTACAGCCCTTTTTTCATGAAAAAAAGATGACAACAATCAGCGGAAAATGACGATTAAGGATTTCTAAATTAAAAGATTCTCCGTCAAATAGTTCAGAAAATATAAAATTTGGCTTATTTTCTCCTTTCTACCCACCGCAGCAATCCCCACAAGGAAGGAATCTACAACGTTCCCCTTTTCCCCCCAGGACTCTTACGAACAAAGAGCCTCTCCCACTACGTTTGCGGTTTTTATGACAGTGGATATTCCTCAATTGTGCAGTCACTCTTTTTTCAATTAGAAAACGGAAACAGGACAGAGAAATTCCCTCTCAAGTCTTCCAGAGTACTTTAAAAGTGAACTTTGCATCTCTATCGGTCATCTACTTCAATTTTAGTGCTTTTGGTGAAATTTTGATTTTAATAACAGCTTGTACAGACTCTATATTGTGTGATAAGATTAGTGTTTCATTGTTTTCGCACTCTTTTCTTAACAAGAATTGAGAATTTTCTCTCTTGGAGATAGTCTAAACTACGGAAGAAGTACTGCTACCAAGGTAGGACTTTTTACTCTTTCGTCCCCGCTTCTCATTCTCCTTGCTACTGTAATTGATTAATTATACCACAGGCATTGCATAGTTTAATAACAAACAGAGTTAATTGCTTAGTGTTTAAAGAGATGAATTAAGGTGCCTAATATTCCTTATTTTCTTAAGTGCTGAATAACGCAGTTGACTTAATATATATTCGGCCTAACATTTTTCATTTCATTTTACCAATGTTTTTAATAAGTTACATTCTTATATTAGTTACTTTTTTCATTTATTGCACTGAATAGAATCTATTTGTTCTTAACATTCTATTATTATGTTTGTACTTGTTTTTTGTTATATATTTTATATTTAACTCATCTAATCTGATTAGTAATTAATAATGGTATTATTCATCTTAAAAAAACAAAACAAAAAAAAAATTGGCTCTCTACGTATAGAAAGCATTTCCATTCAATTATCTCTGTACTACGACATTTCTCAGGAGTGTGTGCAACTTATCACAGTATAACTGTTCACAATTTATAATAGTAATTCCCTCATAGTCAGCTTCCAGCATGGCTCAAACTACACATCCTTCGAGCCCAGTGTCCGTCAACTCGGAAAGTATGCTTTTACCACCGGAAAAAGCAGCAACAGTACGCCAAGAAACGCATATAAGAGCCGTAAATCTTTATCATGCATGTCTAGATCTAGCCAGTACTAGACGAGGCGGAAAACGCATCATCCCACCAGGAATGTTCACAAAGCTTAAAAAGATGCTCGATGAGCTCAGAGATATTGCTACAAGTAATGGGATCAGTAACGTAAGCGACGTTCCGTTTCCGATAGGTATTCCGCATCCCTCCCACGCCGTCACATGTCAGTGCGATGATTCCACCACAGACTTAATTAATACAGAAACAATGCCGTCATTATTAGAGGATAATAATGTTCCTAAAATTTCATATGCTAATGCTGTAGCAAAGGTACCAAGAAAAAATAACCCAACTATTTTGCTATACCCAAAGCAAGAGCTAAAATGCCATATTACAGAGAAACTAAATCAGATCCTTCCCCTCAAAGAAATAAATGCCAATATTGATTATATAGCAAATATTAAGAATGGAGGCATCGCGATCAGCAGCACTTCAAAGGAAGAACTCAACAAGATTACTAACGCCATAAACGTTTCCGAAGAAGCAAATAACTTAATAGAAATAAAAACACCAAGGGTTAAAAAACCGAAAATCTCAATCAATAATATCCCGAATACGTTACCACCAAAATTAGTTCTCGAAGAACTAGTTGACCAACTAAGGATTGATAAAGAGGAGATTTCACCTCTCTTTTACACAAAAGGCAAAAACCCCAACACCATTAAGTGGGTTCTCGAATGCTCCCCTCGTACTCTATCAAAATGTATTGAACGTAGGAAAATTATAATTAATTGGAGCATTCTCCCAATCGCAGAATTCTACGGAGTGAGGAGATGCTACAGATGCCAAGATTTCTCACATTCTGGTAGTGCATGCAAATTTAGGACTTATTGCGCTTTCTGTGGCGGACCTCACTCCATAAGGAGTTACAAAGAAGACGTACCGGATTGTATCAACTGTAAACTGTTCAACTGTACATATGGAACCTACATCAATACTTCACATGCTGCATTCTTCCCCAAATGCCCATTATATCAGAGGGAAATCTCAAAAGTTAAAGCTGCTGCAGTTTACACATCAAAGCAAGAAGAATAGTTAGCTTACTACCTAGTTTCTTTTAAGTTAATTTAAACTTCCCTTTCTGTACATGAATCCATCAAGTACTACCGCCGCCCCTTCAATTCCCCAATCTCAACTGTTTACGACAATTTTACACAATAATTCGCCTCCACAGGACAAGCTTAGAATCCTTCAAATAAACTTAGGCAGAGGAAAAAAGGCGTCAGAACAACTTAGTGAAGTAATTGAAAATAACAATCATGATGTAATTTGCATTACTGAGCCGTATTGCGTAAAAGGTGAAGTTAGATGCCTTCCCCTTCACTGGCAAATATTTCAATCTACCGAAAAGGATCCTCTAGTTAACCCACGTGCCAGTATTATAGTCACCAATACCAAATGGTCCCCTACAATTATATTAAGCCATAGAGATGTGATGACGATAAGTATTAACTGTAAATCAGAACAGCTATTAATTACTTCCATTTACTGCTCACCACGAGAGGATATGGGGCCGAATCTCCACACATTAGAAAATATCTTTAGTAATCTCAGAAGATCACAGCACGTGATTACAGGTGACTTCAATGCTCACCATCAAATGTGGCATTACAATAATACAGATAATAGAGGACATACACTAGCTGACTTTATTGCTACACACAATCTGTATATACATAACCTCTCTTCAGACACTCCTACATTTGAAACAACAAATGGTAAAGGATGGCCGGACTTGACACTGTCAACATTGAGTATCTCCAATAAAATACAAGAATGGAAAGTTCTTGATGATCCAAGCCACTCAGATCATAACTACATCTCATTTGAATTATCAGAAGAAATCCCCGACCTCAAATTAAGAAGATTTTCAATCTCAAAGCAAAAAGCAAGGCAATTTGGAAGAAAAATCTCCACATGTCTTCAATATGCGGAGAAACTTATAGATAAATGCACATCACCCGATGCAGTCCATGATTTAATGGAAACAATTATCAAAACAATACAGGAGACAGCGACCAACACATTTAAACTCCGTAACAACAACAAGATTACGAAGACTAACTGGTGGACAAAGGAATTAAGACGTGAAAAGCAACATACAAGGGCCCTTCGTAGAAAAATGAAAAGTGCTCCGGAAGGGTTGAAAATGGAAATATGGATAAAATACAAGCAACAATTAGCAAATTACAAAAAGAAAATAACTGAAGCAAAATTACGCAGCTGGAAGAATTACTGCTGTAGTAATAAAGATACATACGGCCAGCTGTATAAAATGGCTACAAGTAAAGTTTTTAGTCCCGCACATATCGGTCTTTCGAGAGATCAACTCTCACGTAACAGCCAGCTTGGTAATGTCACTGAAAAGATTCTCAACAATATTCTAGATGTTGTTTTCCTAAAAGATAATGCAGAAGACGATGGCCACTCACATTTCGACATTAGATACAATAATACCGCTCCAAATACTCCAGACGATGTGGAATTCCACTCACAAGAAATTTCAAAAATTATTAAGTATCTTCCGAATAATAAAGCTCCGGGACCTGACGGATTAGACAACAGGATTATTAAGATAATTCACCACGCAATGCCTTCTCTGTTCCACAAATTACTAAACCTCTGCCTCAGATTTTATGTCTTCCCGAATTGTCTCAAACAGGGACAAACAATACTATTCAAGAAAAATAATAAAGATCCTACGGATCCGGAAGCCTTCAGACCAATCAACCTCTTACCTGCAATAGGTAAACTTCTGGAACGTGCAATCGCGGGCAGATTACGCCACCACTTAGAGAAAAACGAAACCATAAGCCCCAACCAATACGGCTTCAGACCTCTCAAATCTACATCACATGCGATAGTAGAACTTCAAGAGCAGATCCGTAGGAATAAATCTTCAGCTCTCCATACAGCAGTACTCTGCATGGATCTCAAAAATGCGTTTGATTCCGTGTGGTGGCCTGGTATCCTTGAAGCATTGCGCAACATTAAATGCCCTCGGAACATATTCAAGCTAATGAATAGTTTCCTAACAAACAGAGCAACGATAATCATCAGCAACAACTGTATAGTAGAAAGAAGAATAACGAGGGGCTGTCCACAGGGCTCTTGTCTAAGTGCAGACCTGTGGAACATCACCTTCAATTATATCACCTCCTACAAGTGGCCGGACCATACAAAGCTCATCGTCTTTGCCGACGATGTGGCCTTTGTAACAAATGGGCATTCAAGAGACATACTAGAAAAGAATAGTAACGAGACTCTCTCCATATTCCATTCCCTCTGCGTCAATCAAAAACTAATAATTTCAGAGCCCAAATCACATATTATTTTATTTCCAAAACCGGGCAAATCGCTACAAAGGCTACCTTGCATTAAAATCAATAATAGAAGAATCAAGATCTCAAAAGAAATCAAATTCCTCGGACTGAAAATTGACCAAAAGTTTTCTTGGATCCCACACCTCATGGAAATTCGGAAGAAGACCCAAACTATTTCTAGAGCCCTCGCAAGGATGCAAGGCACAACGTGGGGCCTCAAGTCGAGGATGCAAAACATTCTCTATAATACCGTGATCGAAAAAATAATCCTCTACGGGGCATCAGCATGGACTCACCCTATGACAGTGAAAAAGAAAAGACTCCTAGCTTCGATCCAACGCCCCTTCCTCTTACAAATAGCAAAAGCATACAGAACTACCTCAACGGCATCTCTCTGTGTATTAACAGGAATCCCACCCCTCCACCTGAAAGCAAAAGAAGATGCAGACTTAGCCACGTTATTCCACCTCAAGAAAAACATAGAGGTAGAAGATCAAAACCTGTGCCCCCTTGATTTTGAACAGCCACGAAATCCTTACATAAGACACCCTGCAGTACATGCAAAACTCAGAATATCTACAAAGAAGACACCCTCAGTGTACCTTCATTTCCAGTCGTGTACACAGATGGGTCAAAGTTAAACGAAGAAGTAGGATGCGCGTTCTTTGCACTCCTCTCAGAACAAGATACAACAGAATGGAAAGGACACCTAAGGAACAACAACAGCGTTTTCCAAGCTGAGCTTTCAGCCATAAAACACGCTATTCTATGGTCTCATCAAAAGCATCTAACATATGTTACCATCTACAGTGATAGCCAAGCGGCAATTAAAGCTGTCAATGATGCAAGAAACAAATCATCAATAGTGCAAGATATCTACGATTTATTATCACAGCGCAAGAGAACATCTATAAAAATAAAGTGGGTAAAAGCGCATGCTGGACAAGCCCAAAATGAAAGGGCAGATGCGCTTGCTAAAAATGCAGCTCAAGACCTATCTCTACCTCCAATCAATGTCCCATTCCCTAAATCGTATGTGAAACATATGTTGAAAAAAATTACATTAAAAAAATGGCAAACTGAATGGGAAAATGCAGAAGTAGGTAGAAGGCTTTTCAACTTCTACAAGAAACCCACATATGATCCAATCTCTTATAACTTCTTCATCAACATATTCTTATCTGGACATGGTCCTTTCCCCACGTACTACTTTGCACGAAATTTGAGCGAATCAGACAAGTGCGTATGTGGGGAAAAGGGAGACCCAGAGCACTATATTTTCAAGTGCCAGCTCACAAAAGAGCTACACTGCAAAGGAAGGTCACAAATTACGCCTGAGTACATTAAATGCATGCTAACGATACCTCATTTACAACAAAAGGTTTCCTTGATTATGAAGAAACTTTTTGCATATAAAAGAGAAGACATATGTCAAGATGCTATCGCATCTGTATAAATACCTCTTATTCTACAACTTGCAAAAATAATGCAAGATTTCAGAAATATTGCAAGTGTCTGAAACAGGCTAAATATGGTATAAATAGTTTTTATAAAATAGTTACATTAAGAATTTGGACAGTATTAGTGTAATAATTAAATCATTAATTAAAATATAATGTAAATAATATACGACTCTATTAGATATATTAGTGTAAATGTAAGTATTATGTGATTTTCTAATGTATATTTTCTGTATTTATGATACATTAATTTACAAAAATAATAATGTAAGACTTCAGTGCTGATGCATTTGTGTGTAACAAGTTAAAAAAATGAAAGGAAATGTATTAATAAGAGAATTCGCCTTAGTAATTCAACTAAGTATGATAAAATGCACAAAAAAAAAAAATCTTCAATTAGCTCCTTAAAATGATGTTTATTTTAATTCGATGTAACTAGATATACTAATGTAAATATATTGTTTGTATGAAGTACAATGTACAATGAAAGTTTGTATGTATGTTCGAAGTAATTATGTTATTTCAATCTGCCATAATCCAACTTTTGTTGATAGGTTAATTTCTTTGCAATAATTGTATACTATGTCTTTGTAATTGTATATTCAATACGTAAGTCTAATATTAATGTAAAATTTACTATGTAAATGTCTTGGTAGGCTAGCATCCGATGCGGGCCAACTAAAAGCCCAGCGGGGTACAGTAGTGCGGCGGAGCAACACCTGTAAAAGTCACTGACGAAGTTCTGGTGCTCCGTCCACTTTTCCCTGTCCCTGTCCCTGTACTGATACACCCAGAGAAAATAATGACCTACGGAGATGCAAAATGGGCTACTCCCATGAATACGAGAAAAATCAAACTGCTCAGAAGCATAACATGGCTCTTTGCCCTCGCCATCAGCAAAGAGTACAGAACAACGTCAACGGCAGCAGCCACTGTACTAGCGGAATTGACTCCTTTGCATATTAGAGCTGAAAAAGAAGGTGCGCTCATAAGAGTACTACAGCTGAGAGAAACAGCTGCCTACAGATCATACTTCTATGTTCCCAAGAACTATGAAGAGAAAAGGCCAGTAAATGCCATCCATCCGTTAACTACGGAAAAGGAGTCACGGCTCACACCTCATGGAAAGATGATTCTGATATAAAGAGTCAATATTATGTATTCACGGATGGATCAAAAGTTGACGGACAAGTAGGCTGTGGTCTCATAGTGACTAAGAACAAGGAGACGTTGATTACATGGAAAAGCCATAAGACATAATAATTCAGTACTCTAGGCTGAAGCCATTGCGATTCTCAAAGCTATCGAGTTAGCAAGCCCCCAGTAATATCCACTATCAATATTCTTACAGGCAGCTTGTCGGTCATATATGCCTTACGAAATCCCTGACATCCTTCTCCCATCATAGCGGAGACTCAAGAAATGCTGAAAGAGCGTTCGTCGACAACGAATATCCTCATTTCTTGGATAAAGGTGCATGCTGGCATTCGAGGTAATGAAGAAGCAGACTGGCTAGCAAAAGAAACAGCTCACAATATCGATGCTGAAAGCGTTATAACCAAACTCCCGTGGTCTCACCTTAAAAAACTGACAATAACAGCAGGTCAGAACCAGTGGCAATGGGAGTGGGACTCTACCCAACAAAGCAGAATGACCTATGAATAGTGCCATAAAGTCTGGGCCGATCATCTTGAGTCATCCGCACAAATAACTGGATTTGTGACAGGGCACGGGCATTTCCCATCCTATTATTATGAACGAGGAATTGCAAATATAGATAGTTGTGTCTATGGAGCTATGGGAAAACAAAACCATTCCTTGACCCAATGCCCTATGAATTATTATGAACTACGTAAGCATGTATTATGAAACAGGATCAATGTATGCCCATGAGTGGCCCATGAGGTGTTGGCCTTTGTGGGGCCCATGAGGTGTTGCTCCGGATAGTTGCGGAGTCTGGACCCGAATAGTCTACGTAAGCCGCACGGGTGTTTAGACTTTGCTCTCATCTGTCAACTGTACTGATACACCCTGTATAAACAATAATATCTTTTCCTATTATCTTCCTTATCACTTAAGATAATAACAAATCACACTAAACAAATTTTCAGAGAAATGGGAGAGCTTCAGTACAGCCCAGCAAATAGTATCGAATGGCGTTAGAGATAAAGAACAGATGAAAAGAAGATGCCACAGAAAAAGAGTTACTTGATATTTGTAAGACAAAGGGGAATTTTCGCACATGGTGTATCAGTACAGCGTTAACAAACTTTCAGCAGAGATAGAGTACACCTAGACGATGGAAAATCACATAGGAAAGCATGGTTGGAAACGCGTTTTGGGGGCAGTAGTGACGACACAAAAAGCAAAAAAGGAAGGACACATAAAGTTAGACAAAACATGTTTTGTTATGTTTAGTACAGCAGAAGATTATTGCTACAACTAGGAACAAAAATAACCAACAATCGTGATTAAAGAAGGTGTTCGAAATTAAGACCCCGGACAGTGATGCAGGCCTGCCATCTTCGCATGGAAGATCTGCACCACGAATGGAAGATGCATGACTCGCGGCTCCTGCTTCACGGTCCGGGTCGTAATTTCGAACACATTCTTTGATGATGATCGTTGTCTCTTTATGTTGCTTTTTCTTTGCTACGTCACATATTCTCTTTCGGACAGGTGTGGTAGAATTAGCTCGGTTTTTGCCTATTTTATCCGTTTTATATTGCGTTTACCTTTATTTTATCTTAGATATGATGATTTCTCTTGTTTATGCTTTTTATATCGTGCACAAAGTATTGTTGTAAATTTTAAACAAGCAATCACGTCTCGTTCAGAAAGAGGTTAATTCATATAACATTAATTCCTACATAGAAAATAAGTTTCGTTTTATAAACATTTCGGATGATTAAAGCATTCAGGAAAAATATTATTTATTATTTTCGCAAGGACTTAATGTATTGTAAAAATTTTGGAACATTATGTCTATAATCTCTAATTTTCTATAGAGTCTAATTTTTTATGCACTGTAGCAATTTAATCAACTGTTCAACCGGTAAGGAACTGAAAAACAAATCGAAATAGTCTGCCATTTCCTGTTCTGTATTAAGCAGTATGTTTTAAATCTCCGTAATAAACTAAATTTCTTTGAGCCTTATTTAATGCTGTGAAAGCATGAGACATATATGTGCTACCTGCAAGTAAAGCTTAAAAAGGAGTGTCCAACGACTTCGTGTTTTGTCCTGAATGTTTGTGTTCCACACTATTTCAGGAGATAAAGTTTCTACTGTTTTATGAAATAACCTTCATACTGTACCTTAAACTATTACGGACAAAATTTGACTTACATATGAGCAATCGAATCATGAAAATCATATACTAAAATTTCCATAATTCCGTCTTTTGTAACCTTGGCATGAAATCCAACCCTTGAAAATTTTGTCACGTGGCACTGTGTATCGATTTTTATTTCTTCATAGATATTAGACCCAAATTCATTCAATTATTCTACGAAATACTAATTCCCAGTTGAGCATAGATTTGCAGCTCCAACGTCATTCGCATAATCGCTAGATATATCACCCAAAAAAGTCTTTTGACAACTGCGGTGACATAAAAGCAGCCCAAATGTTCTGCGGATAGTAAAAACTCGTTATTAAACTATATTAAGAAACACAAAAGACGTTTTATTATTCGTATTTTTCTACGGAAAAAAATCGAAATTCCGTTAAAAATGTGGCTTTTTAATCGTTATATCTTCACTTCATTACTCAGAGTGATCTGGAAAAGAAGAAAAGAAAAATTATTTCAGCATTGAAGGTCATCTTATCATCTCGCCTAAAAAGAAGAACTCAAGAACTCATCTATAATTTTGCCTAGCGAACTAAATGTTCGTCGCCTTGACAACCCGTGTCACGCTGTCAATCTTGCGGTCAGGCGGTGGTTTCCTTTGTTCTTTCTGTGTTTGGAACACTGCCCGTTTATGTCCAGCGATTCCATGGTCAATGGCAGTTGCCAGTTAACGATGTCACGGTACAGGAAAGGTTGAGAAAATTAAAAAGAAATGTCGTTGCGTCAGTGAATGCCTTCATTTTCTCAGGGAATTTTTGATCTGATCTGAGCACAAATTCGTAACTAACACAACTACGTTAACTACGTACATTTCATCTTAAAAAAAAAAAAAAAAAAAAAAAAAAAAAAAATCTACGTTCAATAAATAAATCAATACAAAATTTAAAAGATTCAGATTTTAACGTCGTCTAGAAGGACTTTTTCAAGGTTTTGTATGCTTTCGCTTAGATCACAGTTCATCAGTTTGCAGTTGGACTCTTTACTCTTTCTTCTTATTATTATTCTTTTCTCCCATACAACGGAAAATGCAAACTATACATGCTCGTGTACCATCTACTCTCATGCTTTGATCAAATAATTTATTAAGTAATGAAGAAGCTATATATTCATGTATATATGGTACTCGCATTGTTTAAAAATGATTACTATTATATTTTTCCCAATGGCGGACACTTTCTATAACGGCACTGGTTACTCCTAAGACTAGAAGTGGCAATCATTTTATTGTGGAGGCACCTAACAAGCGGCCACCATTGTCTCCTATGAAGGGACAGAAAATTTTACATCCACGCCTTCTCCGGGATTCGATCCTGGGTCCCTTCGGCATCGCAGTCAGGCGAATCTAACCACTATACCGTCTGGGCGGCCTAAAAGTGCTTATTACGGAGGGATTACTTTATGCCCAGAATATAGTTATATGGCACTACTTATCCAGCAGCGATTTTGCGGGTAGTAAAGTAAATCTGCAAATGTCAGAGCGATTGAAATGAAAATACGTTTAGAAAAGTGGTCTCGCTTGGAGTTGGGAGCCTTGATTCGTTGTCCTGATCAAGTAGCTGGAGGCTGGTCATATCGTTACTGTTATTGTGCCAGTTAGACGAGGTTATATGAAGTCAACGAAGGCAAGCGCCTTGGCCTGTTGAGTTATGGTGTCATCCTCTTGCAATGGGAATTCCTGGTCCCATATTACTCGTCAAACTCAAGAATTGCTGCAAAAGTTTAAGCGAAATTGAAGAAACATTTAACTGGAATGAGGTACTCTTCAGACAGTGATGTGAAAACAGACACCGAGAACAGGCTCAACGAGTTAAACAAGTTAATTCTGCGTTCAGATAAATGCCTAAATAGATTTGGTGATTATGTGGAAAGGTGATAGTCAAGTATACCTCTTAATTGCTTTTTGTATCTTCTGTCTGTTTTTAAAAAATATTTTTTATTACCCTTGCAAATTTCTTTTTGGATCCATCCTCGTAATTCTCAGTTAACTTAGGCTACTTTTTTTCAGTTATTTGATTTACTTTCATTTCAGGTGGTTTCTTGCGTTTGAATTGTCGACATCGTTGTACTACTTCTTTTGTGTTAGTAGTTTATTTTTTGCGTACCCTCAATTCACATTTATAAAACTTGCAAAAAGATTTTGTTTTATTTATTTTCGTTCGTTCTACCATTTTCCAAACAGAGAAGCCAAACGTTTCGGAAAGGTAGTGCTGAATTTTTAAGGTTACTCATAATTATTATATTCCTCCAATGTTTTTCCCTCTTTTTACTTCTTTGTCAGAAGTAAAGAAAGTATTATAATTGCGAAAAATTACCGGTATCATATTTTAAGGAAAATATCCATTTTGACCGCTCTCGAATATATTTGAAAGAGTTTTTTTGCTTAAGGACTCTTTTTTTACAAAACGGATTGTAAAATGGATTTAAATGTATTCAGAAGAGACTTTTTCATGACATCTGTACGTATGTATGTATGTATCTCGCTTAACTCAAAAACTAGTTACCGTAGAAA
Organism: Stegodyphus dumicola; assembly: GCF_044657685.1. NCBI lineage: Eukaryota > Metazoa > Arthropoda > Arachnida > Araneae > Eresidae > Stegodyphus > Stegodyphus dumicola. Next base: position 97,752,024 of record NC_140776.1, on the reverse strand, counting down.
GTTGAACTTCGTATATGGAACTGCTATAAGGTCTAGTTGTGCACCTTCCTTTTCGTTGCAATCGGCCTCGTCAAACATATGCATATATATATATAAATATATTTGTACCCTGTTCCCACCCTGTTACTCGGTTCAGTGAGCTCAGCTTTTTTATCCTCATATGTTGGTAAATTGTGCCTTTTTTATTTTAAAAATGATTGAATTATTTTGTTCTTATGTTCAGGGTTACGATTTTTTATATATTTAGGGTTACGCCTTTAGCTAATCTGGGTGCAATAGATTTAGAATTATCAACAGTTTAAAGGTTTAAGGGACGCTAGACCTAATGTGGCAGCTATTTCTTTAAATTTGAAACTCTTAGTTGTTTACTGAAGGGATAAAGTCGATGCACCAATTTCAGTGTCTTCTTGCCCAGTGGGACAGAAGTTAATTTTAACTGTTTATACATCGAAAATTTTGTCTTTCCGCTCTTCGGCCATATTGCTTGTTTTTGCCTAGAAACTATAATTTCAGTTGCAAAAATTGTTTTTTTCAACTGATTTTAACTATATGAGGTGTTTCAGGTTTTTTGCGTTTCACAATTTTTAATGAAGATGTTTTGAGTTTTTATGTATTTCTGTCTTGCCATGGAATGAGAACTGAATTTATTCAGAGATGTAGCTTTAATTAGATTCAAGTAAATAAGTTTGAATGAACTGCATCAAAAAACAAATAGGGCGTATAAGGAAATCATGTGGTGTCCACATCAGAGTTTTACTAGTTTTATTTCCCAAAAACTGAAAGAGAAAAGTTATGCAAATAATTTAATTTCCGAAGGACGCGTTTACAGTAAGGATATGACAAATCAAAAGTAGACATGGAATCAACTACAGGTAACTATCACAATGTTATTTCTTTAAAAAAACCTACATTCCACGTGTAACTTCAATCCCTTCCACTCTAATTATCCACTGTCTCTGCTACTCCTTAGGCTTTATATAACCCATAAATAATTAGAGAAGATGAATGTCTTCGTTTCGTTGTGATTGGTTGGTTCTTGTATATAGTTCAACAGTTCGAAGAGAGAGGATCGGCTTGAACTTCGCAGATAGTTTACGAGGGTTTGCCTTTGTTAGTAAGACAGAAACAATCACTACGTGCCTGAATACTGTTTTTTAAGGGAACTCATTCTTTAAACACACTGAGTATTTTTTAAACGCATGAATATTTTTAAAGATTTCAGAACCTGATGCTAAAAAGTTGTGGGGAGAGAAATACGGTAATAATTTAATTAATATAGCAGCTATAATCTAACTTAAACTTTGGATCCCACTTACAGTTTACCGAAATTAAATGAATTCATTAAAACTAGAAAACAGCGTGTACAGTAATGTGAAACTGCAACAGTTTTTACAATCAATTAATTGGAGAAGTCACCCTGATCGGGAATTAGGCTATGAAAAATGATTATGGAAATCAGACAGTTAACTATATAGCACCGACATATCAAAGCAATGTGAAGAATATTTTCGTACATTTACATTATCGTAAATACTGTTAACAATGTGTTATTTTAAATGTGATAATGCTTTAAATTTTATCTTAATCGCATTTTAAATATGATAAACTTTCTTAATGTATTGTAAAGTGCCTGACTTACCTCACCTTTGTCCCCTCTCTTAATCGTACACATGAAATCATGGTTTCCTTTGTTTGCTGTATACAATATGCGAGATATTCATATTTTCCTCTTATGAATGCTGTGTTGTAATTGAGCAATTATCTCAAAAAGTGGCACAATTATTTTAGTCAAGACAACCTATCAAACCTCCTCCTTAATCCTACCGAACACTAAAGGGACGCATATACTGTTGCTCTAAATTCCCTTTTTCAAACCGAGAGAGGGCATTTCAGAGGACATTGTAGAAAACAATTTTGTTACGAATTGAGCTTCTTAACATCATTACATGGAAATATTTCTGTGATAGAAGTTATATGATATATTTAAGAAGTTTGCCTACTTAAATTTAAAACGATTTAAAATAAGATATTCACATCTGCCAATATTTACTGTAAAGTTGATTTTTATACAAAACATTTTTGAAAACATAAGTAATATATAAAACAGCTTAGAGCAGCGGTTCTCAACCTTTGGTCTAACGCGTACCATCTAAACAAAATTGAAAACCGTACCAACACTACAAAGTACTACTACCACCCCCACTCTTGTACAAAGCTCAGATCGCATGAATTTACAAGTGTTAGATAAAAAAACTCAATCAGGATGTTGGAGTTTTAATGTTTGAATTTAATAGTTAAAAATACTTTGCTTCTTTGCGTACCACCGGTTGAGAACCCCTGGCTTAGAGTTTTACTCATTTTAATTCTAACTGCAATTAACGAGTAAATACTAATTCCCCACTAAAAGCTAAACTTAAGAAAGAGGTATATTTTATACTAGTGTATTATATTATGTATTTACGATAGAAGTTTAGGAGGACAAGAAACAAAATTTTTGTATTTTATTAGGGATTTTTTCTTTTTCGTTATATTTTCGAGTATTTATAAAGATAGACCTTCTAACTTTTTAAATAAATCTTGCAAAAATAATTGTCAATAGCCACATGTATTGTATGATATGTATGGCAGTTCAGACATATTTATGTAACATAGATTAGTTGAATCTTCTTTTTTATTTTTAAAAATTCGAAATTTAAAAAATTTAATTTTAAAATTTGGATTTTGACTAGCTCTAGATTAGTTTGAAATGTATATAAAGAAAAAAATCACATTATCATTACCAATTATGCAAGACGTTTCTTTATTTCTCTATCTCTCTTTAAACCTGGAATTTTTAGAACATGTATAGTTAGTTTTTCTCAGCAAGCTTCCCCTGATCACATTCTTCCTTTCTTGGCTCTCTAGGCTGGATCTTACTGACCATCTATTGTTGGCTCTGGATTTCTTTAGAGGGCACAATGTCATGGACCAGATTTAGCCGTGTGATTTTTAGCTTCGGGGATGAGCAGCAATAGCAACAACGAAACAGAACATGTATTATTGCTATCAATATTCCGCGCAATTTCTCAGTAGCTCGATTGCATTGCTTTTCAGTCATTTTCAGGGGATTATTTAATTTTACATTCTTTGTCAGTGAAGACGACTGCTAACAAATTCTGCCTAAAACGAAGGAAAATGTGTATGACCTTCTATTAGAAGTTCGTTTATTGAAATAAAATATTCCAAGCATTTAATTGCCGTAGTTTCAAGTTAAGATTTTTATTCCCCATAAACTTCAGTTTTACGAGATAATTCAGTAATATTGCCAATCTGTCGTAAAACTAAAACGATTTTCAAATTCTGTAATACATTAATTACTTACTTTAAGCACGTTCAAGCTCTACGTGTGTAGCATTTATAAATGTGTCATCAAAATAAATAATGCAAATCATGTGGGAGAAATAACATAGCCTGTTATTTAACTGCACTGTGGCTGTCCCAGAATTCTCAACTCTGAGAGCTTGATTATTATTAGTTTGAAAAATGTTCCATTCTAACAATAAAAAGAATAAAAAAAAGGCTTTACACTGCAATGTAACCACAAATATCTCTGTTAATGTATAGGACCTAAATTAGTGGCCTCATTGAAATTTATAATAAATTAGAGATATCTATATCCTTTCCCCATCATTTACATAAATTTAATAAATCACAACACACCTATTAATATATTAATCATGAAAGCGGAATATTTTTTTAATGTGCGAGCTATTGCCAATCCATTCCAGTTTACAATTTTTAATTTATATTTATATTTATAATTTAATAGCTATATTGTTTATGTAAAACTAAGGATTTTAAGAGCATCAGTCCATAGGAGCTACATTGCTTATATCGAGCTTGAGAGGGCTAAAAACAATGTATTTACTTTTTAATACAATCATTAATGATGGTTTCATTACTATAGCTTTTAAAGCTAATATATTACGCAAGGCACTATATTTTCATTAAGACAACGCATGCAAATATGTTTTGGATTTACAAAATTGTAAAGAGTAATTATATTTTCTATAAGTATTTACATGAATATGTTGTCCAGGTGTAAAGATTAAAATTTACGCTTGACCAAGAGTATACAAGATAATTCCTATTTAAATATTTTATAAACTAATATAGACGAGAGTTATTTAGAAAATTAATTCTTCAAAGTAAAGCTCGAAAAGAGCTACATGCGAATGCATATGATTGCTTTCATTATCCATTTATAAAATCTTTGTTCTGGCATGAAGTCTCAAACTGTAGCTTGTGTAGTTGAAAAGATACTGGTCATCAATAATAGTTTAATTATTATTCATTTATTTGTGTTCTTTTATTTTAGTATTTATCTTCTTTAAAAAGCGATAATTCATTAACTGCAGCCTTTCTGTTTATCTAATGATAAATTCAAGAAGCTTCTTGGTTGGAGAGTAAAGCCTATACTACTACTTTTTATTTTATATTGAAGTGCAAGTACTGTGATATAAAATATGGAAAAAAAGGGTAAGGTACCATACGTGAATAAGAAAAGTTTCAACCATTGAAATTGGTTAGGATTTGAACAAGATATTTAAATCGGCTAACTAAAAAATTTCTTACAGAAATTTATTTCTTGTAGAAAAAGTACTAAATCAAAAACCTAAAATATAATAAAAAAGATAATATTTATTCAATTACATTATTATTCAATTACATTCAATTACATTTATATGTGAATTTTTTTCCGCAGACGAAAATTAATAAGAAAAGATACGATTGACCGATGAGCATCTGCTGTCCATCATGAAGTAAATTTCTAGCAATTCCTCTCCAAAGCTATGAAATTTATCGGAATCGAAACATCATCAAGTGTAAATAGTACAAAAAAGTAAAGAACTTTGTCATTATTTGCACACTCTAATATATATTTTTTTATTTATACAAAGAAAATTTAATAAATGAGAGAGAGAAAGATTAGGTTGTGATTATTTATTCTCAAATTATATCCCACGTGTTAAATTTTTTCTGAAGTTTTAAATTTTCATTATTAGTTTATTTTTAGTTAAAATTATAGTAAATGATTAAATAAACATTTTAGAATTGTTTGAAAGAAATGAGAGTTTGAGAATTTAATATTTAGCTGTCAGCATATTTTAATTGCAAAGTGTAACCGACAAAATTTATTATAGATACCGAAATTAAGATTTCAGATAAGAAATAAATATAAATTTGAAATATTTCTATTACTTATTTGACAAACATTTGGTAAACGAAATTTAAAGTGTATTTTAAATATTTTTTTATTTTGTTAATTAAATTTTTCATTTTGTTAAAAATATCTTATGGCCTGTCTGCTGTTTTCAGATCGTGCATTCGGCCCGCACGTAACTTGAGTTTGAAACCATTGCCTTAGAGTACTTAACGAGGCCTTGTAAACACCAATAACTATTGGATTGCTCTTGCTGATCAAATGGACTCATTCATAATCCTCGTACATAGCGAAGAGACACGTGTTTCAACAGAATAATGCGCCACGCAACGCAGCCGAAACAGCACACGAAACGCAGAGATGATCGTTGCATTAAAATACAGTAGTAATGTTTAGAAAGAAATGGAGCTCGTTCTCGGTTCTAGAATCCATGTATTAGATGGAATAAGGTCCATGTTTGCAACAATGACACGAAATGTGTGGGGCAATCTCCCTGCATCTTTTGGGAGGGGTAAGGAGGCATATTATATCCACGACCTTTATAGGGCTTCTTATTTGAAAAATACAAATTTAAAATTACTTGTTTGAAAATAAAATAATTTCTAAAATAAATTCGAAATTTCTAAATTATATTTTAAATTCATCAACATAAAAAACAAGATTTTTTGACATACTGAAGCAAGCTAATTATTTTTGAGACAATCATAAAAAAATTTTAAAATGAATAAAATTATGAAAAACAAAACATAAATAAAAATAAGAATTCTAAAAATGAATAAAACTTCGCATTGCCCTTCATTACCTATCTGTTTAAATATAAGCACAGGATTATTATTTTCTATTTTAATTTGTTATAAATGAGTTATAGTAAATGAAATACGCATGTTAAATTCTAAAATTTCAATGCAAATATGCCACTTCATTTCCTTAACCGAGAATAGCCTAATAATTTTAGTGCACCAAACATTTTAGCACCTCTGTATTATCATATTCTTTTATTATATGCATGTTCAAGCAAAGGTTTCTCCCCTATCTCAAAGCAGAGAGTTTCAATAAACCCTTTCATAAGCTAAAATGGTATACAAAGAATCTTCATTAATATTCGCTGATTTATGCTGAATTTCCATAGTCTTGGCCATGTATAGTGCTACTGTGAGACGTTTTGTCTTAGAAAGTTCTCCATGAAAACACCCCTTTCCTTACGCAGATCGTTTTAATGTTTCCTGTCACAATCATCGCCGCAGCAAGCTTCGAGAGAGTGAAGGTTGTATTTTTTGAGCTCCGCCGATTCAATCTATAACTACGGAAATAATTATCCTGCAGTCTTAAAAGTAGTTTATTTAGATAACAGAAGCAGCAAGGATTACGGTGATACAAGATTTTCGGCTGTATGACAAATAGGCATTTAATTACGGAATTTTTCAAGATTTTACTAATTGTGTTAGCATTACAGTGCCATTTTCACCGTCCGGAGCAGCTTTGTGGACCGCTACAAAACAACTGCAAGTCGGATCAGCTCATTTTTAATACCATTGAATAGCCCAGGTTTTTCACTTTAATTTGGAATAAGTTTAACGTCATTTGGTTAAGTAGTAATTTAAATATGAATTAATTACTGTTTTCAAATAGTGTATTTGAAGCAGCTTCAACGCTAGCGACCGTTAGAATACCGTTGGGTGATTCACCACCCAAAGGAATTCGCATCCGGCTGAAAGAGGAGGTAGTGGCCTAATTACCACCATCTGCCTAATTAGACTCCTAATTACTGGATCAACTTACTTCCAACAGCAAACGTCCTTTCTACTAATAAGAAGTAAATGTTCCAAATTTCATAAAATTCGACCAATTAGAACCAAAGTTACTAATTTGCGGCATTAATTATTGGACTTACAAAAATTCAAGAAGTTAGTATGAAAAACTGAAGAAGTTAAGCGTCTAATATATACACAGAAGATAAGCGTCCAAGTGCAGTGTGAGTTGTGTTTGTGCAAGTGCTATTCTGGTTCATTAGTGCTAATTGGATTACTGTTCCTGCTTTACAGATGAAAAACAGAGAAGATAGCAGCCAAGGTAGGACAGCCTGACATTATAATTAATTTATTAATCGCAGATTAACCAACAGGTTGGCTTCAGCCAATACTTGACACTATTTACTACTCAAAATAGGTGTCTAGTATCCTCAGGTTTTACACCGGAAACTCGATTAATTATAAAAGTGTGTACGTAAATATGTGCTAATTAATGATGTATTGTTATTCACATGCTGATTAATTACCGCTACATTTTTCATAACTTCGCACAAATTGTGCGATTTTAATAATTCTCAAATTGCCTAGAAGGCTCCTGTTACCCATCCCATTAACTTGACTGTGTATTTAAGTATAGTGCTTAAATTAGTAATTGCGTTAATTACCGGTATAGTCGTATTGCACTCTTGTATTTTATAATTTTATAGGCTTCTGTATAGACAGCGGCACTTTAATTGTACTCTAGGTTCCCGGCACCTTTGAACAATGCTAATTGCAATTAATCTAATTACCATATTTTAAGTCTTTAATTATTCATTTAATTAAGTTATTTATAATTTGTATACATTTCACTGTTAATTTGATTAATGTCCTTTATACAACTTAAAAGGCTTCTTCAAATGTTTATTAGTAAGTGTAAATTAGTGTGCAAAGTAGTGCTAGTAGTGACTGTGTTCAATTCAGTGATCAGCGAATTGTGCAAAATAGTGTAACGCGAACTTTCCATTTTTTATTGTAACGAATTTCTAGTACCACTGAATAGACTCTTTACAATAACTGCCATCACGGTGCTCCCTTCAAATCATGCCACGTCCTTCGGCCCTTACAACTGACGGAGAATCATCTGACACACAAAGTACCTTAGACGCTTCTAAGAAATTGGCTTCAGATCTGCCTTACGTAGAAAAGATTTCCATTTTTTACGAAGACATCCGACAGGTAACGACCACTAAAAGAAACGCCAAATTCCTCTTACCAACTGAACTCCGTGCTCGCCTCCTAGACTCTCTGGCCGCATTACAAACGCTGGCCATAAAAGGACCAGACTTTATACCAAAAACTGCCAAAGTCGATACCGGAGTCAATACCTCAACCGTGCTTTGTTGCGAATTAGCACATTCTCAGCAACATCCGACTTCGAAACAGCATTCTCAACAGGCCTCAACACCACCACCAACTGCCACCCGACCGACATTTGCTGAGATCGTCAGGAAAACAAAGACACAAAGCCTTTTCATACGGCCGAAACCCGACATTACAGAAGCGGAACTAAGAACGCAGCTCAACGCCAAAGTACCCCTCACGAAGATTCAGGTTGGAATAGACAAGATTATCAGAAGTAACAAAGGCGGCATTGAAGTAATCTGTAACACCAGCGACGATGCCACAGCTCTCGAGCAGCACATCAAGCAAAAAGAAATCCCGGCGGAAATCAGTAGACCTCGGAAGCGCAAGCCAAGATGTGCAATTCACGACCTGCCAGAGTCTACAAAACCCGAGGAAGTGCTTGAGGAAATCAGCGCTGCTACAAACATGCCCAATAACACCTTCAAGCCCCTCCACCGTCTCAGAGAACGACGTAAAGGAAAAGTCAAGTGGGTATTCGAATGTGAGCCCACAAGCTTTAGTGCCATCATGCAGCAAAGGAAGATCTTCTTGGGATGGCAGGCCCACAAAGTCACAGAGTACTCTGGCATCAAGAGATGCTACAGATGTCAGCAGTACGGGCATACGCAGGCAGACTGCAAAAGCCAAAAGCAATACTGTTCATTCTGCGCTGGAGAACATGGGGTTTGGGAATGCAATGCACATCAACCGCAGTGCATTAACTGCGGGGACGCAAACTCACGCTATGGATCAAGACATAATTTTACCCACCCAGCCTACCACCCCGACTGTCCGCAGTACCAGCGAAGAGTGCAGACCATCAAAGACAGTACAGAGTACTAGAAGCCTGCCAGCGCCTTTAATGCGCTCAACAGCAACCTCACGTCCCGACGAAAGTTTCCAAAAAATAAATACGGCTAATATAGCACAGAGCCCAATTGCATTCCTACAGATAAATTTACAGAGGGCACAAGCAGCGACAAATAGAGCAGTAGCATTTGCCATCGAGCACAGTATCGACTTCATTCTAGCACAAGAACCGTACACACGAAATGACCAAGCAGTGGGATTCCCACTTAAATGGACGATATATCAGCAGCAAGAGAAGACGCAACCGCCCCGCGCTATCCTAGTATGTTGTCAACCTAACTGGACTCCTCTGATTATTGAGCAGCAAAGAGACTTAAGTGCAGTCCTTCTTCAAGCCAGCAACTTCTCACTTCTTCTCATTTCGCAATATGCTTCCCCAGCTGAGGATTTAGAAACCACGATTGAACTAGCACAGTCAGTTCTCCAACGAACCAAGCTGTCAAACGTCATCATAGCTGGAGATTACAACGCTCATCATACCAACTGGGGCTACAGCAGTACCGACACCAGAGGAAGACAACTTGAGGATTTCATATCAACACATAATCTCATTCTCCATAATTCCATAGATTCTCCACCAACCTTTGACAGAATTTTTGCTGTTGGCTGGCCGGATTTGACCCTCTCTACGGTGCCGATAGCACAGCATGTGCAGGACTGGAAGGTAGAAGAAGCTGACAGCTTATCAGACCACAAATTTATCACCTTCAAACTCAATAGCCTACCACAAATAGAAATTATTAAACGTTATAACATGCCATCAAATAAGAAGCGACAGTTCTCTCGGAAAATTTATCAAAGATTAAGCAATCTAACCCCAGTCCTAAAAAATGCCAATACACAAAGTGATATGGAATCGCTAACCGACGACATCATGACAATTCTTCATGACACCTGCGAAGAGCTCTTACCAACAAGATCCAAAAAGAAATTAAACGCCACTAACTGGTGGAACACAGAGCTCACCATCCAACGGAAAAAATGCCGTGCGCTCAGACGCAGATTAAAGCACGAACGGCGTAATGAAATCCAGAGCACTACCCTACCTATCTTTCAAAGAGAGCGAGCATTATATAAACGGCTAATAATCAAGGCCAAGATCCATTCCTGGCAAAAATTTTGTACTGAAACGGAAGGAATTTACGGGCTGCACCACAAAATAGCCACTAACAAGCTCTTTAAACCCGTGCGTCTTCAATTCATACCATCAGAGCAATCACTAATTACGGAAGAATCCACCAAAAATACGCTAGAAAATATCCTGGACCATGTCTTTAGTCAAGATGACAATTCTGACGACTCGGAATATCATAAATCTCTACGCAGTAACAAATCTACTCCGTCTACTGCAGATGATCCAGACTTCACCATGCAGGAAGTTTTACAAGTCCTGAAACTCCTTCCCAATAACAAGGCACCGGGACCAGACGGGGTAAGCTATCAAATCATCAAAACAGCAATAAGAGCATCTTTGCCACTTTTTATAGCCTTCTTTAATAAGCTGCTACAAACAGGTACGTTCCCAAAAGCATTCAAGGTCGGCCAGGTCGTATTATTCCTAAAAAAGGATCGCGATCCTTCAGATCCATCCTCGTACCGACCGATCTGCTTACTTTCGGCTCTCGGGAAAGTATATGAGAAGCTTCTAATGAATCGCTTACGACACCACTTAGAAAGAGGCCAATATCTACACCCCAAGCAATATGGATTTCGAACAGGGTCATCAACACTGCATGCACTCCACGATATACATTCAGCTATACACGATAATCGCAACCACGGCTATCATACTGCTCTAATCAGTATAGACCTGAAAAGTGCATTTGATATGCTGTGGTGGCCCTCAATTTTAGAAGCACTCAGAACAGTTCAATGTCCACGCAATATTTTCCTTACTTTGTGACATTACCTAACGGACCGTTGCCTTCTAATAGTGCACGACAGTGGGATTATCAAGCGTACCCAAACCAGAGGATGTCCACAGGGGTCCTGTGCAGGCCCCCATTTGTGGAACGCAACCTTCAACTCAGTCCTAAAATTCACACTGCCAACGCATTCCTCCATATTCGCATATGCAGACGATGTTGCTCTACTTGTCCGAGGACGTACTAGAGCAGAATTGGAGGCCAACTCAAACGAAGTTTGCAATCTATTCTACCAGCAATGCAACAGACAAAAACTCCAAGTAGCAGAGCACAAATGTCAAATTCTACTAATCGCAAAGAAGGGAGGATCACTGACTAGAAGACCGACAATCCGCATCAACAATCGTCGAATTAAAATTGTCCGTTTCCTGAGATACCTCGGTCTATACATAGATGAAAAACTGACATGGATGCCGCACATACTTAATTTAAGGAAGCGTACAGCAATCATAGCACAGCATTTCAGAATGCAACGCGGATTTCATTGGGGGATTAATTCTCACATACAAAAAGCGTTATATCTTACTGTCGTCGAGAAGATGGTGTCCTATGGAGCGGCCATTTGGGCCTTCCCTATGCAGGGAAGGAAAATCCGGCACCTGTCTGCACTACAGAGGCCCTTCCTACTCTCAATTACAAGAGCCTTCAGGACAACATCTACTGATGCACTAAACATCTTGGCAGGAGTGCTACCACTTCATCTACGCATAGAAGAAGAAGCGGTGACACAACAGGTTCATCAGTTAAGACTTTCACTTACTTATGATTACGTTACCTTCTCTCAAGAACAGTTTGAGAATAAGACCTCACAACTTCATATACACCCAGCAATCAAGGGTATTGGAATTCACCTCACGAAGAACCCAGCATATGTGGCACCATCCGGCTACATCTCCATCTACACAGATGGTTCTCGTATTGACGAAAAGGTAGGCAGCGCCTTTGTCGTGCTCAGTGAACAACAACAACCCCTTCACCAATGGCAGATGCAGCTCAGCACTGAAAACAGCGTTTTCCAGAGTGAAGCACTCGCCATTCACGAGGCCATACGCTATCTAACGAATAATAAAATCTCCAAAGCCTTAATACATACAGATAGCCTGTCTTCTATGCAAGCAATTGCCAATTCAGAACATACCTCCCCGCAAATAGCAGGCATTCAAAAAAGTCTACGTGAAAATGCTCACAGTCATTACGTCATAAAATGGATTAAAGCGCACACAGGTATTTATGGCAATGAACTTGCAGACGGCCTGGCAAAAGACGCCGCCACTGGGAACAACATTACTACAGTACAGATCCCATGGCCTACCTCATATCTAAAAAAGACCTTACGGCAAATTGTTTGCAATAAATGGCAGCAGGAGTGGACGAACAGCTTAACCGGTAGAAGAACTTTTTACTTCAAGCCAAAAGTAGATTTACAAAGACTTATCGCCAGTCCTCTCTTGGTACGTTACATATCCGGTCATGGCCCCTTCCCACAGTACTATCATCGACACGCTATCATCAGCACTGACGAATGCATCTGTGGCGAAGAGGGCACAGCAGACCATTACATCACTGCATGTCCCCTTACAGAGGACCACCATATTGCCATTCCTATAACGGATAGGCAGGCCTTCTGCAGGTTCCTCGTTAAGCATAAGCCAACAATACGCCAAATCACTGCCGTCATGTCAAAGCTAATGACACTTGGCACAGAATTGTGTCAAACTGCTTAATGTAACTTATGGTGTCAAGCAGCATAGTGACTACTACATAGGAATCACAAATTTATGCATGTACTATGCCTATTTTTCACATCAGACTATTTATATACAGACTGCAACCCAATCTGCAGATTACCTTTCCTAGTGCAATTAGTAATGTTACAATATTTCAACATAGTGACCTTTTCTGCATGTATATTACATGCAAATTAATATAACCTGCATTATATAATAATGTGTGTAGTATGTGAAATGCAGGTTTGTAATATGCACTATGTAAAACTTGGCACAGAATTGTAAGAAACTGCTTAATGTATCCTTCAGTAATTGTAAACTGTACTATTTAATGTGTGTAATATGTACCATGCTAATATTGTAGTAATATGTACCATGCTAATATTATTATATTATGTATCATGCTAATATACTAAGTAATTGTAAACTGTAAATGCGTGTAATATGTACCATGCTAATATTCTAAGTAATTGTAATCTGTAAATGTGTGTAATATGTACCATGTCTCAGTAATTATGTGTAATATGTACCATGTCTCAGTAATTATGTGTAATATGTACCATGTCTCAGTAATTGTGTGTAATATGTACCATGCTAACACTCTCAGCACTTAAACTTAAGCACTATGCAATCTCTCACTAAATGCTTAATGTACTATGAAATGTGTGTTATATGTACCATGCAAGTATCAATTAATATTATTAACTATTAATGAACTTCTTAGTAAATATAATCAGTCTTATGTAATGTATGTACTATCTATCATGCAAGTCTGTAAATAATAATGAATGCATAATGTTAACCTAAGTACCTAATTAAGTATGATTACGTAAATATGAACTCAACGGATGCAACGTACCTTAAACATAAGTTATATTCAATTTCCAGGTAAACGCAATATATAGTATGTAATGTGTAAAATATATACCATGCAGTATGAATGTTTATGTATCATACAAGCCTGGATTTGCAAGTCTGAACGTATTAAGTACTTTAAAGACAAGTATTCATCAATCACTCAATAAATGTAAACTATACTATAATAAGCAAGTAATATGCACCATGCAAGTATTAATTAATATCATAAACTATTAATTAATTTCTTAGTAAATCTAATCAATATTATGTAATGTGTGTACTATGTACCATGCAAGTCTGTAAACAATAATGAATGCATAATTATGTTTAATTAATATTAAAATATTGAACCTTGCGGATGCAACGTACCTTAAACATAAATAAAAACAATTTCTGAGTAAATGCAATATATAGTATGTAACGTGTGAGAATATGTACCATGCAATATGAATGTATATGCATCAAGCAAGTTTGAATAGAGTATAGAACATATAGTCATGCAAGTCAGAATATGGTAATAGCTAAATGCAATTCTGCAAGTCTGAACATAACGAAATTAAGTACTATTAAGTTTCTCAGTAATTGTAATCTGTACTATTTAATGTGTGCAACATGTACCATGTTAATATTATTGTAATATGTAACATGCTAATTTTCTCAGCAATTGTATTTTTTTTTTTTTTTAACTGTAAATTGTAAATGTGTGTAATATGTACCATGCAAATATACCCCATGTCTCAGTAATTGTGTGTAATATGTACCATGTCAATATTCACAGTACTATTTAATGTGTATAATATGTACCATTCTAATTAATTAGCATGCACTATTTAATGTGTGTAATATGTACCAATGTGTGTAATATGTACTATGCAAACTGTAAATAATAATTAATGCGTAAAGCCAACCTATGTGCTAACCTAAGAACCCAACTATACATACTTATAGTAAGAATTGAATCAAACAGGTATAAAGTACCTTAAACATAAATATTAAGTACCCTAAACAAAAGTATTAATCAATCTGTCAGTAAATGTAAACTGCACTATGAAATGTGTATGATATGTATGATATGTACCATGCAAGTATTAATTAATATTATTAATTAATAATTAAATTCTTAGAAATGTAATTTGTATTATGTAATGCGTGAACTATGTACAATGCAAGTTTTCTCAGTAAATATAAGCTGTACTATGTAATGTATATAATATGCACCATGCAAACCTGTAAACAATAATGAATGCGTAGTGTTAAACTATGTGTTAACTTAAATACCTAAGATGTAAAGTACCTTTAACATAAGTATTAATCAATCTCTCTGTGTGTAATATGTACCATGCAAGTCTGTAAATAATAATGAATGCATAGAGTTAACCTAAGTATCTAATCATGTTTAATTAACGTAAATATTGAACCTTACGGATGCAAAGAACCTTAAACATAAGTCATATTCAATTTCCCAGTAAATGTAATGTGTAATATGAAATGTGTGAAATATGTACCATGCAATATGAATGTAAATGCACCATGCAAGTATGAATAAGCAAGTCCGAATATGGCAATATGTACCATAGCATGTGTAATAGGCGTGCAAGTCAGAGTATGGCAATATGTACCATGCAAGTCTGAATGGGTAGCGATAACCTAAGTACCTAATTATGTCATTCTAGATAAGGGCGGGCGTGGTGCTCATACCAATTAACCGTAACGGTAGAGGGATGGTGCCCACGTCCTCCGTCACTCACTCACTCACTCCTGTCACAATCAGACTATCACTACATCTTTGTCTTTATAGTAACATGTTATTTACACAAATGCAACTTGTTATTTACACAAATGCAACTTGTTATTTACACGAATGCAAGAATTTTACTGCCAAGGTATACCACAATTGTTTGTAATCAATCATTCATTTTCAATAATGTACTCCCGTATTTGAAGTAGTGTTGTCTTAAGGGTTCTCTAGATCATGGTGGACGTGGCGCTATACTAATTAACCGTATGGTAGAGGCATAGTGCCCACGTCCCCCGTTCCTTATCCTTATCCTCATCCTTCTGTCACAATGAATATATATATAATTCTAAAACAGTAATTCAGCGTTTGTATTTAAATCATCACTAATTTGTTTGTATAAGTGTTTCGAGTATTCTAAAATAAGGAAGATAATTTATAAAAGCATTCGAATTAATATGTAAACCTTCAAATAACACGCAGCGCACAATAAAATGGGAATGAATATAATAGTGATGTAGCTCATATAGAGTTAATAAAAAACAGCCTGTTCGAAACGTAAATAACGTAGTTTACAGAACTATAAATTATTTACTAATAATTTTAATATTTGCGCTGTGTTAATTGCAATTTAGATAGCGGAAGTTTGGCGGTATATATATATCTATATGTATATATATAAAGTCACAAAGTACAAAAGGTTAGCAATACTGAAAACAGTATTTTGGTTTGACTTCTATTGGATTGTGTGTCCAACAAATGTAGGGCATCAACAAAGTGATTGGCTATTAAGGAAGTCATTAACAAGGGCTTTTTGAAGTCACTTGGCTTCTGAAGTCCCCAGACGCATGCGGTTACCGAAGTCCTAAATTCCCCTCACGAATCTTCAAGCACTTTTAGCAATTAACCACTTATGCAAATTTTCTGATCCCGAAATTGGGATACGCATTAAGCTGATGAAAGAAAAGCCTCCGGGCGACAACACAAACTACCGTCAATCGATGCCTCATTTCGGACAAACAGAGGCCGAAACTGTGCCACGTGCGACATAGAACAGTGGAAAATCTTGAAGGCGTTAATGCCTCCTATTGATCCGCAGGGGCACCTTTTGGGACAACAGCCCTCAAAAATAGATATCGATCAGCCCTATTCTCAATCCTTTCGCTCGAATGGAAGCTACGTCGATGGAATATTAATGAGGGCAATGAAAGGCCCTCGCGGGGGCAGATCCTATCTTTTCACGGTCACGGCTTTCTCGCGGGACTTATTCTTGGAGTTTACGTGAGCTTGATGGTCTAGACAGGACGTCCATCACGTGACCGAACCTGAGAGGGTGTGGCGATTATTGAAAGCATCTGAATAGGGAAAGCATTCGTCTGTAGATATTATAATAAATGAGGGATCATGTTTAAGTAATGGAGCTTTCTCAGAAAGAAAAGTGACCTTCTGTGGAACAGGATTTATGGGCATTAGAAAATGCATTACTTCTCTCCTGATCAGTTTCTTTTTAGTCCTTTCCTGAATACAGCTTTCTATAGCTGTATTTAAAATGGAAGGAATTTTACAAGAAAAAATAATATTTCTAGGATTTGCAATTTTTTAATAAGTGTAGTGGATAAGTGCAGCAAATCAAATCTGATTGAAGAGCACAGGATTGAATATACCGCGTCAGAATTTCAAACATACACTTACCAAAACAGAATCTAACTTCAATATAAAGTAATAACAGCCAGGCTAGCACAAGCACAGACAAATACTTTGTTAGAATTAGTAAGACAGCGGATTGCAGACCTAACTCTCCCACTGCTATACGTAAACATTCTAAACTTTGTAGTAATACTGTTCACTATTCAAATCTACATAAATTCTGGAAGGAGAGAAAAGAGGCAGATAGCGAAAAGAGGCAGTGAAGAATTAAATTAAATAACATTTCGTTAGTAAAACTTATGCTACAAAGTTTATACTCAAAAAAGCAGAGAAAAATTTCCTTTATCCTTTTGTAAAGTAATTTCGGATGTTCTTAGGTTTTAAAAATTAGGAAAATTAAAAAAAAAAAAAAAAAAAAAAAAAAACAATCACTACTCTGTTTAGAGCTCAGATACGGTTAGTTGGATCTCCAGATAGTTTCAAGCAGTCCCATTCCAGTATCTTAATTTGAGTCCCATCCTCTAAGCATAATGCCCTCTCTCTGCTAAAAAAGAATCATTAACGGGATAAGCAGCCTCTTCATCATCAATGCACTTCATTGAAATATGCTCTTAGCCCTCTTACAGGAAATTCTTTCAAAGGTTTGGTGGTCAGTGAAGGCAGCTATCACGGAGATGGATTAGGGCTCAAATCCTAGGACAGTGTTTCTCAAATTATATTACATGTACCACTAATGGTATAATATGTTATTTTTGGTGTACAGGTTTTAAACAAAAGGCTTAAATGAGCGTTTAAAAAGAGTGCATGCCTTTTAATATTTTGATTTAGTTTTTATTATTCATATACATAGATATTTTCTCATTCTGGGGGCCCTGCACAACACTGCATAGTTAGTGTAAATTTGGTAATTATTTTCATCCCTACTTCTCTAAAAATATAATTTGTTTTTATTTCGAATGGCCGTTACAGGCGTTGGCTTCTACTAAGCCTGGAAGCGGTGATCACTTTATTACTTTATTAAACTTTATTAAAATTATACACATTTTTTTGCTGCATTTCATTTAAACCTATTACCTCGAATTCCATTACAGATATATTTCTCATTCAATTAATTCTCACTCCGCGGCAAGGCAAAAATATATAAAATCGCGAAACATCCTTATTAAAAATTGTAAAATACAAAAAAATATTATACACCAAATACAGTTAAAACAGTTAAAAAACAATTTTTGCAGTTAAAATTAGAGTTTCTACGCAAAGGCAAGCAATTGGCCAGCAGGCCAAGGAAACATATTTTTTGTGCACAAAACTGGAAGTTTGCTTTTGGTTCCACACGACAAAAAGATACTGATGGTGCAGGAAAAGACTTAATTCAGTATTCTGCTAAAGAGTTCCAAATGTAACAAATGGCGGCTACGTTAGGCTTAGTAGCACTTAAACAACTTCTAAATTATTGACAATTCTACAGCTATTGCATGCAGATTAATTAAAGGCATAAAAACCTTAGCCGGAACATAAGATTTATATAATTCGATCACTTTAGAAGCAAAAAAAAGCACAATTTACCAACAAAAACTGCTCACAGCGAGGCGGGTAACAGAGTGAGTATATGTATACTTCTGATGCGACTGATTGCCATCAAAAAGGGAGGGGCACAACTAAATTTTATAGGGTCCCATGTACAAAATTTTAACGTTCTGAGGCTACTCATTTTTTCAACTGTGTGAGATATATACATGTATAAGTATGTACCTAGAGACATCGCGAAAAAAATCTCTGCTGAATCCATTAGAAATCCATTTTACAATCCGGTTTGGGAAAAAGAGGCCATTATTCTGTCCCTACGTATAGAGATCACGCAAAAACATCGCTCAAACGGATTCAAGAGCCGTCAAAATGGATATTTTCATTGAAATAGGATATTCGAAATTTGTCGCAATTACAATACTTCCTTTACTTCGTACAATGAAGTAAAAAGTATACTATCATTAAAATTATGTTTCAGAGTAACTACTATACTAGTAACACATTTTAAAAATATCAACAATTTTTCTCCTTTTCTTTTACCTCTTAACTTGCATAAAAAGTAAACTACACCGAAATTAGAACTGTAAAATAGTAGTAGTATTAAATTATTCAAATAAAAGCAATTCTAATTTAAATTAATTTTTAAAAAACATTAATTTTAGTAAGAATATGATTTTTTATTTGGAAGGTTACTCGAGCAAAAAAACTTATTTGAGAACATATTTTAAAACCAACTTCTGTGAATAGAAAATATGTTAATGCGTTTTTTAAATATTAATAATAAAAAACAATTTTTAATTTTTTTAATTGTTGACTAAGCAAAATTACTTACTTACACATTTCTTTACATTGATATTGATTAAAATTCGTGAAAACATCACATTCAGTTAAAAAATTTTCTGAGCGCATAAAAAGTAATAGAATTTTATTCCGTTTAAAATTAAGTTTTAGTTAAAATAATAGCATCTCTCCTTGTCAATACTACGAATGTTGCAATTGAAACTTGTTTACTTTTAATTGACAGTGGACGTTCATATACTTTTTTTTAATTATTGTCATAGAGTTATGAAATTTTGCATGCATGTATATTTTGCTATAATTATATCAAATATCTTTGAAAAAAATTTCTGGATCATTGCAATTTAATTTTTTTCAAATTTCTTTTGAATTTTTAAAATTTTTTCAAATTGCTCCATGCGACTTAATTTTTTTCTGTTTCTTGTTATTTTTGCTTTATTTTTATTAAAAATGCATTGCAAACACAACTTGGTATCAATTAGTGAATTGCATAAAATGTTAGTTTTTAATTAATATTTCTTTCACACATACCTGAATTTTGGACAAAATTTCCCACTTTAATACACTTTAATTGGATTTTTATCCCCTTAATGATTTCGCTTTCAAAAATGCATACCAATTTTTGTTACATGTATAAATGGGAATCTAAATTACAAATTAAAGTCATTTTGAACATAAAATAAAGCGCATGGAGCATTTTGAAGATGTAATAATCGCGAAAATTTCATTATGAGAAAAATACATTTTAAGAATATTTTTACCCTTACCCATTATATTTACATCTTAACATGTCCTAATATATGATTTCATTTAATATAAAATATTTTAACATTATTTTACGTATGCATAAATAATGTTTTTACTAATAAAATCGTAGAATGGTAAGAAATACTAAATATTATTTTAGAAATTTTCTCGAACACTTTCAGGAAATTCACACAAATACTTTTTTTTAAAAACTAAGAATCACTTTAAAAACGTCCTCCACCATATTTTTCCTCTTCCGAATTTACATTTTCATTATGTTTACCTACCTTACATAATTTTTTTGGTAATTCTTTTCTTGTATCCAGTCGAACCTTCTTTTTGCTTCGATGTATGCGACATTTATCTTGCCTCTGACCAATAGATATTGAACATGAATTTATATCTTTATGTTCCGTACCTAAAGTATTAAAACACTCAAAACTGAAGTCACTAATTGCTGTGATAACAGCTATTTCGAGTCTGTTTTCAATAAAAATGTTTCCTTTGTGCAGTTCTTCCGAATGTCGCTATGTGAGCTCTCGTCAGTGTTTCGTATTTTTTCAGATATGGATCTTGCTAAAAGCTGATTACTGGCTAGTCATTGATACACTGGCAAAATTTGGATAAAACATTTACTGTTGATTTGTTTTTCATGAATGAGATTTAGGTTTCATATTTTTAACAATGCTACACTTTCAAAAAAAAAAAAAAAAAAAAAAAAAAATATGACATGACATCTGTTGGGTATTTATAATGTCTGGGTAACTCATCCGTGAAAACTTGCATAAATAACAGTCTTCATAACCTTACACATTTATATCTTACTAACAGTAAAAATAGTGTCGCGGAAATTAAAATAATGTTTCTCAAATGTTTGTTTACCATTTTATTGACATTTAAATGTCCCTTTAAATATCACGATAAAAGGTAAACAAGCGTATTCAAACGCTTATAACTTCTTTAAAAATAATTTTACATAAAAGCGGTTTTTTGTAGACGATAGAGTTTAAACCGAAGAATATTATCATATGAAATTTTTATTTCCCAATTTTTTGTCGATTTTTTCTAAAATCATCGTCCACTGTCCCCTTAAAGTTAAACTTATATCGAGCAGGGGTAAATAACTGCATATTCTGAGTACCACGAGAGGGAAGAGATCTCGTTGCTTCAATCCAATGCGTGGAAGAAGGCTTAACCTCTTCTTCCTTTGGTATTTCACAAATCTGTCTGGAGAGACTAACCGCGCTCTTAATTGGAAATTCGCCAGTTACAAACGCCGGTAATTGAGACAAAAATTATTAGTGTTGTTGGATTATTAATATTGCAGCAGCATAATGTAAGGTAATGTAAAGAAATAATTTTTGGTGTTGTTATTTTTCTACACATAGGATAACTCAAGTATTTTCAATCTTTAATAAGAGTTCAAGAACCGTATAATTATACGGAAAAATTCTTAATATCTTTATGCCTGAGAAAATTCTTCGCTCATGTCAACTGTCGGCTTATAATGATAACTTTCCTTTCTAAAATTGCAGGCAAAGATTCATTCCTTTTTTCATTTCTACGGCCGTGTCTGTGTACGAAACAAATGATTACGTAGCATACCCCAAAATGTTTGAAATTGTCGTGATAGCAACAGGGAAATGTCATCTGGTCAACGCAGATTGTTATATTGCCTCAATGAAATATTTAAGTTATTGTCTAAATCATTGTCCTGGAAGAGAGTAAAGAGCATTCAAAAAGAAAATTTCGCTACTCTTTTTACGAAAAATTTATTACCATTAAAATAACGTAAAAATTGCATTTTAAATCTAAGACAATGTCAAATTCTATGAACAGCTGGAAAGTAATCTCAAGGAAAACCTTAAGCATCAACCTAGAAAACTGAGGCTACATTGCATAAAATAATAAATAAAATAAAACAAGAATATTTATTTAATTGCAAGCAAGGAGTACTTAATCATGATTTGTTTGCTTTACTCATCATATTATGGTATATAATCTCTGATTATAATTATTATTCCAAAGGACTATTGTTTTCGTTTTGCGATTTTGCTTTGAAAACTTTAAAAGGCTATATCACTTTTCAAATCGTTGCCACCAAATACTATCACCCTGTATTATACTTGAAGAAATTAAATAATGAAGAATCTGCTTAAATGTATGTATGTTTCTCAAATTGTAATAAAACAACGATACCTAGAGCCATCCAATTTTGAATGACGTAATCCTACCGCGACCATGGGCATCTGAAGGCTCAAATTTGCAATTTGGAATTTGTTTTATTATCGATTTCATATTTTGTAAAACTTTAATGAATTCTTGATTAACAAACTTGTAAGATTCTCTACTGTGTACTTCTAAATTACAGTTGAATGAGAAGAATCTTCAGAACTAAGCGAATATTTGCTTGAGTTCATGGGGTAGAAAACAACAAGTGAGAAGTGTGAAATGACATTTATTATTCCAAATAAAGTTTAACAGAACTCCGTCTTGGAGTTTTTCAATAAAGCCGACATAATAAGGCCTTGAACTTAGGAAATTTCAATAAAGCCTTGAACTTAGGAAACTAAGAATTAAAACTTAACTAATTTTGAGTATAAAAAATATAGCCAAAGCTCTCAAGATTCTAACGGAGTTGGCCCCTTAACGTTAATTGACTGCGAAGCTATTAAGGGCCTAAAGTACGACCGAGCGTAATAATAGCTTAAGAGAGAGTAGTCTAAAATGGCGGACACGTGCTAACCAGAATCTTTGGTTCTCTCTCACTAAGACAGTAGAACTTCGCGGTTAAATACCGCTCTTCCTCAATTTGCATTCTAACGTGATTCTAAAACTACGTTCTGGCCGGAAGTGGTAAGTTGAAATTAAGAAGCGATAGGAAAGGAAGTTTAACTCAAAATTTAACTGTTAATAAAATCAACATAATCCTTACATACTCAAGGATTTCAAAGCGAGCGATGGCAACGTTGTACAGAAAAAAACATTTTTATCTCCAACGCATGAGGCTGCGTATCGGAAATTCTAAAGATCTGCTCAATTTAAAATTAGTTTGCGATATTGCTATTGAACTGAATCTTATGGTTTAAGTGCAAAGAACTTGATATTTAATAAGTAAAGGTAGCACATAAAATGTTAAAAAAACGCCCCTTTGGACGTAATTTAAAATCTGAAATCTTTCAGATTACCTGAACTTGATTTTAGATTCTGAAACCTTTCAGATTACCTTTTTTATTTATTCATTTAACTATAATTATTATATAATTATTTAATTATAATCAGCAAACTACAGTAAACTTGCAAAAAGCAATATTTCTCAACAATATTTAGCTAAAAATATAGTCTACCACAAAAAGTAAACGTCTAAAACAAAATCCCCCAAAATAACTAAATCTGTTAATGAAAAGTGGAAATAAATTACGCTGAGATAGTTTTAAATTAAAATGTTTTAAAAACCAAATAATTCCTTATCAGATATGTAATGTATTGAATTAGAAATATCCTTTATTAATTACAGTAATGCAACAAATGTTGCAATTATCAGTTGGACAGATTACAAATTGTTTCTTAAGAAATATATTTTGTGGTTTAAATCGTTTCGTTTGTTAAGGATTATAATTAAAATATAAAAATTTTATGAAAGTCATTTAGCAGCATTATGAGGTGTGGCTGCTTGACAGATCGCATTTAAAAATTATTTAAATATCTGGTATCTCAGGATGGCAGCTCTGGTAGCTCACAGACGTGATGTAGGGTTCAGAAATTTGGAAAGACATTTTTAAGGTCAAAGCGAATTAAAAATATTAAAATAATTTTGTTTATGCGAGTTTACATAATAAATTGTCGAACAATCCCAATATTACGTTGAAAAATCGCACGGAATGTTGATAATTACAAAATAAATATAGTTACAATTATATTATAGAGATTCAGCTGCATTTTAGTTGCTAGCGTTTTACCAGTATCTTAAATACAACTACAATGCTTCCATTTGCGCTGTGAAGTCGATCCCCTCCTCGCGAATTCTTAGGGTAAAATACAGCTCTACTATACTGCAGATCTTAAGCAGTACAAATGATTTAGTTCTAACAGCAAATTAGTTCTAACAGGAAAAGAGACACTCTCTTATGAAATTTTACGTTAAGTAAACATCTGAGGCGGACACCACATGACTTCCTTCTACGGCCTATTAAATTATACGCATGTTTTGTTGCATTTAATTTAAACTTATTTCCTCGAATTTCATTAGAGGTATATTTCTCATTCGATTAATTCAATTATCAATTCGTAGCAAAGCAAAAATACATAGAACCTCAAAATATCTTCATTAACAATTGAAAAATATAGAAAAATATAAAACACCAAATGCAGTTAAAACAATTCAAAAAGAAATTTTTACAATTAAAATTAGAGTTTGTACGCAAAAACAAGTAATTTACCCAGCTGGCAAAAAAGTAGATTTTTCTATGCACAAAACGAAAAGTTTACTTTTTGTCCAACTCAGCAGAAAGACACTGAAGGTGCAGAAACTGACTTAATTCACTATTCTGCTAAGTTTCAAATGTAAACAAATACGGCTGCTAAGTTAGGCTTAGCCTCATTTAAACAGCATTTAAATTGCTAATAATTCTGCATGCAAATTAAGTAAAGGCATGAAAATCTTAACCGAAACATAAGAACAACATAATTCAACTATTTTTAAAGCAAAAAATGCACAATTTACCAATATATAAGAATAAAAATACTGATTTCACCGAGCCTAGTAACAGAGTGGGCATATATATATTTATATACATTTGGCTTAGCCGTTTGCAACCAAAAAGGGAGGTGCACAACTACGTACTGTAGCAGTCCTATATACAAATTTCACCGTTCTGAGTCTACTGGTTACTCAGAATTACAAAGTTATGCGAGACATATACATACGTACATACAGACGTCACGAAAAAAATCTCTTTTGAATCCATTTTAAAACCCTTTTGCAATCCTTTTTGGGAAAAAGGGACCTTTATTCTGTCCGTACGTACAGATGTCAAGCAGAAACATCGTTAGATTGTATTCGATAGTGGTAAAAATGGATATTTTAGTTGAAATATGATATCTAAAATTTTTCGGGATTACAGTACTTCCTTTATTTCGTACAAGGATTAAAAATATGGATCGTAGATCGGCATAGATTATGAATAAAACCCTGCAGTTTTCGATTGAGATCAGACATAGTTCTCTCTTCTTCTTCTTCAAAAAACATAATTTTGCAAATGTCGAAAGAACGGAAACCACATGTATAGGTAACTGAATGAATAGGCAGACCAAAATGAATATAGGGCTATCTAATGAAGAATGAAACAAGAAGAAAAATATGAAACGCTATCAAAAATTTGAAAGCGTTAGGAAAACTGGATTGGAATTAATATTACTAACTAGAGAAGATACATTCATACGAATATAAAAGCTTCAAAGAAATTTAAACACCAGCTGAAGAGGCACTGTGGATATTTTAGCAATCCATTTATTTAAGCAACTATGATTAGATATCTAAGATTTGTTTATTTCTCTTTTTGGAACAAAGAAATTCACAATTTTGACTTCGGGTATATTCTTCTTACCTGCAAGAAAAACATTTCTTATAGATAGCTCATTTAAGAGCCAAATGACTACTAATGACTTTCTTCATTTACAGAGGCATGATCATAAACAATTGGTTACTTTTCTGACTGAAAGTGCTTACAACATTTATTTAAAAGGCAATCAGTGCTGCTTATTTGTACTCCGTTCACGGCTGAACTAAACTTTGGTCATTTGCGTCCTGTTCGTTTTCGCTTACTCACAACTTCCTTTCGTTTCACTCTTCCATTAAATCTCCTTAATCTCCGAGGTCAGTGACTCTTGAAAAAGGATCAGTCGTCCATGGATATGCATTCCTAAATCAAACAAACATGTGAAAACAGTAAAAGATAAATTTTCATTTGCCTAATATCGCTTCATTAAAATTAAAATATGTATATTTTTTTAATTACTGAATGTTAGTTTCCATTATCATTGTGGAAAAAAATTATTATAGCGACAAGCAAGAAGATGGCGAAATATTAGGGTATTCGAAGTCAAGAAATGTAAAATTCGCAGTACGTCCTTGCGAAAATACGAAACAGAAATCTTTCAACTTTTAACCGGACGAGCTACCACTTTTATTACGAAAGTATACAGGCAAAAGTGTGGGGAACCAGTATGTACCGTGAGTAATGCCTTCTTGTACTAACGACTCCTAAAACACTTTGCAATTTTTTAAGAGTTTACAGAGAAAGAGAGATGAGCAACTGAAGTTTTGCAAAGGATTTAGAGTTTACCTATTATGGTTCATCGTGCAACACCAACCTACATCCTGCATCCAGCATTTATTAAAAATATTTTTGTAGAACATAAAGAGATTATTAAAATATAATTTAAATGCAATTCTAAATTTACAAATTAAACCGAGAGCATCTGTATTGATGTAAGAAAAATAACAGATAGACAAAATAAATAAAAGATAAACATACTGATATACATGTATTAAGTATTGGGAACACAATGTTATAATTAACTGGACTAATAATGCTAAAAAAGTGTCCACGGGATCAAATCGTCTGAGAATAAGATAAAAAAAATATTGTGAGTAAGGACCTTAGAGGCTAGAGATTTGAGAATGCAATAATTGGGAATACAAAAATCAATTTTGACAAAAACCAACACAATTTTAAAAAAGGATGCTACTTTGGTAGACGGTTGCACGGATTTTTGGGGATTTACTTTGGCGCAATTGTTGGCGTGGTGTTACACTCGTCAGCCATCTTGAAAAACGCTGTTTTCACGTATTTTGCGCATTTTGCGCAAAGTATTCGAAACTTTAAAAAATAAATATTGTTAAAATAATGGATAAAACTTTTGCTGAAAACGTTGTTTTTTAAGATGGCAGGCAAAGGTGAATAAATACATTTACTACGAGTATAAAATACTAAATTAAGGTTAAATTACTTTCAAAGAAATAGAATAAAAACGCCACTATAAAAACATTGCGCCAACGTTTAATTGGACTAAAATATAATTGAATATCGAATTAAAAATATCATACCAATGTTTAAACTAATTAAAAAATTACTTAAATTCAAATACTTTAAAAAACGTTTTATAGTATATAATTACAACATTAAAACATATGTGGCAATAAATATCTCAGCAATTTTTGAAAACAGTATATTAATTTTGGTACTATTCGGTTTTGAGGGCCGTAAAAAATCGCCAAACTATTGTTGATGCCAATGCTGCCAAAAATAATTGCGGCAACCTTAACGCAAGAAAGGAAGTATAATAGTAAATAACTATCTAAGATTAATGTTTTAATTCAGATGAAAGGTTAATTTCATATAATACTTTTTATTATTATAATTTATATAAAAAAGGCTAAACATGACTGAATGGAAGCATAAGAGTAAATAACTATTTCAGATCATTATTATAATTTATATAAAAATTGCTAAACATAACTGAATGGATGCCTGCATCGCTATTTCGCTACCGTGTTATCGCTAAAGCATAATTTCATCTCGTTGGTTGTTCAAACCTAATTTTCTATAATGAATGATGCTTTTTCTTTGAAAAAATTCTCGGTAAAGTGCAGAATCGCCCACTTATTTGTTTCCGCTTTTTACAAGGGGTTAAAAACAATTGGATTTTTGTCAATTTTCTTTTACTTTTTAGGTGAAAATAGGTCGATGTGTACATAGATATAGACAAGGGTGTGCGCAGTGCCATTTTTGTGCAATTCTGGGATTTTTTTTAAGTGAAAATAGGTCGCTGTGTACATGGATACCGAGTATGTGCATTTCTTAAAAACACGTCAAGCAATGGGTGATTCTGCATTATACCCAAAATTCTATTGCACACTTTTCGTCATGGGCAATTCCCAAATTGTTAAATCCGTAGGTTATCAAAAAGAATTTAAAATCAAAAAAGGACTTAAAAATTAAACTAGTATATCAACGGTGTCTTAAGAAATATAGAACTATATAAACTTACCCAATCTGAAAATCAGCGCGTACGCTAGATTTGGCGCTTTTGCGCATACATTTTCGCTGCAAATTTTTTACAGTCCTCAAAACGGAATAGTACCTTAATTTTTTTAAATAAAAATTGAAGTATACAATTATAAAGTAAAAGAAAAATATGTTCTTGCATTTTTTTAGTATTTTACCTGTCGTATATTGATAAGTACCGCAAAAAAATTAGAATCATAATTTAGATATCAATAAAAAAAATTGCCGGTAAAAAAGGATAATACGTTTTTTTTACCGTTACAGCGGTTATTTCTACCACCGTGACCACAATATCATATACGGCCGTCCTCAGAATCGGCTCTTTCAGCGATCTTCATCTGTGATCCACATCTTTCGCTCTTCGTTGAAGAAGCAATTAGCGAGGTTTCCTCCAAAAATGTTTAATAAATTTCCTCTGACCCTTGTAACAATTTATAAATAAATCTTTGATTAGGATCAGGTTGTCCAAAATAAGGTCTGAGAGGACAATTTTTTGATTCCGATACCAATAATTCTTGGTAATGACCAATAACAATATTCATCTTCGAAACGCACATATCCATTCGCTTTAAAATCTAAGGAATTCGAAGAGATGAATAATTTAATTTTAAAATGGCGCGGTAATGCACCAATATTCAGTAACCAATCAGGGAGCTGATTACATCACGCATAGAATTAAAATTATTTAAATAATCATACATAATCAAATCCTTTAAAAAAATCTAAAATTAAATTGTATTTTAATATTTAACAGCCACAAATAATGTTTAAAACATTAGATTAAATTTATAGATATTAATAAAACCAATTACTTTTAAAGTAAGGTGACGTCATTGATTACATCATCCACAACATAAAATTATATAAAATATCATAAACAATAAAATTTTTATTTCACATAAAAATGATTTTTAATATTTAGAAGCCATAAATAATATTTAAAACACGGAATCTCTGCATAATAAAACGCATTTTATTTTAAGTAAAATGACAGCAAAGTATCGGTTACCATAAGTAACTTATCCAGCAATGGGTTTACCATAAGTCGTATCGCTCGAGGAGAAAAATCCCCAAAATTCGTGCAACTGTCTACCAAAGTACTTAAAAGGGTATGCTGAAGCAAGTTTTTATAGCTTATGAAATATACATGTGGAATCCTTTTAAACATATTCACAGGATGTAAAAGTTCATTAACTTTACACAGCACAAAGAATTTATACTTGACAAAGTTCTCGGCCGTAGGAAGAGTGTTATGTTCACCTCTTTGTGGAATGGGCTGGAAATCAAACGCAATAAATATTACAAATATTTTACTTTTGCTCCAACGTACAAACTGGAAACACAACTCACTTCTTTCTTTAGAACACAATTACAATAAAAATAATCGCGTGTCGCCACATCTCTGGAACACAATCACAGAAAACTTCATTCATTTAAAAGTAGAAATAAATTATTTTTAGGTTTATACGAATAGCAGGAGCGCGCTCTTTCGGCGAGCAATGGATGGCGTAACACGCTGGGCCGCCATGACCCCGTCATCAGCTGAACTTACTCTTTGGTCAATAACCCTTGTAAGTGCAAATTACTTTTGTCATCTTCCACTTAAGTGGCGGCGAGTTCTCATCCTTGATTAGCATCACAATGCCGATTCACACGTAAATCGGCATTTGGAAGTTTCCACTTGTTGCGCTCTTGCAACTGAGTCAAGTAGTCTTTTGACCACGATTTCCAAAACGATTGGGAAATCTCTGACTAATTTCCACCGTTCATGGATGGGAATTTTCTCATTTGTACTTCATGTTCCTCCTGCTACTCCTCCTACCAATCACACGCTCTGTCCCAAATTTCCTGTAACAATAACTTTATATGTATCATAAATGAAGCAATCAAACCTATAGGATCAAAGATTCTTGCAGCTGCCTGTAAAACACATCTTTTAGTGCGTCGCAACGTTTTCCACGAATCCACCAATCCCTTCACCTCCAACGACAACTCATCTCTATTAGGATTCCAATTCAACCCTTGGACGTTCAGCTGTTGAGCTCCCTCTATCTCACTGTCACTAAGTCCATTTTCTATCTACAATTTTTCTAATTCTCTACTGTTCGACTTCAGTTTCCTCAAATTAAATCCACCACTCTTTAATATTAATACAGCATCCGACCACAACTCAAATGATTCTCTTACACTGTCTTCACCATAATATAAATCGTCTACGTAAAGTGATGAATTTAACATTTCAAATGACTTCGGTTTACTTTTCTCATATTTTTTATATGATGCTTTATCGTAGCACTCAAAACAAAAGGGGAACTTTTACATCCAAAGGGTAGTCTTCTCATTCTCATAATTTTATATTCTTCACTAGAGTTATCTGAATACCAAAAAAATTTTAAGAATTTTCTGTTTCTTTCAGAAATTGTTTTCATTGAGAAAGCCTTCTCTATATCACCATTAAACGCTATTTTGTAATTACGAAATTTTGGAATCACATCAAGAATATTTGGATTTAAATTTGGGCCAATTTTCAAACAATCGTTTAAAGAAATATTACCTTTAGATTTTGAACTACAGTTAAAGACTGTACAAACTTTGGTTGTTTCTTTATCTTCCCTAACAACTGCTCTATGAGGCATAAAATACTCATGCTCATCTCTCTCACATTCCTCAATAACTCCATTTTGTTTTTGGTCATTTATTATTACTCATTAGCAAGCCAATCAGTTTTAGAAAAGTCCTTTCCTAACTCATCAAAACGCTTTTTAGCTAAAACTAATTATTTCCTAATTCATTGTAACTAAACTTCCATAATAAATCAGTTTCATATCTCTCATTCACGAATTTTAAATTTTTCACAAATTCATCTATCAACGCTTTATAAACTACATTTAAGTCTTCTTTTTCTTTGATTCCTAAAGCATCAAGCTGCCATAATACCTGAACATCTGAAGCGGCTACACAAAAATTCTCTCAAACTGCAGTCTTATCATTTGGCTTGTAAACATCTTGACTTCCCTGTAAAGTAAACCCGAAAATCATTGGCACGCAAGTAATTTCCTGGTTTATTTTTTCGAAAGAAGAGTCTTCAATAATAAGGCAAAACACATCTGCCCCAATTAATATCTCAATGTTTATATCACTGTCACAGCAGTCGGCTAAGACTAATCTTCGGGAATGCATAATATTTTGTACTTCTTCATTTGGAACAGAAACAGATGCCGCTGTAATAGTACCGGCCACTAGCACTTCAATATGAATACACTGATTAGGGCTATATCTAATAAATAATTTTAATTCTACCACTTCATATAATTTCTCAGTAGGCCTTACTGAGCCAAAGAAACCTAACAGCTTTTCCTTTCTAATTGTTTTTAATTTTAAGCGATTGACAAGGGACTTCGTATACCAGGTTCTTTCGGAGCCATTATCGCATAATACGCGCGTCATTTTATTGAATTTTGTTTTATCAATAGAGCTAACGTATACACTGCAACTGAGTAATAGCACAGATGATTTTTGTATTGACCTTGACACTGAAGCATTGCATTGAGTTTTTTCGGAGTCACCGTTGTCTAGTTTAGCTTTATTTTGCTTATAGAAATGAATCATCGAATTATGAGCTTTTACACAGAAACATTTTCTGGCTCTATATTTTTTTTTTTGCATAACATTCAGAAGAAAAGCATTTGAAGCAAAGTTTTTTTGTTTAATTATTTCAACACGCTTATTTCTGAAAGCCTTTTAAATTAGGATAATTTTGTATCGAGTGGTTTGGATTTGTTTTGCACAAAATACATGTTTGATCTTTTGCTCCAGATACATATACATCAGAAATATTTTTGTAATTATAATTACGAAGTTTATTAACATTATTTCCATCTTTTATTATCGTTACCTGTAAATGATTTTGCAAAAAAGGATCCTGGTGTCTGTTTACCTTTTGATGACGAATAAATATCTCATTCACGACCTAAAGCTTGGGGTTCGAACCATATCTTTCCCCGTTTAACTGCTATAGGGGTCTCTAACTCACGATCAAGTTCACTGAATATTTTATCCGAAACCATAAGATCACATAACGATTTAAAATCTTTTACATTTCTCAACTGACAATAATATTCAAAATTTGCACTTAACCTTGATGCAAATTGTAGAAAATTCTCAGATGACAATTTTTGCATAGAACGAAAATGATTTAAGCACTCTTGAGGGATTGGCTGAAATTCCTTTAAAATTATGTATTAATTATTAATGTATTATTTAAAATTATGTTATTATCGTAATTATTAATATCTTCTTCCTTCACATATGCCATTAAATTGGTGACCTTTTCTCCCAAAATATTTAATAGGATTTCTGCTTTTAAATCTTCAGGTACTTGTTTTGTCTTAAAAGCCCTTTCAGTTGACTGGAAAAAGAGATTAAAGGATTCTGTTTTAGTAGGTACAGAAATTGTTAATGTTTTTACACTTTTAATTAAATTTTCTATATTTCTATTTGAGTTGTCCGTCTCAACATTTGGATTTTGTAGCAAGTCTTTTCTAGTGTTAGCTAAAGCTAATTCCGCCTCTAACTGAGAAAGTTATTTTCTCTAATCTAATTTCGTTTTCCGATTTTTGTTTTTAAATTTGTATTTTCTCTAATCTAATTTCCTTTTCCTCTAGAATATTATCAATAACATTTTGCACAAATTCAGGTTAAAATGCGGTTTAGCCCACTGCTTGGCGATTGTTTTTCAATGGGCAATAAACGCGCCAACATGGCTAACCCGATGTTTTGAGGCTGTGTTGTTATTCTGTTGCCACTAAATGTTATCGCCCTGTGTTATATTTAAAGAAATTAAATATTGAAAAATCTGCATAAATGTTTCTCGCATTGTGATAAAACAACGGTACCTAGAGCCATCAAATTTTGAATAACATACGTTTCCAACCTAATATGGGTATCTGGAAGCCCAAACTTGGAATTTTTTTTATTATCTGATTGATATTTTGTAAAACTTGAACGAATTTTTGATTAGAAAACTCAAAGATTTCAAAGCGAGCAACGGCAACACAGTGCGAGAAAAAAAAACATTTTTACGTGCAGAGTGCAAAACTGTGTATCGGAAATTCTAAAGATATGCTCATTTTAAAATTATATTGCGATATTGCTGTTGAACTGAATTTTATGGTTTAAGTGTAAAGAACATTATATTTGATAAAGAAAGGTAACACACAAAACGTTAAAAAAAACGCCCCTTTGGGCGTAACGTAAAATCTAAAAGCTTTCATTTTTTAAAATTTATTTATTTATTTATTTTTATTTTTACTTGTTAATTCTGTTGCGGTTTGAATATTCTTATGCGGTGGTTCTTTTTTTAATCGAGTGTTTTCCCCCTGTGGGTTTTAGCCTTTTTTCTGCGTATATTACGGAAACGGCGTATAAAACGTTAGTAAATTTATTTAAAGATGAGGAGGGATCCAAAAGGGTTTCCCCCTCAGATAAATTCATATATAAAACCCATCTAAAAGACTTTACATTTTTCTTGAAAAGGGTAAGTGAAAAAATTTTTCTTGTATGGTTCGTTTTAAAGTTGCTTATTTTTAATATTTTGTATTTCTTTTTGGCTCAATCCTAGAAGATCGGAAAAGCTGACGTTGTGCTATTCTCTGATGTTTTTTTTTAATGAAAATAGATCGATGTGTACATGGGCAAAGCCAATGTAGTGTGCAATGCCGAGGTTTGTGCAATTCTGGGATGTTTTTTAAGTGAAAATAGATTGATGTGCACATGGGCAAAGCCAATGTGGTGCGCAATGCCGAGGTTGTGTGCGATGCCGAGTTTGTGCAATTCTGGGATGTTTTTTAAGTGAAAATAGATCGATGTGCACATGGGCAAAGCCAATGTGGTGCGCAATGCCGAGTTTGTGCAATTCTGGGATGTTTTTTAAGTGAAAATAGATCGATGTGCACATGGGAAAAGCCAATGTGGTGCGCAATGCCGAGTTTGTGCAATTCTGGGATTTTTTTGAAGTGAAAATAGATTAATGTGCACGTGGGCAAAGCCAATGTGGTGCGCAATGCCGAGGTTGTGCGCGATGCCGAGTTTGTGCAATTCTGGGATGTTTTTTTAAGTGAAAATAAATCGATGTGCACATGGGCAAAGCCAATGTGGTGCGCGATACCGAGGTTGTGCGTGATGCCGAGTTTGTGCAATTCTGGGATGTTTTTTTAAGTGAAAATAAATCGATGTGCACATGGGCAAAGCCAATGTGGTGCGCGATACCGAGGTTGTGCGTGATGCCGAGTTTGTGCAATTCTGGGATTTTTTTTTAAGTGAAAATAGATCGATTTGCACATAGGCAAAGCCAATGTGGTGCACAATGCCGAGGTTGTGCGCGATGCCGAGTTTGTGCAATTCTGGGATGTTTTTTTAAGTGAAAATAAATCGATGTGCACATGGGCAAAGCCAATGTGGTGCGCGATACCGAGGTTGTGCCTGATGCCGAGTTTGTGCAATTCTGGGATGTTTTTTTAAATGAAAATAGATCGATGTGCACATGGGCAAAGCCAATGTGGGGCGCAATGCCGACGTTGTGCGCGATGCCGAGTTTGTGCAATTCTGGGATGTTTTTTTAAGTGAAAATAGATTGATGTGTATATGGGAAAAGTCAATGTAGCGCGCAATGCCGAGTTTGTGCAATTCTCTAATGTTTTCTAAGTAAAAATAGATCGACTTGTACATGGACAAAGCCAAGGCAGTGCGCAATGCCAAGTTTGTGTAATTATCTGAATTTTTTAATCTTATTTAATTGACTTCAAATTGTATAGCAGGCTTTTCTATACACTGTTTCTGGTATGCATAGTGACTGATATCTCTTTAAGAAAATATGTATGCACGCAAATAAATTTTATGCATTTTGCGAGAAATAAACTTCCATGTTTGAATGAAAATGTTGTAAATTTCTACGAGGTTTAAACCTCTCGCATTTGTTGTGAATTACACGTAGCGTTTAAGCAAAACTAATGGTATTTTGTGTTTTAAACTTAAATTTCAGATTTTATTTTGTTTTTTAATTTCATTATATTTGTTGTCTTTTTTTAATTTCCTATCGTTGACAATATTACTTATCGTAGCTTTAGATATCGAAAAGCCATGGCTTTCACAGCGTTTTTTAATAACTAGATACGAATAAATTTCTTCGGAGAGAGCACAAATGTCCGAAGACAAATTGTCAAGTAGCAGACGATAATTTATGTTTTCAAAAATATATACTTGCAGTTAAAAAGAATTTCCAAGCAGACGATTTCTCTTGGAATTTTTACTTCGTAATTTGGGCAGTTAATTCAGTTGCCGTTTGAATGTTATTTGGTAGTTATCAATCGAGTGGTTTTATCTGTGTGTTTTTAACATTTTTCTGCATATATTTCGTTAAATAACAGTCGCTATGGATTTATCTGTGATGCTGAGAGAGGTGAGTGATTGTACATGTGAATTTATTACTTTATTGGAAGTGCAAGGGAAACGTGCCGTCATTGAATTGTGTATGAAAGTTGGTTTGATTGCTACTTTTTTTGTTTGTTCGAAATGTGGTGAAAATATGCGTTTTTGTGAGAGAAAGGGAAGTATAGATGGATTTGAATGGCGATGTAGAAAGCAAGGAAAAGTGAATGCGCATGATGTTTGTAGGAGTATAAGGAAAGGTTCATGGTTTAGTCATAGCCATTTGAGTATATGTGATATTTTGAGAATTACGAGGTGTTGGTTTTTGAAAATGGGAAATGAATCTGTGATTCAAGAAGTGAAAGTGCATGAACATGCTGTTGTTGATTGGTTTATGTTTTGCAGAGAAGTGTGTATGACGACTGTGATAAATGATAGTGTTCCAGTTGGTGGTGAAGGAGTAATAGTTGAAGTGGATGAGAGCAAATTCGGGAAAATGAAGTATGGAAGAGGAAAGCCTGCGGACGGTCATTGGGTAATTGGTGGTATAGAGAGAGGAACGAACAGATGTTTTTTAGAGAGGTTCAGAATAGATCAAAGGAGAGTTTGGAGAGAGTGATAGTTGAATGGGTGTTGCCGGGATCAACTGTGGTTTCAGAATGCTGGAAGGCATACGGTGGACTAAAAAATTTAGGTTATAGCCATCTGACTGTCAACCACAGTCTGTACTTCCGTGATCCCGAGTCGGGTGCGCACACTAATTCCATAGAAGGTACCTGGTCTGGAATCAAACGTCATTTACGTCGAAATACAAACCACGTAGATGGCGAATTTGATTCATACAGTGTCTCAAAAAAGTGATGGGACACTTGTGCTTTACAAAAGGAAACTGCAATAAAATAAATTTAAAAAACATGTAAACTTTTTTGTGGGTGTGTTTCATACTTAAATTTAGTAACAATTATTACATAACACACATTTTCTCAAAATATTAAAATATTAATTTAATAAAAATAAAATTGTTTAGAACGGAGCAGAAAATGGCTCACTTAAGTGATGGGACACTACTTAATATGCAATAAAAATCGTCTGAAGTGAGCAATAAAAATATCTTTTGGGGCATTTATTTTTACTCAAAAGCAATTGCCAATAATTTATAAAATCGTCTGCAGTATTTCTCTCCAGTTTGTTTTGGAATTTTTGTGTTTTTTAGCTCTGTGCAGCCATGAATGCTAAACGAAAAGAAACTTTGCCTGGAATTCGAAAATTAGTTATTAATTTGCATATTGAAAGTGGAAAATCTATTAGAGAAACTACTGAAACAATTAACTTCAGTCATTCAACAGTTTTCAATATCATTAAACGATATAAAAAGAATCATATGATTCAGGATAAAAGAAGACCTGGCCGACCATCAAAGCTATCCAATGGAATAAAGCGAATTATCGTTCGAAATATTTAAAAAAAAAAATCCAAGAATGAGTGCTCCTAAAGTTGCTGCTGATTTAAAAGCATTATATGGAGTAATTGTTAATTCTGAGACTATTAGAAGAGTTATTCGGTCTACTGGATATCACGGTAGAGCAGCCAGGAAAAAATTCTTCGTAAGTGTAAAGAATAGAAAACTCAGACTGGCTTTCGCAAAATCCAACATAAATAAGAATTCTGATTACTGGAATGAAGTTATATTTGCTGATGAGAGTAAATTTAATATATTTGGTTCTGACGGTAGAATCTTTTTGTGGAGAAAACCCAGGGAAGAATTTCGCAAACAGAACTTGGTGCCAACAGTAAAACATGGTGGAGGAGGAGTTAAGGTATGGGGGTGTATGTCGTCCGCTGGAGTTGGTAATCTTGTTTTTATTGACAGTATAATGGATCAGTACAAGTATATTGACATTTTAAATCAAAATTTGAAATCTTAAGCACGAAAATTGAACTTTCATAACGATTTTAAATTCTACCAGGACAATGACCCCAAACACAGTGCTTTGAACGTTAGACTCTGGCTGCTGTATAACTGTCCTGAAATAATAAAAATACCCCCACAATCTCCACAATTAAATCCCATAGGGAATATTTGGCAAGAATTGGAATCAAGAATTCGCAAACACACCATTTCTTCAAAACAACAATTAAAATCGGTGCTTCAAGAAGAATGGGGTAAAATCACTCCAGAAATCACAAAAAAATTAGTCGAATCCATCCCAAGAAGATTAAATCATGTTTTAAAAGTAAAAGGAAATCCAACAAAATATTAAAACATTTTAAAAAGTAAAATTTTTGGATAAATATTTGATGGAAAAGTAAGTGTCCCATCACTTAAGTGAGCCATTTTCTGCTCCGTTCTAAACAATTTTATTTTTATTAAATTAATGTTTTAATATTTTGAGAAAATGTATGTTATGTAACAATTGTTACTAAATTTAAGTATGAAACACACCCACAAAAAATTTTACATGTTTTTTAAATTTATTTTATTGCAGTTTCCTTTTGTAAAGCACAAGTGTCCCATCACTTTTTTGAGACACTGTATTTAGCGGAATATATGTGGCGAAAATGGCACAACCACTCACTAAGTGATGAACATTATCGTGCCTTTCTAGCGGCAATCATAAAGATTTATCCGCCGGAAACGGCCGATAAAACTAAGTAAATTTTCTTAAAGACGGGGTTTAGGGAGGTTTTCCCCCCGACATAAATTTAAAAAAAAAAAAAAAAAAAAAAAACCCTCAAAAAGACTTTTTATTTTCCTGAAAAGGGTAAGTGAAAATATTTTTTCTTTTTAAAATTGCTTATTTTTAATATTTTCTTATTTTCTTTCACTGTGAGAAATTAGATTTTTTAAATGTATTAATGTGTAGAATTCTAATACGAGAGTATAAAACGTGGTTTAGGAACTTAAGAAACAGGGAAATGAAAGCTGGGTATGATGTTGATATTCAATCATAAATATTTTTTTCTTTTTTATTAATGTAAAGCTTAAAAATTTTTAGAAAATAATGAAGATTATTTACTTACTAGTATGTAAGAGATGGTGTCGTTACGTAGCAATAAGGTAATTTTGTAAAGATGATAAGTTAAAATGTTCCGCAATATGAAATTAAAATTTAAAAAAATCTGTTTTTATTTGTATAAATACTAAAGCTTAAAAATATTCACCCTGTATGAGAGAGACTGCGACGTTGTTTACAGTTTTAATAATTGTTACAATTCACTTACCGTATTATAGTAGTTTGAAATACAAAAAATTTAGTATACTTATTTCTACATCTGTAGAGAATACATTGTGACGTCACAATCTTAGTCCCACCCATTTATGAACGTCACATAGCTCCGCCTTCGCAACTTTGTTTACGCAACGTATTCTGATATATTAGTGGCGATTTTCAAAAAATCGCCGCTGCTGAAAATCGCCAAGCAGGGGCCTAAAGCACATTTTCACCCAGCATCATTTTAATAAATTTCTAAATTTTCTATTAAAGTTTTCAAAGTAACAATTTTCGCTCCGCTCGTAATTACTAATCCTAATTCCTCCGCGACGAGCTTCAACTCGTCTTTTTTAATGACTTAAGCAACTTCAGACTCATTTTAATTCAAAGAAAATTACAACAACCCTGAATTGACAATTAGAACACAATAAGCACAAAACGAACACATCAAACTCAACACAGACACTATCAACTCAAATTATCAAGTAGGAACACCTCAATACACAACACTAATAAAGAGAATTTAACACTAAACATTATTACAATAAATCAAAATAACTACTCACCATAATTTACACAAGGCAACCATCATCTTCACTGTCGATTTCCGCGCAATACATATTCCCATATCAACACACTATTTTTTCCTCACAAAATTTGATGATACACATTATCACTACCACATTTTCACTTTACTCCACTTCCTGACACCAAAAATGTTATGTTCATCTCTTTGTAGAATGGGCTGGAAATCAAAACTCTACACAATAAATATCATAAATATTTTATTTTTGCGCCAACGTACAAACTGGAAACACAACTCACTTATATCTTTAGAACACAATTACAATAAAAATAATCGCGTGTTGCCACATCTCTGAAACACAATCACAGAAAATTTCATTCAGTTAAAAGTAGAAATAAATTGTTTTTAGGTTTTTACGAATAGCAGGAGCGCGGTTTTTCTGCGAGCAATGGATGGGATAACAAAGAGAGTCGTTGCAAAATCTTTTTAAACTTATCATACTAATACTTATCTTTGATTAGAAACCTTTGGAATGGCAAAAAGTATTGAGTGGGGATTTTATGTGATTGCCAAGGGGCGCGAGAAAGTGTAATGATCAGGAATTCCCTGTTTCTCACATATACAGATAATGGAGTTTGCCATATTCCTTGTTGAAATATGTGTGGAAGTGACCGTGTTCTGTTATATAATAATTTAACGAAAGATTCGAGTATACAGATGCGAAGCTTACATTAGGAATCAAACTATATATGCATCTTCCTTGTGAAGCATTATTCCACTACGAAAGTATACACAAGGAGATGGAAAAATTCATTATAAAGTTTGGACTTCAAAAAAGGCGTCTTCGTGGAGAACATTAGATAGTATTTTACCCTTTCTCTCCCAGAGGTCTAACACTGAAACTACCAACTCAAAATTCTATACAATGTAAACCGGTGGCTTTCTAGCGCAGTCATGCGTAAGTAGACAGATTAAGATGGCATCTTCTGGCACGTTGCTGAATTTCAGGATAAAATGCAGCGTTTCATCAATATTGCCATTAATTTGGTTTGATATCACTTATAGGGTGCTGTAATCTTGTTGTGGTCTGTTTTGTACAATAAAAATTCAATATCGCTTGGGTAAAGGGTGACAATTTATTTTCTCAACTTTAGTGGTTTCGTATTTTTTTGCATTTTGTTGCGTGACAATTACAAATTCGTACATCTTGTCCTCTATGCGGAGTTATGACTGATAGGTTTTCAAATCTGTGTAGAGAAATGATTAGCTCATGCTCTTCGTATATCAAGTTCAAATTTTCAATCGTTAATAAAATACTTTTTTTCATCCATTCAAGTTCAAATACATTTTTTAAACTTATAGTGGATGGCATATGATATTAATAGTTTTTTCACCTATAAAAAAATTTAAAATTTTTAATTTAATTTTTTTTATATTACATTTTTTTTTTGCATTTTAAATATTTTTCTTTGTTGACCTAAGTCGGAACTGACTTAAAAAATTATTTAATTAATTATTAATTAATTAATTTTCAATCGTTAATAAAATATTTTTATTCATCTACTCAAGTTCAAGAACATTTTTTAAAATTTGTAGTGGATGACAGCTGATGTTAATAAAGATTTTTCACATATTAAAATTAATTTTAATTTTTAATTATATATTTTTTTTATTTTAAAAATTTTTATTTGTTGATTTAAGTAGGAATTGACTTTAATTTTTTTATATTACTTGTTTTTTCTTAGTTTGCTAATTAATAACAGGCATATTAAATTTGAAAGTTAAACTTCTTATGCTTTGAGGAATGACACTATGGCGAGTGGAAGACAAAAGTATTTTATTTCAGGGCTTGAAGACATTACTTTTAAGTAGCCGAGTTGGCTCATTAAATTTGAAATATAAGTTTTTTATATTTGGCGGAGTAACAACACATTGGAGCGGCAAGGTTAAAAATAATTTCAAGCAGTGTTACCACAGCTTGGTTTTAAACCATTGAATATATTAATCAAAAATACGTTCAGTTAATACAAAATATGAAAAAAATAAAAGAAAATTTAGAAATTAAAAATTCTGGCTTCGAAGTGTACAAGTTTGGGTGGAAAATAATTTGTGTTCTATATTTGCCGGCTCCAAGTGCCGCCGTTTTTTTCACGAAGCGCGAAACATCCAGGCATACATACGTATAGATTCTTCATTATTTACTTACAAAGATAAAACCTTTTACAATAAGAACGACAGCGTAAACGGGTTCATTTTATATTTGCGGAAACCTACCAACTACAGAGATGAAACACTTTTATAGAATTATTTATCTTGTTTTGGTAACTTTTGTATCTAGGATCAATATATAAGGAAATAATACTTTTAACCATCTCGTCCAAAAACCTTGCATGTTTCTTACATATTTATTACAGTATTTACTCCTACTCTACAGCTTTACTTTTTATCGATTAAACATATTTCATCTTTTCATTTCATCCAAAGGAAGTATTATTTATAGGCCATAACCAGACATGATATATTTATCAATAGATGAGAAAATTCTGCTTTCGTAACACATGCATAAATAAAGAAGAAATGAAAAATAGATTTCGAGAATCACCAAAGAAATAAATTACATCGTAATACGCTGAGTATTCAAGATGATTTTGATCAATGTTTCCAGTGATCAAGAAACTCTCAGCATCTTGCATAAAAAATTGCGGATATAAAAATAGTAAACTCTTTATGAATTTTGTTATTACTTCCAAAACACTACTTGTTGACGATCGAACATGTATAAATCGGAAGAAGCCTGATTTGAATCCCGAAGGATTGGGTTAATTGATCAAGGCAAAACAACTCCAGGGCTTGAAGCTCTATAGGAACACAATGAATATTTCGTTTCCCCCCCCTGAAAAGCCTAGTATATTTTGCACAGTGGCGCTCGAAATAAAATGTAGTGCTTAATAATGTAGTGCTACATGGATTTGTTAGACTCTCTTAAATGTAAGATATTATTGTTTTCTACGGGCTCGGTGATTTGGAGTAATTGACGGTAACACTTGATGAAGAATGAAAATACAACTTATTCGCCAGTATATCACAGGTAACTTCCAAAAACACGTTTATAGTAGTCGAAAAACTACGATAAACACGCTGAAACAAACAGCAACACTGTCTCCGCGAACAGGGACGGTATGTATAACTTTTAACCTACCTTCGAGAACATTGCCGAGGTAAACCGCTAAGAATGCGTTTTAGAATGCTCTGTTTTGTCTATGGCATATGGCCAATTTTGTCACCAATTGGGTGATTTCACGCCAAATATGGCAACGCTGTATTTCCCTGCATCTTTCTAGCATACCTAAACCCGCTTTTTCGGTGAAACTATCTTAACCGCAGTTGGGCATTTCGCAACAATATTATTGATTCTCCCCTTGCAATCTAAGTGGTATCGCAATCAAAGTGGTTAAGTGGTTAATCTAAGTGCTTTCGCAATCTAAGTGGTTAGCATCCAACTGGCAACTGAGAGATTCATTGATCAGATTCCAATAAAGGAACAGTTGAATGTTCACGTTTTTTGCCATCAAAAACACCTAATAACGTTTTCAGTGATTCTAGAATTATAATATGATAAACGCTAACTCTTCACCATAGATTTATCTAGACTGAGTTTTGTGTCTCTCCACAGTATCTCTTTACGTGGGGGAGAACTTATCGCATTCCCGTTCATCTTTTGATAAGTAAATGTAACTTTAGCTAGTAGCTACGTGTTTTTACCCTTAGCTAGCAGATAAACGTTTGTACGTTTAGCTAAATTTTGTTCGTTTAGCTAGCAGCTGGAACATTCGTGGCTCAAATTTCATACTCTCCCAGTAAAGATTTAATTGACATTTCATACTTTTCCCAGCAAAAGATTATAGGAGCCATTAAGTTTATTTCGGAGCAGAAAACATGAGAAATGATCAGTAACTGCAGCCTGTCGTGCTTTCCAATAACACCACGAAGGCACATGCTAAAGAGGGAGAAAATATCTTACATTCTCCTTTACTTAAAGAGATATTGGAGACCCGGGAAGTAAATTGGTAAATCCAGTGGTGACGAATTACCATCTGGTTTATCACCTGGACAACTACAGTATAATTCGGGTGCCACTTAGAGCAATTAGATATTTATCGCAATAGGAAACATGAAAAATATATATGTTCTCTCTGGCAGTAGAACTTCTGACTTCACAACTGCTAGCCAAACGTTTTTACAATTACACCAAGAAAACACGTGCTCAAGAAGGAGACAAATCCTTATCTTTCTCCCCACTTAAAACGCGATTGGGTGATTTGGACCCAGTCGCCAGTTCTGGAGGTAACGAATTATCATACACCACATTATAGTTCGGACATCACTGTTGAGCGATTAGGTGCTTATCGGAGTAGGAAATATAAAAAATGTACAACACCCTCTTCGGGATTCGAACTCCAAACGTTCCGATGGTAGGCGGACGTGCTTTCCAATTACATCACGAAGGTACGCGATAAGGAGGGAGAAAATACCTTATAAGGTATAATAGTTTCTGCAATCTCGCTGAATATGTCAGTGGACACGAAATATTTCATCATATTATTACTTCATTTTCATTTAAGGATTCCGTAAACCTTTTACTGACATTGAAACTTTACGCTCGTAAAATTAATACCCTTATTGATATTTTATAAGTTACTACCCTTTCAAATTCATTGCCCATTAGCAGTCGAGTTGTCAAAATCACTGATCAGTAATGGTTTTTCTCAGCTAAACTTCGATGGCTAAACTGCTATTCAGCAGGTTTTTCGTAATTTCCCTTATTAAATCTTTCTTGAAGTTTTCCGTTTCAGGTGCTCGGCCATATCAAATAAGTTAATCTGTTGCGAGAACATTTTTTTGGGAAATAACTCCATCATGTAATAACAATAACTCAGCTCAAAATAATGGTTCAGAGCTTCATATAAAAGAATTTATTATTTCGGGAGAAATTCGTTTGTACCGTATATTTGTACCGTCAGAAGTTACAGCAAAGTGGTAAATTTAGATTTTCATGTGATGAATGCGCTCACCATAGAGCCATGAATATGTTAAATAAAATCCCACTCTGTTTCGAT
Organism: Stegodyphus dumicola; assembly: GCF_044657685.1. NCBI lineage: Eukaryota > Metazoa > Arthropoda > Arachnida > Araneae > Eresidae > Stegodyphus > Stegodyphus dumicola. Next base: position 97,707,504 of record NC_140776.1, on the reverse strand, counting down.
ACTTTATGTTTTACTTTCTAAGGTTTCTAAATTATTTAAAATTTTGCTAAAGTATTGCGTTTTCTTCCTGTTAACTTAAGCAAAATCTAATTGTTGGCTACTGCGTTACCCTGTATTTCCACATAAGGGGTTTTCAAAATTAGCACTCCGTTTCAAATAACTGCTTCTAACTTCCACAGAAGCTAGAAATTCAAATACTATAATAAATATAAAACGATGTATAAAATAAATTAAGAAAAGAAAAAAAAAAAAAAGAAAGAAAGAAACATTTTTTACATGCGACTCAGTATTTCTCATTCAATTAATTCAGTCCTCACTAGGCGACAAGGAAGAAATGCATAAAAAGTCAAAATATCTATATTAAAAATTACGAAGTAAATCTTAAACACTTATTTCCTTATTTAGAAGGCGTTATCTTTGTTGTTGCGAAGATTACTTTCTCTAGATTGGCAACAAATTCAATATTCTGTTAAGTTTCAAATGTAAACGAAAAAAAATCTTAAGCGGAAGATAAGAGTAGCATAATTGAATATTTTTAAAGCAAAAAGTTTAAAAACATATAAGAATAAAGAAACTGAGATCAGTGAATCGAGTAACAGAATGGATATATATATATATATATATATATATATATACACATATATTTATAAACTTTTGGTTCGGCCGATTGCAACCAAAATACGAAGTGTACATCTGCATGTTATAGCAGTTTTATATACAAAATTTCAACGTTCTGAGGCTACTCGTTTTTGAGTTATGCGCAAACCCCACAATTCTCTCCAGAATTTCTTTTAAACCAGTTTTATTATTTTTTTGGGGGTAAAGTGTTTTTTTTATTCTGTCCTTACGTACAGATGTCACGAAAAACATCGTTAAGTTGCATTCGATAGGGGTCAAAATGAATATTTTCGTTGAAATATGATCCCTGAAATTTTTTGCGATTACAATACTTCCTTTTTACTTCGTGCAAGGAAGTAAAAAGAGCCTGCCAATTTAAATATCTGTTAATCTGTTAGTCCTCAATCAGTCTGATCAGAGGTTTATACTCAATGAGAGTTTTCTGCTGGTGGAAGGAAATGAAAGGTGCAAAATCCATGGATTCCTGTTTCCAAGATTTCTGGTGTTGTACTCGATGGTTTCTTGATAATGGTTTCCTCCATGGATTACCGTGGTTCTACTCGATGATACTACAGTAAAGCTGTAAATTTTTTCATGCCCTGCGTTATCAGAATTTTCCCCATCACCTCCGCTACCTGTGACCTACCTACGAATAACACGCTCTGTCCGCTCACGACTACTCGTAGGCCTTACCAGGCAAAATTCAGGCTAAATGACAAGAACTTGCTGAGAATAAAAGAAATAATTCATTCAGTAAACATTCTGTAACCGCATCACAACAAATTTATTTATAAGAAAGAAATTAGCAATTTAGAATATCTACAATCCTGCGTTAGGCTCTTGCAGAAATTATACTGCCTTTTCTTAATTATATTATGAACATTTCATATTTAGAACAAGTACGACAGCAAGTTATAATGAATTTCTCTTACACAACCCCACATGATTCGGAATTATTTTTTGTGAAATGATAAACTTAGATAACATACTCCTCTCGCCTAGAGTGGTGATATTTAAGATGACTGTTCTACAAAGTTTACTTTCATATGATATCACTGACTCTTAGTCTGCTCAAACGCAACTCCTCCCTTAGTGTCTTTGTTTCTCTCAATTCTGTAAGTAATGGAGATCAGGGTTGGGAAATCTTAACATTGCTTGTCCATTGACCATAGTGATGTCCATGAGCTTTCCCATTTGGCTGAAGTGCAACTCAACTCATTGCTTAAGGATTTCCTCCTTCATATACCTATTGTTGCACAGGCTGCTTCTGAAAACAATCTCATAGCCTCTGATGTTGTGTTAGAGAGCCTAGACATACGGGAGCATGAATTTACTCTGATTTATCAGTCTAAATAAGGTGACAAAGACGAAATTAAATATTTTTAAAGATGCTGCTTCTTCTTTAAAAAACTTTTTATGTTTCTTCTTTTCCATTATCGATACTATTCGTAATTATTCTAAAATAGAAATGCATACTAATGGTCCTTATTCAGAATGATATAGCTGGTACCTGTAACCCGAAGAAAACGTTTTTCGAAAACTCGGTTAAATGTCTAGACTTTAATGTCATTCACTCTGTTTATACGACACGCATTTCTAAAATGCATATATGTAAAATATAATCAGACACAATGATATAAACTCCACGCTAAGTGGGGAAAAAACGCAAATGCATTATTTGTTCTACTACATCTTTTATTGAACTATAAGGGAAGTAAATGTTTCCTGATAAAAGGGCTTAGAGCTTAGGCTTAATGCTATCAGCGCAGTTAATACCCATTCATGTATTTCCTCGCAACGTATCTTTATTTTTTCCGCTGTGGAACGTTGGTTGTTAATTTGATTTAGCCCTTGTTTATTATTCCATGAAAAACTCTCTCCCTTTTATCACGCAATTGTTTTTCCCCGAAACCGTAATCGATTAGAGGCGCGATGGACGTCACGAATGACGAACACCGTCGATGAGCCAATGACCAAGAAGAAAAGGAATCATTTTTTCCAAGCTGATAAAATACACTAAAATATAGAAATATTGTATTAAACAAACAATTCGTTCAGCAAACAATTTGTTCAGCTTGCCAAACTTGGCAAAGGAGTTATATGGTTGTGTCTCCTGTGAAAGACACTATGGTGTTAAACGGAGTTAAAGTTCAGCAACCTAGGACTGGAATTTTTCTTTTCATCTTCTTTCTCGTAACTCTCACGCTATGATTGGTTCCTGTGAAGAACAGGACAACGATGTTACCTGACTTAATTAATGTCTTAGTTTTTTGTCGGTACTTGTAATCGGAAGAAGAGATTTTTCAGCAAAGCTATGTCATTAACCTTCTTTAAAATGAAATTCAAAACATTATAAATTTATTAAATATATTCTATTTTTATTAGGTTCTACTGTAAAACACTACTATAACACTGCAATAGCTTGTTTAATATTGTTACGAATTTGGTATTTAAAAAGTTAATGTTAGTTCAATTATAAATTAAATGGTTTTATTTCTCGCGCAGTGCAGCGCGTGACGAATATTAAAAGAAAGCTAAGCCGGAAAATTGAAAATACAAGAGCGCGTGCATTAATTAAATAAATATCTCTTTTCGATTTCGAGAAAGTACTGGAAAATTCTAGCGCGTGATTTTAAAATCTTATAAAAGGAGGAAAACATCTCAGTTTGTAGTAGTTGCTTAGTTTGTTGTTGTTTAGAAAACTGCTCTTGTCGATTGTAGCGAATTCGCGGATTAGCGTTCTTTAGCTGTTTTGAATTACGTTCTATTGGACATTTGAGTAGTTAAAAGATAACTACTGTGAGATATTGTAATACTGCATGATAATTTGAGAAAATTTAAGCATTTTTGTTGTGATAATAATAAATTTTTGTTCATTTTTCATCGGACTTGTGCATTCATTTCATAATGAACCCGTACGCACGCAACAATTTTTGGTGTCAGGAGTGGGGTTTGAATGCCAATCCCAAGAGCGATGGAAGAGCAGTTAAGACAGTTGATATCAACCTTTGCTGCATTTAAAGAAGAAATGAAAGATGATATGAAATCTGGTCAGGAAAAGATGGAAGAATCCGTTAAAAAGGAAATGGAAGCCGTTCACGAAAAGTTGGAAGCTGGTCAAGTAACTTTTAAGGAAGATATAAAAGCTGTACAAAAAAAGATTGAAGCAGGTCAAGACGAAATGAAAAGAGAAATAACTGAGTAATAGAAAGTAAATTTGAGGCTATGGAAGACAGAATTGGAACTGTCGAAAATAAAGTCGGGCAAATTGAAGAAAATGTTTCTTCTGTCAAAGATGAAATAGAAGATAGAGTGTCGGCTGTGGAGCAACGATTCGAAGGAAGAGTTTCGGCTGTCCAACAACAAATTGAAGAGAGAGTTTCTGCAGTTGCCAAAGAAATGGAAACTTTAAAAAAATTCGTAGCGACGGCAGGGAGCAAGAGTGATGATTTTAAATTCTTACCGATGCCTACTCGTCCATCTCTGAAGCTATCCACATATGATGGGAAGACATCCTAGCAAGTGTATAAGACCCAGTTTTCTATCGTTGCGGATGCGAATGGATGGGACTCTCAAGCTAAGGCCTGTCATCTCGCCGCTTCTCTGAGAGCAGACGCAGCGGATATCCTGCAGACGTTCCCGAAATTCAAAGGCTAGATTTCGAAGCTCTGTCCGACGCCTTCGAGCTGCGCTTCGGCGAGAAATGTTTAAAAGACTACAGCAGGCTCCAATTAAAATCCCGTCAACAGAAGCTCACCGAAACACTTCAGGAGCTCGCCAAGGATGTTGAAAGGCTGTCACATCACGCCTTTTCGGAGTGCCCGACAGAAACAAGGGAAATCCTGTCCCTGCAATATTTCATCTATGGCATCCGGGACCCTGAAATACAGAAAGCACTGCGAATGGCGGATGTTAAAGATCTGAAAAGCGCTTTAGTGTACGCCATGAAATTTGAGGCGGCCCAGCAAGCCACTCGTAGAGACCGCCACCCAATCAGAGCTGCTCATGTCCAGGAACCAAGGGATCAAGTTACTGTTCGTCTAGACGATATAACCAGACAACTCAATGACTTAAGAAGAAATATCAGTGAAAAGAAACCGACCTTAAAATGTTGGAACTGCGGTGCTGAAGGACACATACGACGAAACTGCAGAACACCCCAGGGTACGGATGCAAGGACCGCTCCTAACAAACAGCAGGGAAACTAATTAGTGGCCATCTCGCGGGGCGGAGGCTGCCAGATAATGAAAACCCCAGTTTAAAGCGTTTCAGATTTCTGCAGTGAGAGGCGGCAGTAATGGACTTTTCATAATAGGACATATTAATGGAGTTCCCTGCAATATGACGATAGATATAGGAGCCAACGTTACCATCATCCGAAAAGATTTGGCTCAACAACTGGGAAACAAACTTATCTGGACGCCGCCCTGCGTTACCCTCCAGACTGTGTCCGGTGAGAAGATCGACATCGACGGAAAAGTAAATGTTAACATCACGTTTGGAAGTGCCGCTTACTATCACACGGCATATGTAGCAGAGATCACTGATTCTTGCATACTCGGATTGGACTTTCTAAGGAAATACAATTTTTCCTTGAACTTTAAAAATAACGAATTGCATTCTAGATCTGAGGACATAGCGTTATTTGAAGTTAATGATGAAGAAGTTAAATCTGTCCATAAAATCATAGCATAAGACAATATCACAATACCGGCAAGAACAGAAATTTTACTTCCTGGATCCATATCCGAAAACAGAAATTACCGCTACGGCATCATAGAATATCCCAATAACTGTAATTGCCCAAAAGGAGTACTAGTAGCCTCAACACTCGTCGACCTATCCAGAACAGTTATCCCGGTGAGAGTCGCCAATGTAACTGAGAAGGTGAGAATTATTAAGAAAGGTGAAGTGGTTGCAGCATGTACTCCAGTAACCACCGTTGAAAGAAAGAGTAACATCCAAGAATCCGTGTCTTCAGAAAACATTACATCAGAGATACTTCAGAATGCGCAATTAAACGATGAAGAGAAGAATGCTGCCGATCGCGTCATTAAAGATCTTCAAGTTGTTTTCTCCCGCTCGTCTTCTGACGTGGGTCGAACCAGTTTGACACAACATAGAATCGATACCAGCGATCATCCCCCGATCAAGCAACATCCAAGACGTCTACCGTTTGCTAAACAGGAAGAGGTGCGAACACTGTTAAAAGATATGGAAGAAGGCGATGTCATCGAGCCTTCAGTAAGTCCATGGGCATCTCCCATCGTCCTAGTCAGAAAGAAAGACGGCTCAACAAGATTTTGCGTCGACTATCGCCGGTTGAATGAGGTTACGAAGAAAGACAGTTACCCTCTTCCTAGAATTGACGACATTCTAGACACTCTTTCTGGAAGCAAGTGGTTCTCAACACTTGATTTAAAGAGTGGGTATTGGCAGGTAGAAATACAGCCTGAAGACCGAGAAAAGACGGCATTTACTACGGGACAAGGGCTTTGGCAATTCAAGGTGATGCCGTTTGGACTGTGTAATGCGCCGGCAACATTCGAACGCCTTATGGAGACTGTTTTGAAAAGCCTTTCCTACGAAGCCTGCCTTATATACCTGGACGACATCATCATCGTCGGAAAGAGTTTTGAAGAACATTTAGAAAATCTTAGGAAGGTGCTTCAGAAACTCAAAGAAGCCAATTTGAAGCTGAGTCCCGCTAAATGCAAATTGTTACGAAAGGAAGTGACTTACCTGGGACATGTCATCTCTTCAGAAGGTGTGCGCACGGATCCTGAAAAGGTATCAGCGGTTAAATCCTGGAAACGTCCCGAAAATGTCCATCAGCTGAGGAGCTTCCTAGGGCTTTGCACCTACTATAGGAGATTCGTGAAGGATTTTTCTTCCATCGCAAGACCCCTTCACAAGCTGACAGAGAGCAACCAAAAGTTCTTGTGGACAAAAGAATGCGACGATGCATTTAACAACTTAAAGGAGGATTTAACATCTGCTCCAATCCTGACGTATCCTCAGCACGACCGACCATTTATTCTCGACACCGACGCGAACAATGAAAGTGTCGGTGCGGTTTTGTCCCAAGAAATAGACGGCCAAGAACGTGTAGTGGCGTACTGGAGCAAGTGCCTGTATAAACCGGAGAGGAATTATTGTGTCACCAGGAAAGAGTTGCTCGCCATAGTCAAAGCTGTAGAACAGTTCCATCACTATCTATACGGCAGAAAATTCCTGCTCCGCTCCGATCATGCATCATTGACCTGGCTTTTAAATTTCAAGAATCCTGAGTGTCAAATAGCCAGGTGGATACAGAGACTCCAAGAATATGACATCACTATCCGTCATCGTAAGGGATCATCACACGGAAACGCCGACGCCCTGTCTAGAAGACCTTGCCAAGAAAACTGCCGATATTGTTCCAGGGTGGAAGCGAAATACGAGCTGCTGACTCCGGTCGCAAGACAAATTACAACATCAACATCGGCTGATCGAGACCCGTGGAGTGATGATGAAGTCAGGAAACACCAGCTGGAAGACCGCGACATTAAACCCATACTTGATTTAATAGAATCATCAAACAGAAAACCTACATGGCAGGACATTTCTATCTGTAGTCCTACAACCAAACAATACTGGGCACTCTGGGATTCACTTCACATTCGAAACGGCGTCTTATACCGGAAATTCGAGTCGGATGATGGGAAGACGTTCCGATGGCAACTGATACTTCCAAGATCCCGGATTCCTGATGTCCTCAAAGAACTACATAACAACCCTACAGGAGGTCACTTTGGAATTATGAAGACCTTACAGAGAGTTCGTGAGCGATTTTACTGGAATAATGCAAAGGATGACGTGCAAAAGTGGTGCCGATCTTGCGATGCCTGTGCAGGTCGGAAAGGACCAAGGAAACGCAGCCGAGGCAAGCTGCAACGTTACAACGTAGGTGCGCCGTTTGAACGTATCGCCTTTGACATCTTGGCGATACTGCCACGAACTGCTGATGGTAACAAATACATACTCGTTGTCATTGATTACTTCACCAAGTGGCCTGAAGCGTATCCTATTCCTGATCAAGAGGCTGTTACAGTAGCTGAGGTGATGATACAGCACTGGATTTCCAGGTTCGGGGTGCCTCTTCAGTTACATTCCGATCAGGGAAGGAATTTTACCTCGGTAGTAATCAAAGAACTATGCAAACTACTCGGCATTGACAAAACCCAAACGACGTCATTACATCCCCAGTCGGACGGCATGGTAGAGAGGTTCAATCGAACCATCCTTAATAACCTCTCATTAGTGGTTTCCAGAAACCAGCAGGACTGGGACAAGAAATTACCACTCTTTTTACTGGCTTACCGCAGTGCTGTTCACGAGACTACCGGCTATTCCCCATCACAGATGCTCTTCGGTCGTGACCTTCGTCTGCCTTGTGATCTATTGTTTGGTCGCCCTCCGGATTCTCCTTCATCGTCTGAGGAATATATTCAAGATCTCCAGGCCCGGTTTGAAGTGATGCACAACTTTGCACGAGAGCGAGTCAACTTAGCGACGGAGAAGATGAAGACCCGATACGACACAAGAGCTACTGAACATCAATTCCACGAAGGAGACAAGGTGTGGTTGTGGAATCCGACTCGACGGAATTACAGTCCGAAATTACAGTCACCTTGGGATGGCCCGTACACAGTTCTAAACAGGCTGAATGACGTCGTGGTTCCGATTCGTAAGTCTTCGAACTCTAAACCTAAAGTCGTTCATTACGACAGGTTAGCTCATTACTATGGCCATAGTACGTAATGTAAATAATTGTAAATAGTATTCAGACCATGGTCCTTTATGTTTTTAAATGTGTATTTGATTTGATTTGCATTTAGTATTTGTTTTGTATTTAGTATTTGATAGCATTTGATTTGTTCAAGTTAGTTATTGCATTTATTGTTCATGTTGTTTGATATTGTAATGTAATGTTTATACCTCAGTTGCATTAATGCCACAGTTGTAAGTTTAGCTTCCTGTCCAGGGATTGTACTGCCCGGGACGTGCAGTTCTTGGGAAGGGGGTAGTGTTACGAATTTGGTATTTAAAAAACTAATGTTTCAATTATAAATTAAATGGTTTTATTTCTCGCGCAGTGCAGCGCGTGACGAATATTAAAAGAAAGCTAAGCCGGAAAATTGAAAATACAAGAGCGCGTGCATTAATTAAATAAATATCTCTTTTCGATTTCGAGAAAGTACTGGAAAATTCTAGCGCGTGATTTTAAAATCTTATAAAAGGAGGAAAACATCTCAGTTTGTAGTAGTTGCTTAGTTTGTTGTTGTTTAGAAAACTGCTCTTGTCGATTGTAGCGAATTCGCGGATTAGCGTTCTTTAGCTGTTTTGAATTACGTTCTATTGGACATTTGAGTAGTTAAAAGATAACTACTGTGAGATATTGTAATACTGCATGATAATTTGAGAAAATTTAAGCATTTTTGTTGTGATAATAATAAATTTTTGTTCATTTTTCATCGGACTTGTGCATTCATTTCATAACGAACCCGTACGCCCGCAACAATATTCTCATACAAATATCAGAAGATTTATGTGCTTAAACACATCTAAAAAGAGACTTTTATATCCGATATACAAACATTTCTCGCTTTATAGCAGTATTCTTGCTCATGATCCTTTCATTCTGTTTAGTTTAATACCAGAATTCATGCATTCGACGAGAAATCCTCTTTTTTGCTTTATTTCATTAAGCTGTATAGGGTTAAAGACGGGAGGTTTGTTTATTTTGATATATTGTTTTCGCATGTAAAGCGAGTTGCATAAATTCCACATGTACTTATTAGATATATGCAGCTCATTACATGCAACATTTATTGAGACTAAAAGACGTTTGAAAGTTAATAAAAGATGCTATCGTAAAGGCACGAAATTTTTAACTTTCATTTCATGTATTTACACATTACATGATCTTTTTAAGCTTTTCGATAAGAAAATATTTCACAGACTGATCACATATTGATTAACGCAGATTCATCAGAGGTTTGGTCATCAGCCATCTATCATTTTATAGTCGAGAACGCTGTCAAAAGTATTACAAAAAGGGCGACCAGTGTTGCATTTGTAAAGGAAGGCAAGGCATCACAAACCTTTATGCCTTATCAAGTAGTCGAATTTAAGGTCTTGTGAGTTGCCTGTGATGACAACTATATCACCTGAATATCACTGCCCGAAAAGCGGGTAATGAAGACTATTTTTAAAGTATAATGTATTTTACAAAATCTGTCAAAGCCTAAAGTACATCATGAAGGCGTCATTTGCACCATAAAGCTAATTTCGATCTCCTCTGAAAAGAAACAGCTTTTTTTCGTTAGAATACCGTTATACGAAACTCAAATGAGATCATAAAACAAAGTGAAAACTAAAATTTTATTATGAAAACTAAAGACTAGAAATCCTTTTATTCTTTTGTTAGTTGCATCAGAAGATTTGTGCAATGTTAATTCAAAGAATATATTACTGTATGAATTCTAAGATATAACAAAGAATAAAAGCTTCAAAACATGGAATAATTTTGCTTAGAGATTAAGAAAAGGACAATTTATGAAAGCTTTCTTACCACCCAGATAGTTCCAAAAGGTAACTTCTACACAGCTCATTATATCTTCAATATCTTTCTAAATTTGCAAAATAATCATAAATCATAATATGGCGACAGTATAGGTGTCTCTTGAAATTTTGTTGGAAACTTTACAGTAAATTTATAGTATTTCTTTTTAATAAATCGTGCTGTAGCTACAGTTCAAGTATACCTTGAAATTTTTCGGGCTCAGTCTAGTGCATATTTTGTTTATTATTTATAACAATTTGGTTTCTCAATGAATAGAAAAATAGGAAAGTTATGTTTACACTTTAGTATTTAGTTTATGAAATAAAAAGGAATTTTCATTTCTTTATTATTCGTGTATATTGCTTTGAGTAGTTATTTTAGGTTTCATACAAGAATATTTTTCTTCAGGGTTGCAGCTCTACTTATATTTGGTTACTTTAAAATTGGCTCTTCAAGGCCGTTACCAACCCCCTGTATATTTGCCTTTATTTTTGTGGTCATCTTTGAACAGCATTTATTACATCTTTGCACGAAGTAAAAAGGAAGTATTGTAATCGCGAAAACTTTTAGGCATCATATTTCAACGTCAAATATCCATTTTCACCGCTATCGAATGCAATTTAATGTTTTTGCGTGACATCTGTACGTAAAAACAGGCTAAAGGACTCTTTTTCCCCCAAAAAAAGTTGTAAAACTAATTTAAAATGAATTCTAAAGAGAATTTTTCGTGGCGCCTGTGCTTATGTACGTATGTATGTATCTCGCATAACTCAAAAACGATAAGCCTCAGAACGTTGAAATTTTTGTATATAAGACTGCTATAACACGTAGATGTGCATTTCGTATTTTGGTTGCAATCGGCCGCACCAAAAGTATATAAATATATGTATATATATATATATATATATATCCCCTCTGTTACTCGGCTCAGTGATCTCATTTTCTTTATACTTATATGTTTGGAAATTGTGCATTGTTTGTTTTAAAAATGATTAAATTATGTTGTTCTTATCTTCCGGTTAAGGTTTTATGCCTTTAGTAAATCTGTATGCAATAATTTTAGAATTATCAACAATTTAAAAGTTGTTTAAGTGCCGCTAAGCCTAATAATTTTTGCCATGGCAGCCATTGTGTGTTTACATTTGAAAGAGCAGAATAGTAGATTTGTTGCCAATTTAGAGAAAGTAAGTTGCGCATTAACAAAGGTAACGCCTTCTTTTATTATTGCGAATTAAATCATGCTTAATCCATTCTGAAAATTATTCGAGGAAATAAGTGTTTAAGATTTACTTCATAATTTTCTATACAGACATCTTGAGTTTTATTGTATTTTTGCCTTGTCGCGAAGTGAGAATTAAATTAATTGAATGAGAAATACTAAATCGTCTGTGAAAAACTTTTTTTTTTTTTTTTGTTTTTTTTTTGTTCTTTGCTTAATTTATTTTATACATCGTTTTAGATTTATTATAGTATTTAAATAGAATATGTGGCAACGATTACACAATTCTTAAGATGATATAAATTTTGTGCATTTAAAAAAAATGAAATACTAATTACAGATGCGCCTTGGTTCGTACGAAACAGCACTCTTCACAATGACTTTAAAATTAAATCCACAGATTCTGAAATTCTAAAAGCTTCTCATAACTTTTTATGAAATGTGACAGTCATCTTAAGAATATCATCAAAAAACTAGGAAATTATGATTTCATAATTGAACAACGCCGCAAGAAGCCCCCACTATTCACCATTATAGTCAGTGGTAATGTATATATTTTCGCTTTCCTCTTATTTAGACAAGATTTTACTTTATTTTCTTTACTTATTGATTTACTTATCAAATTACAAAACGCTATGGACTTTATTCCCGCCAAAGCAGGTAGACTTTGTGTGTAAATAGTTTTTACTCTTGTGAAACGTTTCAATGTACTGCGAATTGTGTTTTTCATTATTTTACTTACCAATTATTGCTTATCAGAAGAATAATTTTTATAAAATTTTGAAAAAAACCTTACAAAACATCCTGCAAGAGATGGCGCAACCAGAGCTCCAGTCAACTAAAATGCTTTTGATCCCTACTAATAGATGGCGCCACACGAGCACCTCATTTGTTCAAAGTTTACTTATTCTACGGACAGCGGCACAGAAGCCTCAGTCGCTAGTAATCTCTGAGTTCTAGCACAGCATGTGTACAAGTTCTTCCATATTATTGGATACAACTTACTCGATTCATCAGGTATTTAAAAATCAAGTATCATATATTGGTAAAGGCCGTTAATGGTCGATTGCCTCTTACTAAGTGATAAGACATAGACATAGACTTATACATTAAAAAATGAATGAAATGTAACTCTGTTAAGTGAAACTAGGGCCAGAGTGTGCTATGGTAAACAAATATAGCGAATTTTAAAGTGTGCATTTATTCTATTGTGGTTTATTCACTATCGACGAGGTAGATTTAACTCAGTCCAATACGTTTAAATGAAATGGAAAAAAAAAAAAAAAAAATGGGTATAATTTAATATTCCGTACAAGGAAGTCATGTGGTGCACATACCAGATTTGTTTTTATATATCGTTTTAGGCCTTAATTAGTCCGAATTCATTCGCTAATGTTTTATGAATCGAAGCACGCTAAACGGAATGAAGTTCCTATTTTAAAGTAACAGAACATAGTTCTGGGCATAAGGGTATGTGCTAGAGGCACAGTTTTCTACTAAGCTCGATGTTCATTCTGTCTAAAATTAAACATATCTTTTTTATATAAGACTAAGCATTTCAATTGTTTAATTTATAAAGAGAGATTTACGATTTCTCTTTTTAGTTGAGAAAATTTTGCAGTTATTAATAGTCTTAATTTCCGTGTAATATTAATGGAAATATGTGAAACAATGCAAGAATTAACAATATTAAATGCATGAAGTTTGTAGAAATGCTGTAATGGTCTGGAAAGAGAAGTTTTCATGAGTCAAATAATTTTAAAACGCAGGAAATTTTATAATATTCCTTTGTGAAAATTTAAGGAATAACAACTCGTTTTTGTTTAAATTTAGTCTTAGCCTACCTCTAATGCTATTCACTCTTTAGAAGAAATCATAATTCCAACTGGATCTCCAAATAAGATTACTTCCTCAGGAAACTGAAATGTAATATTAGCGAAAAAGTCTTGTTTATTCATATATCAGTTTAGTAGTTGCGAGTTTGATAGTGATACTAGGTATTAAATGTATGCTTGATTTTCCTTGCGAAACGTCAAACGTGAGAAAACTTCAGCGATTGGGAAAAAAAGAATTCATGTCAAAATGCAGTCACTTTCAAGAAGTGGTATTATGCTCTATATTCTACTGGTCAAGGTAGCTTTAACTGCAGCCAGCAGCCGAAATAAAGGAATATCTGACTGCGAAGAATAGTAGTCAAGATGATTACATTTTCCCACTTTAGTATCAAGTATTGTTACCGTTTCTTTACTACTTTCCATTTGTTTCACTACTTTTTTCAATGTTTGGAATATTCATTTTATTACTTTACGTATACTTTTTATCACTTATGGAAATTATTTTTTATGCTTCGCGTTCAATTTTAATTACTCATTTAATATTTTTTATTATTTATGCTTACTTAATATTATTTACTGTTAATTATCGCCTGCCCTGCGTCTAATAATTTTATAAACTAAGTCAAAAGATTTAGTAACCAAATATTTAGACATTTTTATAGACTATTGTTTGACATAATATGAATATAATAATAAAATTTTAAATATAGTTTATGCTTTAGCAGAATGGTATATAGGAACATGAAGTGAAGATGTGAAGTTAACAAAAACTGAACAGATAAACTGGATTATTATGCCATTACCTCTCATTCCCACTTCTTTAAAAACTGCAATAACTTCAAAACGCATTGAAATGAGGGGCAATGAAGCGATAGTATATACGTATACAAAACAATAATTCTATAATTTGCATCAAAACGAATAAATTCAAGCATAGGTATTCTTTAAATGTTTATGCAGAAAATAACATTAGAAAACTAATTATTTTATGATCTTAATTCAATTTCGTAATAACACATCTTTGTAAAGTAGAATTCAGTTTGGAACCACGTTCTTACCCCTGGACATTAAACTAGTTTATGATCTGTACAAAAACTGAATATTCAACATTTCCATGTAGAATTGAGGCATGAATACTTCTAGAGAAAACTAAATTAGAAGTAGAAATATTTTCTGATCCTAATTTCAGAATAATTATATAAGGCATTTCTCCTGCCTTCGTGGTGTAGTGGTCAGCACACTCGGCGCGTATTCGAGAGGTCCGTGGTTCGAGTCCCGGGGAGGGCATTGCTCATTTTTCCCATCTCCTGTTTTCAGAAATCTAATGTGACTACAATTAAATCTTAGTTTAACAAAACTTAACTTCAGATCAAGTTCAAATCTCTGAAAGTTATGTTCCTTAATTACTAGAAAGAAGGTTTTCACGTAAACCTTTTATTAGTAAGCAGTTAGCAGTAACAACATGCTACAAAGTGACAAAAAGATAAAATATACACTATTCAAAACCATAGATGCAAATGTCAAATTTAAAATTAGATAAAACGGCAAAATTATTTTGGCGTAGATTCCAAATAAAACTCCACCGATTAGACACTATAAATATTTAAAATTCAAGTAGCCAGTAATAATTATTTATAGTTATTGGTGGTTACTTGCATAGGGCATTTGCATTATATTTTTGCTTCTCATATTTTCTAATAAATTCAGTTATTTGAAATCATTTGCCATTAACAGTGGATTTTATCCCATGTTTAATAATAAAGCCTTTAAAATACTTCAATTTGCTAACAAAAAAGCATTCTGCTGTTAGAAATAACGTTAATAACCTAGTAGTTATATCATTTTCTCCTTATATCAATTATAAAATTACATGGATTCACAAGAATTTCGATTTTAATTTCGATTAGTTATTTTTTCACTTATAAATTGTCACTTAGTCTCATCTTGTTAGATTATTGAAGATTCCCTCTCTGACTTTAATTATTAAGCAATTTATAGCATATTTTGTCATTGAGGTTTGAAATATATCGCTTGGACTAATGAATATGATGTGGTACTTAACTTGAAAACGGATAAACAATGGACGATGCAACATGTGTGACTGCACTCCGGTTCATCTACGGGTCGACAGAATTAACATCTGTTAACTGCGAGACATTAACAATTATATGTGGCCGATAAAAGAGTACTTACATGAAAAATTAAATTGCGAGAAGTTTGCATTCAAAGCGTTCTAAAGTGACCTTCAGGCAAAATAGAAGGGCTTAACAAAATAATAGAAATCTCGGCCAATGTTCATGGTTCGATAATAGCCAACTTTCACGGTCGACGGCATAAAGTATGGAGTACTTAATTGAATTTTTTTATATTATTGACTAATTTCCAAGAATTTAACTCTTTCTAGAAGTTTCTTAAGCAGAGCTTTTCAAAGTAACCAAGGAAACAGAATATTTAGAAGAAAAAAAAAAAAAAAAACCACAGCTGTGACCAGAAACACCGATCGCTCCAAGTCACCTTGGATATTCATAGACAACTATGGTAATAGTATATTCCCAACTAATTCCTAACTTGTATTCTGACTATGTTCCTAACTAATATTTAGAGACATGTACGTTAACATAGCTCTATCAAATTATTTTAATACAGAACTTATTTAAAGGACTTGGTCTCTTTCTCTTATTCTTTTGCGTAAGTACCGAAAACTCATTCTAAGATGTGCTAATGTAGAAATCTCCGATATTATTTTAAGATTTCGTTAAAGTTAAAATATGACATTGCACTCAGTTTTTGCCATTCATTATACGACAACAATGATTGTTTATTAGACTAGCCACTTGTCCGGCCAGCCGCCTAAACTAGTTATGAAAAAGAAAAAAATATAGATAATGATTTTAAAGAATTCACTTAATATAACGTTCTGACTTCACCTATCAATTAACAAGAACTGAAACGAATTTGAGTTTATTGCTTTTAAACTGGTTAATTTGTTCATTATACGGCAACAGAATAAATTTGGAAAGAAAATTAAACATCTTACGTTTCTTTGACAAACTGGTTCTTGGAAGATAAACATATCTTATTGACTATGGAAAGATATTTCTTTTAAATCCCTGAGTCCTTTTATTACATTAGGAAGACAAATTTCTCATGTTTTACTGAATGGCAACATACTTGTTTCCTATCGCCGAATTTTCTGAATAGATTTGAAACATAAATATCTACCGCTTTGATGAGTGACCGAACAAAGCTTTCAAATCACTGAATTTTTAGTCGAAAATTCATTACATTCGTACAAAATACGATATAATTAAAATACTAATTCAAAATTCAAAATTACCGCTTTGATATGCATATGTTTCTGTGGAATAATCCGCTTGTTCAAAATTTGGTGGTTTTAGCTGCTACAGTTTTCTACAATGCGAACAGTCAAACTTGCATAAATACAAGTTTTTCATTATTTAACAGTATATACTCCACAATATTTTAGAATTTATGTGTAATATTCTACGTTAAGCCTTTTGCAAAAGAAATCTGTTTCTCTTAAGTAGCTTCTGCTGAATTGGCAATCAGAAAATATAGTAAAAATCCAATTAAAGCAAAAATGGTACACACAATAGAAATAATAATAACGATTTCACACATTTCCTTCAGGCTTGCAATTAGGAACATTTCGTGATTAAAAATGATTATTAAATCCCATGAGTAAAGTTAACGATAAAAAGAGTCTTGGAGTTATCTATGAAGTAAAAACCTTGAACAGTCTAAAAATTCTGCATTTTATGTAAGTAACACAGAAAAAAGCTATAGCATTTCCAAACTAAGTATCTGAAGAACTACAAATACTTCATGATTCGTGAGAAAATCGGATGTCTGTTCACCATACAGTGCATACTGGAATCTTAAATGATACCACAGCGCATGTTGATGCCCTAAAGACTTATTCTTAGCACCAATATTGAAATGTTATTCTTAAAATCACATGCTGTTGATCTGAACTTTAAGTAACAATTTTATGGAAAAAAATAAAAAAAAAAACATTTATATCTGCAGTAATGATGTACCTGGATCAGAATGTCGAATGTGGAATTATATTTCATACAATTTGTTGACATCATAGCTATCGATAGAAAGGCAATCTTGGAGCTGATGTTTCATAATCATCTTGCCTTCTAACGAATAATAAACATGGGTAATGTTAAGGGTTTATAAAACTTCTGTAAAAATTTGCAGAAATTCTGGAAAAATTTGGAAAAAGTTCAAAAAATGTTTCAGTCGAAGATATCCATAAAGTTCGTTATATCCGATTTTAATACATCTCTCAGTTCGCCAGATTAAAAAGATTGGTTTTTTCTTCCTTATATCAGGTGTTACATCCGGCTTCTTTATTTGCAAAAGGTTTATTCGTTATATTCGGAGATTCACTATAAGCCAGGTTCCCTTACCTATCAGCAAGCAAATCAAATAATATGAAAGCAAATTTAATTTATTATATACTTCTAATTTTGCACACAAACAAGCTGATTTTTGTCTTCCATGAAGAGAACAAAATACACCTTGATTTTTCATGGAAGTTCTATTTCCAAATGGAAGTAAAGCAGTAAAAAATATTTTTATGCTTATTAAGGTTAATGAAGTTTGTACAATGTAAGGAAATGACTAATGCAAGACAAAAGTCAAATAAACAGTTTTAGTTACCTTGGCAACAAAATACAGTCTTAAAAAGATGTAGAAAACCCCAGTTGGGTTTTAAGCTATTGGTTTTTTTCTTTTCTTTTTCTTTTTTTTCTGCTGCGACTAAAAACGAAATATTTCTTACTGAATTTTAAATACTTTTGCATGACTGAAAATGTTTGAGCTCTGAATAAATATCTTCATTCGTTTGAAAAGTTGAAATGAACAAATAACCTTCCAAAAAAAAAACACCTTGAAGTTATCTTTTATAAGTGATTGTTAGCATTATTGGAACTTTTTTACAAAGATATCAGCGATTGATTAATGATTACTGTATTTCCGTTTGAATTATTACTTGCTATTTTTATAATTCGAATATGTTTTATTTGAAAGTGAGTTTTAATAGACAATTTTCAATAGATTTATTGAATTATTTTGTTTTTACGCTAATTGGTTATATGCAAATTAAATTATATATCTAAGATTATAAAATTACAATTCAAAAATCTGATGTGTTCAGCGCATGAGCTCCTTCCAATTCTACGTTCTAAATAGCAACGTGCTTTAAGTGAAGAATCACTTCTTGGTTGATCTTTAGTAAACGAAATCTACTTTATTGCCCCAATAAATAGAAAGGTCTGTAATACACAGTTTTCGATTATATTTTATTAGGTGCAATTGGCCAAGTGTAAAAATTGGTTCTCTAAATTTACACCAATATAATCAAATATTAATGCCTTTTTCCGTTAAAAATTGTATTTTATTCGTCAGTGGATTAACATATAAATTCATTGCTTTTTAATTTTAAAAAATTCAATGTTTATAATATATTTAAGATAAATATTTTGAAACGAATACCGCAGTTTAATTACTTTCTGAGTTATTTTTATAGTATCAATAAATTTAAATTCATTTTGACCTGTACTTATATTGCTGCGATATTTAGATATCAGTAAACAATACTCGTTAGCTTTTCGAACCACAGCTAAATAATGACTATCGTGCGCTCCGAAATCAGTAAGAAGTAAAGCAATAGGTGTTTTTGAATTCACTATTTGCTCTTGTGCCTCGTCATCATTAAGAATGAAACGAATAACAAATGCATGTTTGGGTAACATAATCGCATTACAGTTGCTTTCATATTCTGCATATGAAACGCTGTTTCAAAAATTATTCTTTTCTATTGCTTGATATAAATAAATATTAAGTATAGATATAACAGAAGTAACCTTGATATGTGCTGCATTATCTTAGATTGTACTTTTGTTATAGCGATTCTGCATTTTTCCACAAAAATCTATCAAGTACTCCGAAAGAAGTACCACTTCCGGTTTAGCATGTATAATCAGAATCTCATATATTGTTCTCAAACATGATTATACATGCATCATGAATGAATATATGAGAAGTTTTGGGGATTTTGTCATAATATATTTTTTTACGAAAATTATGCTTAAAGCTTCAAACAAATTATCGCTTCCGTTTTATCCATTTTACCCAAAATCTAATATATTGTTCCCATTGATATAAAAGTCTTGAGTACTAAATTTGAAACCTTTTTGATTCTACTTTAATATAGTTTTAAATTAAAATTATTATGAGTTTCAAGTAAAGTACCACTACTGGTTGTCAAATTTTAACCAAAATCTAATCAATTCTTTATATGAATGCAGAAAGCTTAAATACAAAAAATGGATATTTTTTACATAAGAGTTATCGCAGACGCAATCCTTATTTACATACACACAGACAGACATCATTGTATAAATAGTCAAAACGTTTAGGGGAGACCCCAATTTGTACTTATTTATTAAAAACTCACTATCAAATTTTTGTACCGAAAACATTACATCCCATACCTACGCATGATTGGATGGAGGTAAAAATTGTGATTTTGTGTTGACAGTACGCAGAGACTGGTGAAATAATAATACCCTAAATGCATATAAGAATAAACTTATAAGCTGAAATATCGTCGTCATGGATAACATAATAAAGTAAATATAATAAGCCACTTTTGAATAGATTCAGTTATAAATGAAAATTTAGAGGTAAACAGGGTAAATTTATATCAAGCTCAGCAACAGAAGAAAACGTTTAAAATTTTAAATAGTCCTAACACAACGATTTTAAGTGCGTCATCTGAAATGCAAAACACGATATAAAGTCGGAAAATGAAAATTTATTATTCGTGAAGAATGGTAAGGTTATTTATTCTGTCATCGAGACCTTTTTATAGATTCAAAACAAATATAAATATTACTGGTATTTTTCTAAAGGACATACTTATTCTTTTTGTTTTAAGATTTTACCACTTACTTGGAAGAAAGTACCAAGAAGACGTATCTGACACATTTTCCGGCCTTTTTTTCCCGGGGTGTGTGAATACAAGCTATGTTCTCTTTAAAAGTTTCCTTAGAAAATCCTTCATGAACGCATCATTAGTAACGTAGAAAACTCTCATTCATTTTCACATAGTACAATTAACTATTGTTCAATATTAGCGATTGTTTAAAATCTACGGGTATCTGTGATAAAATATTTCCTTATTTTAAAAAGTAATTTAAAAATTACGCAGTTTAAATTCTGGTATGTTATTGTTGTTAACAAACTTGTATCAAAATCAGTTGTCAAATGGTCAATGCTGTTGTCGTGTTGTTAAGAAGAACATTGTGTGCAACGTGACATAAAATGAATCTTCTTGAGAATGGTTTTTGATTTTCCTCGAAAAGAGCGACAGATTTTGGTTTCCGGATTTAAAATAGAAAAAAAAAAAAAAAACTTTTATCTACTCTGTCAGTGTACTGTCAGTCAGTTTGTATTAACAGTTTTATTTCAGTCAGTCAGTTTGTATTTCTGTCAGTCAGTTTGTATTAACGTATTTAGTAGCGTATATAGCCAGTGTATTTACTTAGTACTGTAACAGTTTACTTTAGTTTGAAACTTACTGAAAAATTGTTTTCCGTGCTAAATGAGTTTTTGTTAAGTCTCTTTTAGTAACAGAATTCTTTGTTAAAAATTAGTCATATCTTTTTAATGTATTTGCATATAATATAAAAACATTTGCATTAAATGTTTATAAATTAGTATTATATGTAACTATGTTATTACTGTAGTGTATATTTATGCCGCATATAAAATAAGGAATATTACGTACTGTATCTATGCAGTATCTATGCATGTATCTATGCTATCGATATATTATATTTATACAGGAGCGTGAAAAATATGCAATGCCTTCGCCTGGATTTGAATTTCGGACCACCCGAACGCTATCAAGCGTGTTTCCATATACCCCGCGAAGGCGTGCGGAAAACAAAGTGAAAATAACTTGCAATTGTATATTTTAAAGTGATTTATGCTTTTCACAAAAAAGACAAAATTTGATTTTTCATTTTTTACTTTACAGTGAAATAAGGTAGAATCTGCGACTTTTCTAACCATTTAAAATAAACATTTAATCAAATAATGGTACTTTAAACGAAATCATATGAACTGAGCTGTACAATTGCTAGAATTAAAATCAAAGTGTAATTAATTAAATACTGCAGTTTCATGAAACTATTTCAACTACTTACACCACCTAATGTTTAATAATATTTTTCGAAGCAAGTGTTTATTTCTTTTTTGTGAAGTGTTTTCCGGGAAGGAAAAAATACCGAAACAAATGGGAACATTTTATTTTATTTCGGTTGATTAAAAAATAAACGTTGAATAGAATTTATCATATATGAAGAAATAACTATCGATTGCTATGAGAAAATCTTATGCATCGAACTGATAGATTCGATTCCACAGGATTAAGATAACTTTCATGAATTAAGATGCTCTCTTTTTAAAGAGATTAATATTTTATATTCTCAGATTAGCTGAAGTCATTAGACTGCTACTCCGAGTTTTGTTCTGCTCTTATTTCTTTACGAAATACCTTCACTGTTTTTCACACGTTACTCTTTTTGATTAAGTTAAATAAGAATGCATATGCAATTTTTTAATTCTCTTTTATTATTCAAATTCTCTATTCATTCCTCAAGATTTTTATTTAAGGAGGATATTAAACATGCGTTGCTTCAAAGAAACGTGTTATGCGGAGTGTCCATAAAATCCCTGAACAACTGGAACTATATATTGTTTGCAAATGGAACAATTTATAACTTTGGTACTGGTTTCACTTTCACAAGTAAGATTCGACGTTTTGTGACGAGTGCACACTGTGGTTGCGTGCCATCTTGTTAGACATGACCTCTGGTTGACGATCCTCCAACTGTGGGTAAATCTAATTAATCAATGTATCTAGGTAAATCCTGGCTGCTTTCGTTTTCCGAAACATTCATTTCCGGGCAGTCCCGCTTCAACTCTCTTGTGACATGGGGATTTTCGGATCCCAAAGTCCGGATATTATGTGTATATTAAACCAAAACAAATTGTTCTGAAAAACCTTTGATACACGGGTAATAACACCACAGGGATTTACAGAACTACTCTTACAGGGTGTCCGTGATAATAGAGTAAATTGTTCAGGGACTTCTAGACACCCTGTATATTATTTAGCAGGAGACGATTTCGAGTTTCGCATCAAAACATTAAAATTTTGTATGAAAGAATTAAAATATCTAGTGCAAATCATTGTTAGTTCTCTTGGACATGCAACTAAATTTTGCGTCTTCAAACGAGTTCTATTATTGCCAGATATTCTAGATTTATTCAGTTAGAAGTTGTCAACATTAATTAAAAAAAAAAGTCTCTGTAAACCTATTTACACTGTTATGAGACAAAAATTTATTATGTTGTTTGAAGAAAAGTGAAAAGTTTGTTTCAAGGAAACTGCAGAAATTAGGAAGTTTTTGCAACTTCTTGATTTCCCATTGTTTTCAATTATCTTTTTGTTTCAAATTATGATCTTTTTATTTTTATATTTTCCTTGAACTTTTATAATATAATTTTCTAAAGAAAATGTTGCTAAAAGTGAAATTGTGAATGAAACAACCGATCGGATTACATATATAACGAGCATTTCTAGATGTGTGGTCGCGATTATATGAAATGTACAACTTTACCGTGTTACTATGAGCACCTTGTAAGAAGTAGTGCTGTAAATTTTTATGGTATTATTATAATTATATCAAAACTATTCCTAACAATTTGTTTTGGTTTAATATACAGTGTGAGCATTTGTGATTCCAAAGTCTTCATGTCTTAAAGGGGTTGAAGCTGAAAACTCTGAAATAAAATATTTGGTGTGAGATGCTGCAAGAAAAAACGTTAGGACCAGCTTTCTTCCATGCACAAACGATAACAGCTGGAGTGTAGATCCCGTTACATTGATTAATTACATTTGCCCACAGTTGTAGGACCGTCAATTAGAAAAACCAGTGGTGCCCATATCGAGGTTCTGTAACTTGAATCATTTGTCACAAAACGTTAAACCATACTTGTGAAAGTATAAACCAAAGGAGTAAACCGTTTCATTCCCCCAAAACAAGCTGTTAAATTTCTTCACGGGATTAAGGGACACCCTGTATTTTTAACTTAAATTATGATCTTTTCAGTCTAGCATACATTTTATGAAATAAGCAATTTCAAATCTAGCATACATTTTATGAAATAAGCCTAAAGGCAGAATGTTGTAAAATCAATGTATGAAAAAATATTATAATGCTTCTCTAAAGTCGATTAACCCATCATTTTAATTTTAATTATCAACTTTAAATAAAATGAAGTTTGAGTTTTCAAATCATCTTAGAAAGATTTTTTTTTTATTTTCTTCATGTGCAATTGCTTACTATCACTTAGACTAGATAAATTCTTAAAGCATTGGACAGAAAAAAAATTCAGAGGTTAAGTTAGGTTACTTGAAAATGCAGATAAGGCAAGGCTACATGCATAACAAAAGAGATGCATTTATGGAAAGTGTGGAAGAAAAGTTGATCCGTATTCATGTTAGACATGAGAAAAGGGAGGAAATCAATCATGCAGACAATTCGGTCACCTGTGTTCAAACACGGGTCGAATTAACAGCATGATGCAGCCTTGACCCCTCGCCACTGATGGGGTGATTTAAAAGGAGGCTGAAACGAATGTGAAATTTTCATTAAGCGTATTTACGATGAAGAAAATAAGATAATATTATTTGACGGTACCATAAAAATGGAAAATTATAATGTTTAGTCTTACAGTGAAAATAAAAAAAAAAAAAAAAAAAAAAAAAAAAAAAGATTAATGGTTGCTATGAACACACGCAAAACAATTTTTTAGAAAATACTTAATATATAATGCTGAAAGATATATTTTTCAGAAAGTGGTAAATCATCACAGGAGAAATGATGTTAATCGTCAGTATTTCTAGAATTATCCTTAACGCATAAAATAACACAGTTAATTAATGGGACACTTAAAAGAGTTAAATATATGCCGCATAATGTTTAAAACATGAAATTGTTATCTTACAAAATCTGTAGCAATCTTTCTATGACTGCTAAACAGACATTCCTAGAAGTTTGTTTTTCTTTTTGCTTTTTGCTTAAATCTCATAACTGATTAATCGATTAAAAATTTAATCGATATTTTAAATTCAAAGGGAATTTTTCCGTTAATGATATTTTTAAGTTTTAAAGTAAAATTTATTTAAAACATTATTATGCTTCGAAACATGGTTTTTCAAAATACACTCAGTGTAAAATACATCATGCTACCTGACAATGTTTTTAATTTTGTGCAAAATTTCCAAAGTTTGCAGGTTTTGTAAACATTGGCAATTTACGTTAAGTTACTTTATACTACAACAAATTTATTTTCGCTGAATTTTAATTTGCCTGCATGTGTCTATTTTAAGCTTCATCACCAAGATTTTAAAAAGAATAATTTTCTATTTCATAAGTAAGCTTAATAAGTCTTATGATTTATCATCATTGAAATGATGTCGAAATTTTCTCTTAATTGCGGTTGCTAATATTCTGAAAAAGACAGTATAGAAGGCGCTCTTTTAATATCGCAACTCGTGAAAATGCTCATGGCATAATTTTAGTTGAGCCATTGAAAGATACTATGACAGTGATAAAATCAAGGTTACTATCTAGATTGCTCTTCCCCATTCGAATTCTTCGACTTAACCTTCTCAACCAGAAACCTTGACTCCTAGTCTGCTCATAAGCAACTATTCTCTACTTCATTTATATCTTAATTTATCCAAAGTGACGTCATTTAACTCCATCTGTAGAAAGAACTAAATCTTGTTTTCCTACTGACCTTGGTTAAAGTGAACTTACATCCAAAGATTCCACTTCTTCAAGCGCTCATGAAAGACTTACGCGTTTTGGCAGAACAAAGTCTCAGAGTTTTCATCCCCTTCGTCTTACGAAAACGAGCTCGTTTTGATTAGTTTTGTGAATAAGTCCAAGCTTATTCTATTATTTCATTCTACTACTATTCTGTCTACATCAAGCGATATTTTTCTGCGTTCCAAAATGTCTCATAAAATATTCAACAATTGGTAATTCTCTCAAGTAAGTGTTTTAAATAACGCTTAAAAGTTCTTACAAGGTGTAAGTGTTGGCGAATTATTCTAATAAAGCTAGCTGAGATATTTCAAGATATTTACCATATATCTTTGAAATTTGGTGCAGTATAATAATAGTATGTGATAAAAATATTAAACATTTCTAATTTACACATTTTCTTCACTTTGTTCCTTTGCCTAATTGAAGACAGCAAAGCACACGACAGTTATCTGCATCTGGTGTGTGATGTATTCATGAAGGAACTTTTAAGGAAAAAGAAAAATAACTCAAATTTATGATATACATGCAGAAAATCAAGAAGCCACACATGCAGCCAGTACATTCCTGGGATTAGCTCCCAGATCAAAATACCATTGTCGACCATTTTATTCACTTGGCAAACCTGAAAAAGTTTACTTCGGTTGAAATTTACTGCAAACTACTTTTTCTTCCAAAAGTGAGATACCGTTTTCTTTCGATTATGATATTTTAAATTTTTTAATCTATTTTATTACTTCAGAATAAAAGCATCACTAAGAAAATCTAAACAATATACTTCTTGGGTCATTTACAGTTTCGGGTGTTTTGAATGTTGAAATCTAGAAATTAAACAGAAACTAAAAGTTATTTAACCAGCTTATATAAACCTCTATATTTCCTAGTTTGGGATGAAAAATCAGAAAGTTTGCAATTAAATTAATCTAGTGCAGTTAATAGCCTATCGAAGAACTACATGACATGCATTGATTTCACATCACATGCCCAACTTGTAACTTGGCCAAATCTAAGAACGAAACTTTTGCTTATAATTTATTCAGTATTGAATACATCATTTGTTCCTCCTTAAATGACAATAATACGCTGACATTTTAGCAAACTAACATCCTAAAGACTATGCCAATAGCGTTAAACTTTCACATTTCATTGACGTTTTCACAATCGATGGCGCATTTCCATATGCGATTGTAGGAAAAACAATTTTCAAGAGACGAAAGCCATTTCCAAAGTTGGACAGGTGCAAAAAACAAACCTGCGCTAGGGAAATATCGACAAATCGATTCGAAGAATCGATTGTTCAAATTAATCGGTGATATAACGTTCGAAGTTTTAAAGAGAAACATATGACCTTCGCTTTTTTCATCCGCTGGTACTTTCCCCTATACCCCACTGACCGTTCTTGACGTCATAACGATTGCAGCTGCAAGCGGATGTGTTGATGGATGTGTTTCGACTGCCATGTTTGGCATCATTTTATTTTTACTTAACACTTGTGTCTGTATTTAAGCACCGGTTTGCTTTACTTTGTCTCGAAATGACGTACTAACCCCCTCCCCTTTACTATCTTCAGAAAAGTATTGTAAGTTGCTATAATTAATCAGCGTTATGTACTGCTTATAACACACTCTCATATATAACGAACGGACATTTTGATCCCGATGAATTTCCTGTAGACTTAATGCTATTTTATAAGGATGTAAAGTCTTGTATTCTTAGGATGCATACAATGTCGATTTTTAAAAGACTCTAGAAGAATTATCTATATTTTTGAAACAAAATAAAAGTCAGAAGAAGGATGTATAACACTCTTTTATTTGGACCCGAAGGAGAAACAATCACACAACGTAGGTTTACACAAGCCAACACTTCTGGTTTAACTTAAATACGTAATGCTGAATTAAATGAAATGTAATAAATTAGCCTAAAGGCTCACGGGATAAAGTAATGCGCAGAAAGGCAGAAAGGTTATTTAAACTTTTGTTTCCACAAAACTGTATATTATTTCTTTTAGTTCATTAATCACTGCGCAAGTTGTAAATAAAAGCTTATTTTATAAAACCACTGAGCACATTTTCAACTAAATTATTCAGTTGAAAAATTGCTTTTTAACAAAGAAAAATTAACCTTTCACTTCTGAAAATCCTATTAAAATAATCTATAAAATCGAGCAGTTGCCGAAAAATACACCGAAAAACCAGAAATTAAGTTAAGACTTTCATACAAACTTCCTTTAAAAGATTGCTTCCATGGTCCTAATAGTAAAGTTAGTCTTTAGCTAGTTCGTTAAACGAAAATGTGTGCAAAAATCGATTCAACATTAAATAAACAAAAGTCGAAATCAAATTTTGAAAAAGTCGTTTCACACATTGTATTGTCACAGACAGGATGTATGCTAAGTTTTAATTCGGTAATTTATCAGGTAGTAAATTAAAAATTGATGCCAAATTCTTACCAGAGTGAAGCATCTTGAATGAACTAAATGATTGCTTACGAAAAAGGACTTTCATTCTAATGTGCAATGAAAATAATCCATTCTCATGAAATTAATAAGATTTTTTTACTCTATCAACAAAATTGCCATAGTCTGGAAAGCATTTCAGAAAATATCTTAGATTATCATAGGTCATTAATTTTAATTATTGTCCTGCCCATACGCTACTTATTCAATTAGTAATAGCATGCATAAAATTTACAATTCAGTAAAGTTAATACTGCTTTCCTGCCTACTACCTCAAATTGCAAAGAAACAGGTTATACAGGCGCAGTTCAGTTTACAAGTCGCCTCTCGGAGTGTTATAAGAAAATTACACATCTGTGAATTCCTTCTCATTTCAGAATTTTTTATAAGCCATACATGCCATACTATTGCAAAAAAGACATACTCATATCCTAATAACTGGATCTAGCAATATCACTTACTTACCTGTATTCTTTTTTGTACGTTAGAGAATTTTCTCCAGATGACAGGATTTCGAGCAAAAAGTTGATTACTCAGTTTAACAAGCTGCCCCATCATCCCATAGATAAGGCAGTTGCTACCTTTCGCTTGACCACCGAGCATGGTCGTCTTTTGGCCCATCGCTTTCTATTTGGATTTGCCTCTAACCCATCGTGTACTTTCCATGGTAACGCACCTATGAATGCTCTCCACGTTGCCTCCTGTACTGCTTTCTTTGGCATTACCGGTACTCTTCGTTTCCGGCATTAGAAGGTTCAAAACTACTCACTGAACTTTTAAATATTTTGCAAGAGCTCCTGTCTTTGGTACCATGTATTTGTACTTTATAGCATATAATTTTGTTTGTATAGCTTTCTCTTTATTTCTATCCCCAGAGACCTTTTTCTCCAGAGGCTTTCTGGATTTTAAGTAAGAAAAACAAGTCATGCTACCATTTGTAACTTCGGATATTCAAGTGCTTTTACTTCAGCTCCTTTGTTAGGTTTTTGAAAGATATATTCCCTTATTTTTAGCACTAAACGCAATATTATTAATAGAAAACACAAAATATTTAATTAGCATACATTTCGCTGAAAATTTCAACTTGTACCACAGACAGGAACTCTCGCAAAATGTTTAAAAGTTCAGTAAGTAGTTTTGAACCTTCTAATGCCGGAAGCGAAGAGTTTCGGTAATGCCAAAGAAAGCAGTACAGGAGGCAACATGGAGAGCATTCATAGATGCGTTACCGTGGAAAGTTTGCTTCATTCAGATAATTACTGAAGACCGTAGCTGCATTAGAAAGATCCAGAATAAGCAATAACAACAGCCATAAAAAAGAAAGAAAGATTTTGAGATAGAGAAGATATAAAACAAGTTGGATAACTCCAAATACAGAAAGCAAATACATGCTTACTGGACTTCGATTATTCGAGTATTCTTAATCTTCCAATATTTTAAATATAATATCTAAAGTACTTGAGTATTAGTAATGTTTCTTTATTATTATGACATGGATAGTTGGAGCTTTTCGGGTTCGCAGTGAGATCTTAGAAATCTTGCAATGAAACTTTTAACTTCATTAGTGATATTTCGGTTAAAAATTAAAAAAATATCTCTATGATGCAGGATTAATAATAGTTAACTCACTAAGGTATGTCATTCTTTTTCTTCCTAATTACTCTCAGCTGTCACTGAAACAAGCTTAGTAAATATAATTAAGGGTTAAATACGAGTGGTATTATTGTACATTCGTGTGTCAGTATGCTGAAAGGCTATCCAATTTCTTAATTGTAATAAATAACACAGTTAACCGCGACCGCATCTCCCTCCCAAAAAGAAGTCAGATCAAGCAGATAAAAAGATAGTAGCAATTACTTTGATCGTAATATTTAATTATCTTTGAGAACAATAACGTTAAATAATCCTTGATTCCCTTGTGTAGCGTTAAATATCTTACATCAGACATAACGATTTTTGAGCTGATATGGGGAAATAGAAATGTAAACGGCACATTGAGCAATAATCATTACGAAAGTAGTTATGCTGGTAATGCTAAAGTGTCTTTTTCTCCCTATTTTTGTGTAAAGGCATGCTTTTCTAACGTGCTTAGTTATTGTGTGTTAAATGTTTAGTGCAAGCGGCTTCATTTTCTGTACGGAAATGCCAGTCATTTTACTTCGGTAATATTATTAGAAGTTAACAAACTATTTACACATAAAGAGTTTCCTTCTTTTAGGTTTAGTAATTACCATAGCTGAAAAAGGAATTAACTTTAACAGGAACTTTGAAAAGAATTTAAAAGAAGCATTCAGTACTTCAAATGAGTTATCTGCAATGTTACATTGTAACTAATGCAATAGTTAGGCCTCTAAATAATGTTTTTTTTTTTTAATTTCTCTTTATTGTTACCAATATTTCTTTTGAATGTGTACTTTCACTGTATAATTATTTATTGATAAAAATTACTGCCTGTAGTAAAATTTGTTTTTTTTTTCTTTACTTAAACATGGAAGTTTATGAAGATTAAAAAGTTTTTCGAAGCCAGGGAACATGAAAAGTTAACTAAGCCGTCGGCAAGATGAAAACCATTGAACCACCGATCTTCTATTTTCTAGCAGAGCTTCTAACGACTTCCATGGCAACAACAGTGACAAAGATGTAGTGTTACAATTTGTGTTATTAAGTGTCTCTGAGCACTTAGTAAAGTTTGGAATGGAGTCTTCAAAGGAAACTCCAATTTCTGTTCGAAAAAAACTGTGGTCTGACTGATTTTCTTGACATGAGTGCAAGAGGTTTACTCAGAAAGGAGCCACACTTGTCGATATATCCCGTGGTAAGGTTATGGGACTAAACGACAGTGTAATATAATCTTTTCCATAGATATAAGTTCCAGAATATTTTATCAGGAGATATCTCTCCTTGTATTCATTGGCATCAATAAGTTATTTTGCTACTGAAATTTTAATATAAACGGCTAAATGTTCATGATTAAATAAAGATATTCGCAAGAATATATGAAAACGTAATAAGCATTTTATGTTTTTATCACTTAGAAAATATTTTAACACTTAAATTCAATAAGTTACTTTGCTACTGAAATTTTAATGCAAACGGCTAAATGTTCATGATTAAATAAAGATATTCGCAAGAATATATGAAAACGTAATAAGCATTTTATGTTTCTATCACTCAGAAAATATTTTAACACTTAAATTCTAAAAGAAAGCTATTTTTGAGATGATATTACGTACGAGAAATGCGCTTTCTCTCGTGTAAAGCTAAATTCAAAGATAACTCTGTTTACTGAACAGTTAACACTACAAAAAGCTGTTTTCGCCTCATACTAACATTTAGGCCTTTACTTCTGTAAGTTTTACGAAGAGCACATTTACAGAACGACATTTTAGACAACAGTCAAGAGAAGATATTCTGTGATGATGACATTCAATAGATGGTGGAGTGACATGACCAGAAGCTAACCACCGAAGAACTGGTAAATTATCGTCTCCAGCAACAGCAAGGGGCTATGGAGATCTCATACGAGGAGGATGACAATAACAAGAAACAATCCATGATTCAAAAGAACGTTTAAAGATATGTGTAAAATGGGGAAATGGAGTGTAAATGTTTGAAGCAAAGCACCGCTTTAAGAAAACTGTAGCAGTTCGAGAGATAAATTTGTTCAACGATGTGGAATGGTAGGTTTGATTAAAATCCTTAAACAGACAAAAACAACTGCCAGTGGAAACGTTCCTTGTTAAAATCATTCCTGACGAAAAGGAGGTTTCAGAGAGCTAACGGATAGCAATGATTGAACTAATGAAGAACATTTTCAAAAAAAAAAGTTCATTAGTTTTATATATTTATACCAGATATTTTTATATTAATAATTTTCTATGAATTTTTTGGGGTTGTAGAACGGATCATTAGAGTCTCCATTATTTTTATAGACAAGTGCATAGTTTTGACATACAAGTGCGAGCAAGTTTCTGGAACGATTTATGGTCGCAAAGTGAGGATCCACTGTATTTGCAATTATTCAAAAGATATTTGGTAGCTTGATTGCAATACGTTCTTCTTTATATTTCTTACTTATTTCCAAATAAAATATTTTTTATTCTAGGAAAAAAGAAGAGAAGTTGCTGCCGAGATGGGTATGTGGTTAGTGACTCTAACCGCTAACTGCCGTATCGATGGGCCCGAGTTCGAGTACCGAAGAAGGCATGGATCTAATTTGTCACTCCCTTCACAGGAGACAACGGTGGCCCACCTATAAGGAAGAGGTACCTACATAATGAAAAGGGTACTTCCAGCCTTAGCAGTGTCTAACGACTTATAAACGGCTAGAAGCTGCTATTGAAACAAAATTATGAGAATTTTTTTTAAAAATCTGATGTATTCACCATATGACTTCCTTGTACGGAATGTTAAATTATACTCATTTTTCTTGCATTTCATTTAAACTTATTGGATTGAATTAAATCTACTTCGTCGCTAGCACATAAATCACGATAGAATAAATGCACTCTTTAAAATCCATTATATTAGTTTACCATAGCAACACTCTAGCGCTAGATTCACTAACAGCGTTATATTTCGTTCATATTATAACGCATAATGCACAAAACTTTGAAAAATTATCTAATCGTTGCCACATGTTCTATTCAAATACTGTAATAAGTCTAGAACGATGTATAAAAGAAATTAAGCAAACAAAACAAACAGAAACAGTTTCTCACTGACGATTCAGTATTTCTCATTCAATTAATTTAGTTCTCACTTCGCGACGAGGCAAAAACACATAAAAACTCAAAATATCTGTATTAAAAATTACGAAGTAAATCTTAAAAAACTTATTTCCTCGAAAAAAATCCAGAAAGGATTAAGCATAACTAAATTCGCAGTAATAAATGAAGGCGTTATCTTTGTTGTTGAGAAGCTTAGTCTCTCTAGATTGGCAACAAATCTACTATTCTGCTGTTTGAAAACAAGCATGTCCGCCATGTTATTCAAAAATTAGGCTTAACCGCACTTAAACAGCTTTTAAATTGTTGATAATTCTACAAATATTGCTTGCAGATTTCTTAAAGGCATAAAAACCTTAACCGAAAGATAAAAACAGCATAATTCAATCATTTTTAAAGCAAAAAATGCACAATTTACAAACATATAAGAGTAATGAAACTAAGATCACGGAGCCGGGTAACAGATTGGATATATAGAAGATATAAATATATTTATATACGTTTGGTGTGGCCGATTGCAACCAAAAGACGAGGTGCACATCTACCTGTTATAGCAGTCCTATATACAAAATTTCAACGTTCTGAGGTTACTCGTTTTTTGAGTTATGCGAGATACGTACGTACACTCATACGTATGTACGCACAGACGCCAAGAAAAATTCTTTTCAGAATTCATTTTAAAGCAGTTTTATAATTTTTTTGGAGGAAAAGAGTCTTTTATTCTGTCCTTACGTAAATGTCACGCAAAAGCATCGTTAAATTGCATTTGATAGTGGTCAAAATGGATATTTTCGTTGAAATATGCTGCTCGAAACTTTTCGTGATTACAGTAATTCCTTTTTACTTTGTACAAGGAAGTAAAAATTGGTAAAAGAACTATAAATATAACCTATAACTACGGTATTAATGAAGTTTTCAAGACTTGAGAATTTTCAAAGCTTCAAAACTCACTAATCTGATATTATAATATATCTTATCGAAATATTATGATATATATTAATTTCAAACTAATAAGAAAAATATTTGGTGCTCCTTTGGTAGACGGTTGCACGGATTTTGGCGAGTTTTTGGCAATTTTTCTTTTGGCGAGTAATACGACTTATGGTAAACCCATTGCTGGATAAGTTATTTATGGTAACCGATACTTTGTTGACATTTTATTTAAAAAATAATGCGTGTTATTATGCATAAATTCCGTGTTTTAAATATTATTTATGGCTTCAAAATATTAAAAATCAATTTAATTTTGCATTTTTATTTGAAATAAAAATTTTATTCTTTATCATATTTTATGAAATTTTATGCTGTGGATGATGTAATCAATGACGTCACCTTACTTTAAAAGTAATTTGTTTTAATATCTATAAATTTAATCTAATGTTTTAAACATTATTTATGGCTGTTAAATATTAAAATACAATTTAATTTTGCATTTCTTTTTTAAAATGATTTTATTATGTATGATTATTTAAATAATTTTAATTCTAGGTGTGATGTAATCAGCTCTCTGATTGGTTATAGAATATTTGTGCATTAATGAGCTGTAATCAGCTCCCTGATAGGTTGCTGAAAATTTGTGCATTACCGCGCCATTTTAAAATTTAATTCATATCTTCGAATTCCTTCAAAAATGTCTCCTTCAAAGATGAATGTTGTTTTTGATAAGTACCAAGAATTTTTGGTTTCGGAA
The DNA here is from genome assembly GCF_044657685.1 of Stegodyphus dumicola. Taxonomy (NCBI): domain Eukaryota; kingdom Metazoa; phylum Arthropoda; class Arachnida; order Araneae; family Eresidae; genus Stegodyphus; species Stegodyphus dumicola. The sequence continues at coordinate 97,673,405 of NC_140776.1, read as the reverse complement.
TCAAAAAATTGTCCTTTGAGACCTTATTTTCGCCAGCCTGGCTTTCCTAATCAAAGATTTATTTATAAGTTCTTACAAGGGTCAGAGGAAATTTATTTTAAATTTATGGAGGAAACGTCGCTAATTGTTTCTTCAATGAAGTGCGAAAATGTAGATCACAGATGAAGACCGTTAGAAGAGCCGATTCTGAGACAGCCGTATATGATATTGTGGTCATGTTGGAAGAAATAACCGCTGTAACGGTAAGAAAATTATTAGACATTTCTCCTTTTTTACCGACAATAAACTAATTGCTGTCATTTTAGCTCTAGTGTACGAAGCGTTCTTATTTACTTATTTTAAAGCATTTAATTTAAGTAATATTTTAATTCTTTTAAACGTTAGTATGATGGTTTTTAATTCGATATTCAATTTACGTAATATTTTAATCCAATTAAACGTTGGCGCAATGTTTTTATAGTGGTATTTTTATTCTATTTCTATGCTATATGAAAGTAATAATTTAACCTTTCTTTAGTATTTTATACTCGTAGTAAATGTATTTATTCTATATAATATATATATATATATATAATATTCTATATAACGTATTTAAATTTAATAATATTCTAATTCTTTTAAATGTTGGATGATGTTTTTTATTTCGATATTCAATTTCAGTAATATTTTAATCTAATTAAACGTTGGCACAATGTTTTTATAGCGGTGTTTTTATTCTCTTCTTTGCTATATGAAAGTAATAATAACCTTACTTTAGTATTTTATACTCATAGTAAATGTATTTATTTACACTTGCCTGCCATCTTAAAAAACGACATTTTCAACAAAAAAATTAATCCATTATTTCTAACGACATTTATTTTTTTTTTTAAGTTTCGAATACTTTACTATGCGTAAAAACAGCGTTTTTCAAGATGGCTGACGTTTGTAGAAATCGCGCCAAAAATTGCGCCAACGTAAATCGCCAAAAATCCGTGCAACCGTCTACCAAAGTAGCACCAAATATTTTCCGTAATACCCTGAACATTAAGTATTAAAATTGCTGAAAATCTAAGGCAACAATTTTGAGATAAAACGTCAAGCTGATATTTGATTCTTATTTATCATCTAGTTACATAATCATGGTTTCCATGGCGAGAGAACGATTTTCAAACCTTGTATTTTAACATGATTTAGCATTAAATCTATCTCTCACGCATGCGTAGAAAACCCTTTATTAAGAAGAAAGTGAGCGTTTGGGTGCAGTGTGACGTTACAACCAGCTGTAATAAGACGATGGAAATGTTCACTTACACTTTTGCACTATCTGTACAAATAAGAGTATATTCTTACACCGTGATTAAATAGAACAAATTATCGCTATAATGAAATTTTAATGATTCAGTGTTCAAACAGAAAGTAAATAATAACTAAAACTTTGTCAGTAACTGTACTGTATGTTACATAAATAGTATAAACTAAAGGCACTGCTATTTACAGACTCGCAGATGTACGGTAATTTAACTGTATTTACAGTAAATAATAATATTTAAATATGAAATTTAATAATATTCATGCCCTAGAAGGAATTATTTTAATATAAAAGAACTGCTATACTGTAAATTCAGACAACAGGAATCAGCAGAAATTTTCATAAATTTGCAATGCTAGTTTTGAAGACTACTGAACAGAGAATCAGAACCTACTCTTTCAGATGCAGGAATGGAAAATAACAAAAGACAACCCTGTGCTCACGCTCTACCAGTGAAAACAATAAACAATACAATTCCAGAAAGTTCCATTAAAAACGAAAACACACATTCTGGCGCCATGTATTGATGAAAATAAAAACAAAAAAGAAACCATTTCCTTAACCGATTAGGGTTTTTCGGATTGGAATTTGGATCATTGACTGAATTGAAAGACTTTTATGAATGCGAAAAACATCTAGATAATTTAACTCGTAAGCAGAAGATCATTTTTGAATAATTTTGGTTGCAGAAAAATGGAAAATGTGACCTTTTGACTATTGGCAATAGAGGATTTATATGTTTCTTTTTTCCTAACATATGTATCATGTTTTTTGGTGCGAAGTTCTAAGACGTTTATAGTTTTACCATGTATATTAAATTACACTGGCAACGAATACTGTATATTTATCCAGCATGGTATCTTTGAGTAAAGGACTACGAATTTTATTGATAGAAATTAAGACAACACGACAGTTAAACTTTTGCAAAATGCGTGCAATTTTATAGCTAATAGATTCAAAGAAAGAAATGATTACAGAATTCTTATAATCTCCTAAAATGAGAGAGTGCTTTTTATTGTGTTGAAATAAGAATTTTTTAACTACTTATTCAATACTGCTGGGTGAAAAGCCTCTGTTTTTAAGTTTTAAGTAAGTGATTTAAGCAGTTTAATTCTAGTGCCGATCTGGAGGAACAAACTTAGAGTATTCGGAAAACGAAAGAATGAAAGAAAGCTAACTTCTGTTTAGCCGGATGTCAGGATCTGAAGTGTAGTGAAAGCAGACAGGTAAAGCTTTACGGTATATAGTAGTAGTGAAATTTGATGCATTTCGTGTGACTAAGAAGTCGAGGAACGGAAAGAACTTGGATGTCTCATCTTCGAAAGTGAACTGGATAGAAGGATCAAGGTAACCCTTTAATTAGAGACCTGTTGTTTGTTTCAAGAAAGAACTAAGAGAAATTAACTCTTTAATTTCGATAAATAAGAAATGAAAAATCTGGAAGTCCAATTTTTAGACATTTGAGCTTCCCCATTGGAACACTGGGGAATAATGACTTTACACCAAAAGAAACCATGATAAAATTTTAGAAAAAACAATTTGAATTTATTTATAAACTCTATTAAACCTTTTACGGTGTAAACGTTATTAACTAGCAAAGCCAAAATACAAGATAACTGCTATCAAAATCCTACAACTATCTGTATAGTTGGGAATTTTCCGTTATATATCCTCAACCTTCTAGCGAGGTTTGCTCACTCGATAATAAAACGTCTCTAGCTATTCGTTCTAAGGGCTGAGATTATAACACTCTTACCGAAATAGAAATTATTTTTAAATGAGCACTAAGCACTATCAGAATTATCTTAATTTTGCGTTGTTGATGTCATTAAAAAATTGGTGTCATTAATAACATTAGTGCCGTTAATATTATCATAACTGCCAAAACTTGGATACCAATTCGGCATATGATTATGTTATGCTTCACTTCCTCTTATTATCGTCTTTCTCATTCCTAAAAACATGCATTTTGGATTATTTGGTTCATTTTATTCTACGTACTTTCAACGCTTTAATTTTGGAACTCCCTGAACAAAAGCATTTCGGTTTTTACTTCTTGGCTTATGGACTTCGGAGGATTGTTTCAAGCAGTGTTCTGATCTAAGGTTACATATACAAAACTACGAGAGCATGATTTGCTGGGCATACGAATTCAGCATTCGAAAATGCATTCCAGTAAACCTAGTATTCACGTCTTTTAGTACTCAATAATGTTTCAGAATGAACTTTTTAATTAATTTTAAATCTTTAAATAAGCTTTCATTTATCGAAAATTCAATAAGCTTCAGTCAGAGTAACTAACACATAAGTAGTTAAAGCTGTAGATAGAATACATTATTAATTCCTAATTGACAGCTGAAGTTAAGGAGAAGAATGGTAAAGTTAGGTTATTTGAATATGGCAAAATTCACAAGGGGAAATATAGGGGTTATCATAAGGCACACAGGAGTTATCTTCCTAAAAAGAAGAATGATTTTGTAGAAAGCGTTCGAAGGAAAGTAGATCATATTTACGTTACACAAGGAAAAATCTACGAAAGTCAACCATGTAGCCAGCCCGTGTACCTGGGATCGAATTCGGGTCGAACTCCTACTATTCAGCCGTCTTTAGCGACCGGCCACTGGTGAAGCCAGCCTAATAACAGAAAGACAGCAATAATTTCTCAGTCAAATCATATACTCTACCTTTCTAACATGTTTCTGTGTTTCTTTTATACTAATTTAAACTTTAGGGATAGACAAATCATGTCTAAAAAGCAGAGGAATCTCAAGACAGATTAAACGAAACTACAAGTCGTAAGTTAAAATTAAATTGATAACTGACGTGCTAAGTTTCGAAAACATTTGATAAAAAATCCACATCCCAGAAATCCAACATTATTCAAATCAAAGTGATAAAATTTCGCATGCATGTTGCATTCTGTATCGTCTTCTGGGAGTTTCGTGTTCTCATTTGCCTTCCGAACTAGTTTAAATAAGCAGGTTACAGAAGACAGCAGCTTCAGCAAAATATGCGAGACATAAAATGAAACAATACTAGCATGTCCATCAAAACATGCAGCAAATGACACTTTAATGTTACTAAAAGCACACGTAAATGCTTCGCAAATCTTGTATCACTTACGGAAACAACTAACATCGCGCTATACATAAGAGCATGAAAAAATACGTGTGTTGGAATAGTGGCCTACTTAAAGATTACTCTAGAAAATAGCGAATAAACTAAATTAAATACTTTTACTAAATACATTCGCTTTTGTTTGGTATTTAGTGCTATTAGAAGCAGGAAATTCTGCCCCAATGTCTTTCAATTATCTGTGCCATTAAGAACAGATTTTCCTGTCAGAAATATGATTGATAGTGACAGATATATTTATTACCAATTAGGTAGGGTTTTTTTTTCTTTAGCTATAGAAATCATGAAATTATTTTTTAAAACCTGCAGTTATGTTTCTCTAAATGTAAGTTAAAACTGTAACTCTGTAATTCTAGGTATAAATATCAAACTGATAGCAGCACCCGCATTCCAAAAATTTGCTTCATACTTCATTCGTGCTTCTAGTAAGACAAGAGTAAAATTTATGTAAATTTAAATAACGTTAACTGAATCTGATATAAAGCTTTGATTATTAAAAAATAAAAATAAAAATTTATTGATTAAAAAAAATTCCTCATTATAAATAAGCTTAAAATGAGGCTTTTATGCTATAATTAGCTATTAGTACCTGTGTTACTTGATTCTCTTCCCGTACCTATATATATAAAATAAAACTATAATTTTACTCAAAACCAAAAATTAATCAATAAATTCTTATAAGTATATAAAACTTACTTCATACAGCGTGCTTAACTACCGTCTGATCGTTTTCAACCACATTTTATACATGTCTATGAAGATTTACTAAGAAGGAAAACATGAAAAATTAGTTCTCTGACCAGAATTCAAATTCCGGACCTCCTGATGCTAACTAGAAATGCCTACATAACTAAGGCACGTAGTGAGGAATAAAAGTCTTGACATTCTCTCCCACTTAAAGAATGATTGAAGATGAGACTCAGTCACTAAATCCCCCAAATCCCAGTCATTAAATTCAAATGATTAAAAAGAGGTGGACGAATTATAGTACATCCCATTTTACTCTAGAGATATTAGGTTTTTGCCACAAAACTCAATTTAAAAAATAAGCTATGCCCTCACCGGAATTCCAACCAAGGATTTTCCAAGTGTTAACCGTAGTTGCTACTACTCATATCAGGAGTGATGCGCAGAAAAAAAAGCAAATATTTCTTACATTAAAGTTACAATTATACAGAAATCAGACCAAAATTTCGCCAAGTTTGGCTCAATTTTGTTCAAGTTCGCCAAATTTTGGCAATTTCCCACCAAACATTTTGACAAAAATTAGTTGATAAAACCATTTGCCTCAATATTAAATTAACTTACCCCTGTATTCCCTGTTTTGCCGATGCTTCGTATTCTGACTGTTTTCATACTACTTATGCAATAGATACTAAAATTTACATATAAATTCGCTAAAATTGTTTACATGTATACAAAATTCGTAACATTGTCACCTTCCCAAGGAGTGCCCGTCAGATGTAGTAGAATCCTTGGGTAAGAAGCCATACTAACAATTAAGGAAAAGTAATAACAATATTAAATGCAATACTAGAAGAATAATTTCAATAAATACTCTACAACTAATAAAATACTAAGTCAAATTAATGAATAAATTGATTAATTTACCAATTTATGTGCACATAGGACTATAGTCTTAGTTATGTACTATGGCCATAGAAAAGGGCTAGTCTGTCGCAATGAACGACTTTAGGCATTGAATCTGATGGCATATGGATCTGAACTACGACGTCGTTCAGCTGTTTAGGAATATGTAAAGACCGTTCCAGGGCGTCACCACTGAAAGAACATGGCCTTGTCACTTCTAAATGCTCTTTAACACTTTCTCGACGATGATGATGTCATCCAGGTATATCAGACAGGCTTCATAGAAAAAGCCATTTAGCTCTGTATCCATGAGGCGTTCGTATGCTGTCGGTGCATTACATAATCCAGATGGCATTAATTTGAGCTGCCAAAGTCCTTAAATCAAGCTTCGAAAACTATTTACTTCCAGAAAGAGTGTCCAGAATGTCGTCAGTTCTAGGAAGAGGGTAGCTGTCTTTTTTTGTAACCTCGTTCAACCGGTGATAGTCAACGCAAAATCGAATTACACCGTCTTTCTTTCTGACCAGGATGGTGAGAGACACCATGGACTTGCTGAAGGTTCGATGACATTGCTTTTTTGCATGTCCTTTAGAAGTTTTCCTATTTCTTTCTATTTAACAATCGCTAGGCGCCTAGGATATTGCTTGATCGGTGGATGATCCCCCTGTATCAGTTCTAGGCTGTGTCATAATGGTTGGACACGGAAAAAACATCTTGAAACTGTTTAACGATATGTTCTGAAACACTCCTCTCTTCATCGCTTAGTTGTACATTCTGCAATAACTCCAATGTTAGGCTCTCTGAAGACACAAATATTGGAAGACTACTCGTTCATGTAACGCAAATCACTGGCGTATACTTCATGTTTCCAAATGACTTTTGACTTATCATTTACGTTGTCAGTGCTCACGGGGATGAGGGTCTCGACAGGTCGACCAGTGCCGACGTTACTAGTACAGCCATCGGGCTGTTACAGTTCTTTTTCCCTTTTGCTGTACCGGAATTTCTATTTTCAGCTATCCATCTAGAAAGTAAAAATTCTGTTCTTACTGGTAGTGTGACATCGCCTGATCAAACAAAAATTTTCGGATCCATACATAACATATACCAAATTGGACGTATTTCAGACCGGAAGTACATTGAGTTATCACTATGCAAGATTATTTCTTTTGCAGAAGTCGATTAGAATTCAATGAATCATTGCTGTAGACAAAGCAAGTTGTTACTATTTATCTCTTTTACTTTCCTTTGAAACATTTTTTTTTTAGTTTTGATGCCACATTTCTATGTGCCCCGTAAACATTTAAATGAAGAAATTATCAGCATTTTCTTGTAACTTTCAAATATAATTATGTAAATTTTGTTTGCTGTCTACGTTGGCAAATGACTTTAGTACTTACTAATTACTTCAGATAGAATGTTTGGGAGAATTAATATTGATTGATTGATCATTGATCGCAAGTTGCAGTGGGCATGTTAGTAAGCTAATATTATAATTAAGAAATTAATATTAGAATTAATTTATCCCACTTCTTTTAGCATTAAGTCCTAAAGCGTAGGTAGTAACAAGATAATTACGCAAGAGAGTCCCCAATATGACGAAAAGCGAAATCTGCCTCTATGGCATGGGAAGAAGACAAGATTTATAAATTTGTTTTCAGTTTTAGTAAAATTTACAGAAATATTAATACTGTTGCCATTAGTATTGTTGCAATTATAGTTATCTACTTGGTAACAACAATACGTGTTTTAGTGGTCAGTATTTTAAGTTCCAAAATGGGTATAGATGAGATCTATGATAAAAAGAAATTTACAAAAAGAAGCTGCATATATTTAGAATTTACAATTGCCAATATGAAAATTTTCGAAGATTAATCAATAATAAAATTAAGAAAACTTTACCTTTATAAAGTCAGTTAGTTAAGTAAGAAATTATCAAAAATTAATAAAAATAGATTATTCGGAATTATTTTACACGTAATTGTAACCTCAACTGAATCAAAATTTGTATTATGTTTGCGAAATACAAGCATTGAATTTCGTAGGATTTCCGAAAGAAACATCTTTGAAGAAATTTTTTTAACTGAAGGTAAGAAAATATTGAATGTCTTTATAAAAATGCATTAATATAATAATGATTTAAAAGAAATTACAATTTTAGAAATACTTTTCTTTCATTATATGACATCATTGTAAATTTTTATTTACAACAGCTCTTCGAAACATACGACTTTAAGAGAATTCATCCGTCGCGCTGTTGAAAATCACCATACAAAACTTTTAAGTCTCCTAAAGCTTATTCTTAGCAAAATGATAATTTAAACAGTAAGTCACCATATATTTTGTATAACAAAAATTATTACATGATAAACAGGATAACTGATAATGTAAAGAGGAAGAGATTAAGAAAGAATCCGTTTAATTCTTTTTAAGGACGTAATAGTATATATCAAAAATTAAAAGATTAAAATATGTAAGTAATATAAAAAATTACATCTAAAAATAACAGTAAACGTAGAAAGAAAAAGGCAGAATAATTCAGTTAAATAAAAAGTTTATAAATTTAGAAGAGAAGTTAATGACAGACTAAGGGTAATAAAGGTACAGTTTACAAATAAATATTCATACAGAGTGAGCATAATGTATTTTCCTAAATACAAACTTTTTTGCTCAAAAAATGTTATAAGTAGACATACCATATTTACTCGGGTATTTTTTCCCTTGTTTTACTAATTTTGCTGAATAAAAATTGAGAGGAGAAAATTATACGAATAATTTAATTTCTGAAAGTCGCAGTTAGAGTAAGAATAAAAAAAAATAAATAAAAAGAATTCATGAATAAACTACTTGTAATTATCACATTAATATTAATTTAAAAGAAGCCTATATTCTGATAAGAATGTAAAGTAATCTTAACATCACACTATCTAATAATATATCTTCATTTTTTCTTCCCTATGTCTCTCGAATCTCATCCGCTCTTATTGCTGTCCACTGCTAATCCTTCTTAGGCTTCAAATCCTTCAGTGTTTCTGGAAGTTATGTCTCTTTCATCTGCTGCAGTATGCATGTCACCAACGTCATCGTTGTCATTGTATTCATCACCTTTCAGTCTGCCTTACTCATGAACAGTGATCTTCAGAACCATCAAGAGCATTAGGTACCTCCTTTTTCTAGAACGAGTTCTCTCCTATTGCTTCATTAATCAGAGCCCATGCACCGTAATTCCCCGAGCAAATCAATCAGCAAGACGAACCAATTACTACGTAGAGGAATCATTTCAAAAGTTTCAGAACTTTGGGTTAAAATGTTAGGGAGAAAGTTCCTTCCTAGCGTGCGTTCGTGGTAGTAGTTCTGCACGCTGGGCCGGTATTCCAGGGGTCCGTGGTTCGATTCCCGGCGAAGGCGTTTGCTAATTTTTCATCTTGTCTGCTTCCAAAAATCCTAATGTCTGTACAACATAATCTATTATTCTGGTGTGTGCAATTTATCAGTATTCACGGAATGATGTGGCAAAGATTCCGATCCCTGATATTTCCTCTTTCTGAATCATGAACTCACTATCCCAAAATTACAAAGATTCCGATCCTTGATATGTCCTCTTTCCGATTCATGAACGCTGTCAACTATCTCAAAATTGCAGTCGGTCTACATTACCGTAGTCATTTTTTGGAATGTTACCAGTGATATCAGTTACTTTAAAGCACTCTCATACCACTTACGTTTCCCCTTGACATCTGGAGGATTGCGTCTATACAAACTTCTAACTGGGCGATATAGTATCATAATTCTAGTTGGTGTAGCTAGAACTTTTGCCACACTGGCTGGTTTCTGAATTTGCTGCTTGAGACGATCCTTGGATTTCACTCCCTTCTTGATGCAGAAACAAATAACAAAAAAATGTCAAAATGACATATGGAGAAATAAATTTAAACTAAATATTTTTGAAAAAAAAATAATTTCATCATTTTAAAATTATATTACTATTTTGCTTGCTTTTTTTAATCCTCGAAACTATCCGCGACATCAGTAATACTCACTAAGTCAACTTGATTACGCCAGTTGTAGTTGTGCAGACAGTACCGAAAAGTTTTAAAACGCAAAATAAACGTTTATAGTTCATGTATGCTTCTTAAATTATTTTTATATAGAAAATTCATCTCGCAACTAGCAGTTACACTTACAGCAATAATGACAATGAAAATTCACAATAGTATTATTACATTTGAAACTTTGTTCTGGAGATTTTAGATAAAGTAAAAACTATACTTCTCCCTTCAAGTTAGTTCCATAGGCAATTCAGAATCTCATTATTTACTCTCAACAATTTACATGGATAACCTCTGTAAAACAGTATTTCTTGCAAAACATTCCGCCTCCACAAACACGCTGCGCTGGGCGAACAGCCCCTCTCTAGCTACGCCTCTGCTTAGTACTACAAAACACACTTAACTTTTATTTTCACAGACATCGTTTCGTTCTTAACTATTTCTCACTTGAAACCATTTGTAGCTTTGTCTACTGCGTGGTAAAAAGAATAAATAAGTAAATATATATATATAATATTAGGTTACGTAATGACATAAATTTCATGCTTCTATCTTCCAAGTGTAAAATTTATCCGTATGTCTTGCAAAATTTTTATAATCGGGAAAAGATTTTGCGATCACTTTGCAAGTCGTATCTAGAGAAACGAAAATGTAATTAAAAAGTCGTAAAATAGGTAAAACTTAGTTGCAGTGTACTAATACGAGTATATTAATAGTTCCCTCAGTTCTTCGCTTACAAGAAGAGTCAGCTATTTGTGTCAAATATTCATGTTGGTTCAAAACCCTGTAAATTTTATTCTGACCTTTTCAAGACAAAAAATTTGTACTAGATTTGTGTACATATTCAGTGAAGGGTCTAGATTTGTGCACATTTTAATTTCAGTGAAGGATCCAGATTTGTGTACATTTTAATTGCAGTAATACATCAATTTTTTCTTTCGTTTTACCCATATGGTATCTTAGCAAATTTTGAAAGTATTTTAGGTATGCAGAACATATGCGAGATTTTTCAAATTGCCGCTAAACTTCAAAAAGGACTTCTTACAAATGAAACGGCGTGGATTAAATCCACATTGTTCAAGGCTTAAAATTGCTTGTTAGATTTATTTTTACCTTTCGATACAAAAATGTCTTCTTTTAACCGTTGAGATCAATCGGTAAAACTTATGCAGTATTTTAAATTTTTAAAAAGATTAGTCTCTTTGAATTATATATAACAAACGATTGTTTAAGTAATAGAAGTAATAGAAGGTTAATTAAGAAAAGAGTATAATTTTTATGGTAAAACCAGCAATAGCTCTGTGTGCTTTATAGTAGGTAGGGCAGAAATCCAGTATTATGAGATAATGCGTTGAGAGTGAACTTTTAGAAACATAAAATAATATCACAGCACTATGCTTTAAATGCTTTTAAAGGGAAAAAGTTATCAGATACTTAAAAGTCATACAAGATTTTTTTATTTGAGTTTTAATTTTCTTTCGTTAATTTTCGATTATTCAAACGGCGCTCGAATTCTCCTATCGTTAATCACAATGATTTAGCAACGGAGGTTAGGCATTTTAATATCAACAACTTTGATGCTACACTCTGAACCTTTTTCAGGAATTCTTCAATAATAATAATAAATTAATCTTAACAAAACCGTTTAAAAATGTCCGTACCTGCATAAAACACGGAAATCAAAGGGAATGTAACATTTTCAGCCCGTAACTATTACTAGCTCCCTTTACTAATTACTGAATGAGCTTTATTTAAAGGATTCTCATGCAAGAAATAGCTATAACCGGTAATATTCAGTAGCGAAATGGTTGGCCAAGTGAGAGTTGTTCCACTGTTGAAGACGCATTTTTTACCTCCTTGTACGAAGTAAAGGGAATATTGTAATCACGAAAAATTCCGGGTACCATAGTTCAACGAAAATATTCATTTTGACCGCTTTCGAATGCAATTTAGCAATGTTTTTGCGTGACATCTGTGCGTAAGGACAGAATAAAGGACTCTTTTTCCCAAAACAAATTATAAAACTAATTTAAAATGGATTCAGAAGAGATTTTTATCGTGGCGTCTTGGGTGTACCGTATGTACTTATGTATGTATGTATATATGTTCCTCGCATAACTCAAAAACGAGTAGCCTCAGAATGTTGAAATTTTGTATATAGGACTGCTATAGTATGTAGTTGTGCACTTCTCTTTTTGGTGGCAATTGGCCGCACTTCAGTATTTTTATTCTTATATGTTGGAAAATTGTAACCTATGGGTCATTCAAACACACTGAGTATGAAGGGAAAGAGTTCCTCAAAAGATAAAACCACTGCCCGCTCAAACATAGAAAGAAAAGTGATGGTTGGATCTTTTCCGCATGAGAATTTTCTGCATCAAAATTAAACAAAACCTAAGATTCAAAGCTGAATACTATGTAACTCCAATCCCGAAAATTCCATGCTTAATGAAAACGACGCAATATTACATTTGCTGTGGATGAGAAAGATGAAAGATAGCGATGGTTCGGATGCTGCCACTGAAAGCAGATAAGCTTTCTTGTCATGTTTCTTTTCTTAGCAGTACATATTCATAAAATAGTAAAGAAGGACTAAATATAAATAGTAAAGACTTAAAATAGTAAAGAAGGACTACTATATAAATAGTAAAGAAGGACTACTATATAAATAGTAAAGAAGGACTACTATATAAATAGTAAAGAAGGAGAATGGCAAATAGGTAGAATATCAGTCTGCTTTTATCTGTAGCTATTACCACTGAGCGATCCACACGGCACTTTTCTTTGGTCTGGCGCGTCTCCTGTCGATAGATACCAAAGGTTCGATGAAACCAATGAAAACAATATTTTATTTAACAGCAGCTTACGTTCAAAATGTCAACACTTCTTACATAGTATTGAACTGCATTATAGATTTGAATGCGCACAATTGATGGAACAATACGGACAAAGCACTGAATCTACATTATCTTGCTTCAACACGGTGGAGAATTGACACGAACTTAGCAACATTAGTTACTGCATACTATCGACATGATAAAAAAGAAATTTTTATAATATTGTAATAACCTTTTTCAGGAATTCATCAATAACAAACTGCATATAGTCTATATTGGCATACCGTAGACAAGATTTATAATTAGCAAAAATACCTTATATTACATAGCAGAGTTATAAAATGAGACGTCTAATACACAGTTTTCTAAAATTATTTTCAGCAGTTCAGAAAAGCATAAGAACTGAAAAGATACTTACCACAAAGAAACTATTTTTTCGTATTTATCCGCCAACAGGTGAAGACTGCCCATGAGCGAGTCATGCCATAAAGCTAATTGACTTAAGCAGTTTTCAGCATACATTATTTTAGTTATCACTAAACCTTTCCATCAGAACGCGTCTTTAGTATCTCCACCAGGAATCGCGTGCGACCACGTGATTAATCGCTTCTTTAGCGAGAAACATGTTTCATTACACATTTCTTTTCGCGTTACTTGAATTATCTCCACCGATGCAACAATTTTTCAACTAGATGAAGCACTTTCACCTTGAGGTATTGCCACGTGAGAGTAAGGTTGTTTGCTGTAACTGAAGTGCTGGATCGAAGAGGTTGAGACATCAGTCATTGTTGAGACATCAGTCCATTCTGGTGTAAAGAAGCAGAACAACACCATTTTAGTAACTGTGAGCATAACCTAAATGCGCAGAAAAAAGGGCAGAAAATTGTAAAAGGCTGGAAGATATGTATCATCGCCGGTAAAAAACCTGAATGTTCTGACTATCAGAGATGAGGAATAGTTAACACGAATGAAGAAGGTATTATGACATCATAATTGTCGAGGGAAACTATCGAGAATTACAAACTAATTCGGAAAAATTAAGGCTTGTATCGCTAAAACCTAGCGTTCTAGACCCGAAACCAAGATAAAAGCCCATTTGTCTAAAATTAAGACAAAAATCGTCCATTGAATGGAAAAAATTTATTGATATCACTAGAAGGCCAAGTTAGTCAGTCATTTGGCACATTTTAGTGAAAGAAAATAACAACATTTGTAATAAATCTTACTATAATAACAATCGAACATAGCATCTTCATAACAACAACAAACATACACAAATGCACTTACAAAAAATAGATCTGGAAAGATCATAATTTAATGCCTTATTAGAGGGTTTGTTAAGATTTTTTATGTTCTCGCTGAGCTTGCAAGTTACCAATCTGCTCTCGGAGTCGTTCCTATTAATGTAATTTGTTCTTGTCCTTTTAACTTTGTGATTAAGCATAGATTTCTTCGCACCCAACTCTTTCTTCATAAAATTCGAATTAAATTCACAAAACGTTTAAAAAGCACCATATTTATAGAATTGTTGATGAAGTGTTAGCTGTTTACGTTTTTCTATTTTTTTTCGGTATTTTCACAGTTCATCATAGTTCTGTTTTCATTATAGAATGACCTTCATAACATTTTTTTTCTCTTTTTAACTTTATTACTAAACATCACCTTCTCTACATTTAAGTCACATAAAATTAAACAGCAAAATAACAAAAATTTTTAAAAGCAGCATATTTTTCGGATTCCCGACCCAGTATCAATTTCTTCCATGCTTTTTTTCATCCAAGCTTTTCTCAGTTCACTATATCTGTTTTGTTTTCTTAATAAAATGACTTACACAACTTTTTTGTCTTTTTATTATTAACTTTCTGTCCTTTCAACTTTATTTATTTAATACAACTTTCTTCATACTTACGCCACATAACGTTCAGCAGAAAAATCACAAGCTATTTAAAAACAGCATGTCTTTTGAATTCCCGGCAGAGCTTTAAGATGCAATAATTTTTTAATATTTGCTGTATTATATCTTTAAACATAATACATGGAGATAGCATTTAATGGCAACATCATTTTATTTGAAAAGTAATACGGATACATATGAACAAATGATCGAGACAAAAGCACCTCTGGTATGTTATAAAAGAATAAACCTTGTAAGGTTAAAAAATCTTGCATAATATAAACAAGCAAAATTGTCTAAGACACATTCTGTCAAACATTCTACAGCAAAATAAGACTAGAAGCTACTACACTTCATTGTTTCATGTATATAATAATAATGTCTGACTTAGTAATAAACTTCATTAATTTTTGCGCACGAATACGTTATTTAGGTGTTGTAAATGATAATTCATTGTCATAAGGAATTTTGCTTGATAAGCCTTTTTTAAATGCCAGAGTGATTGAACATTCCCAAATATAATGATTAATACTTGGCTCTCCATTTCCATTTACGTCGGACTTTCACTTTGAAAAAAGATTTACATAAAGGTTAGATTGTCACTCTAACTTTTATGCAAATCTTTTTCATCTTATGGCTTTCGTCTATGGATTCCATTTTTGGTGGCGTATGTTGTTGCTGTAGATAAAACGATATTAGCTTGGACTCGGTAATATTAACATTTTTATTTAACACTAGAAAAAGGTATATATTTTAACACACGTTCACTGATACACAATCACATTGATTACAGTCCGCACGATGAGCATTTTTATAGTTAACAAGTCCACATGGGTGATAAGTCATGAAAGTGAAGCGGAAGAGAGGTGAGCGCGTGCTTCACCGTGCAGCCAGGAACAGAGTAGTTAGTCCGAATTTTCCCCTAGTGGAGAAGAGGGAGAAAGCTGGTAGCGTCCTCTCTTGGGCGAGTGGACAAATAATAATAATAATAAAGAATTCTCCACTGTATTCACCCACCCCCGAGTACCAAAGGTAAGATGAAAAAATCAGTTCACAAATATCTGGTGTTGAATCTCACAGGTTTTCCCGATCGTGTGACAACTGGTGGAGCACAGGAAGGAAGCGAAAGGTCGATCGAAGGAGGAGCATCTAGAGAAACAGTTGGGTCCGGGGAAGCAGAAGGATCGCTGGTCACAGGAACCTAAGTGTTTGAAGCTTCGGAGAAGGCAAGCTTCAGTCTGTCTATTCCCAGAACGGTTTCCTTGTCGCGCACGAGAATGGTGAAATGTTTATTGTTACGTGCACAGACCTTGAAGGGTCCATGGTATGGAGGAGTGAGTGGTGGTTTTACTGCGTCGTTTCGCACAAACACGTGAGTGCAAGTGCTCAGTGCATGGTGTACGAATGGGGTGGATTTGTTGTGGCATGATGTAGGAGTCGGAGGCAGCTTCTTCATCGCCTCTCGGAAAGTCTGGAGAAAGGATGCTGGATCGACTGGAGCAGAGGATGGCTGAGCCCTGTAATCGAAGGGCTGTGCCGTAGACACGTTCAGCGGATGTACCTGCCAGGTCTTGCTTGAAGGAAGAACGTAAACCAAGAAGTACAAGAGGGAGTGATGTAGTCCAACGGGTATCATTATTGCACTTTGGAGATGCTTTTAGGTCGCGGTGGAAACGTTCCACTAAGCCTTTGGCGGAAGGATGGTATGGCGAAGTGCGAATTCGGGGTATTCCAAGCATACACGTCAGATAAGCGAAAAGGTGGGACTGGAATTGTCGACCTTGATCAGTAGTCAGTCCGAATTTTCTCCTAGTGGAGAAGAGGGAGAAAGCTGGTAGCGCCCTCTCTTGTGCCAGTGGACAAATAATAATAATAATAAAGAGTTCTCCACAATCTTAAAATGCATGAGAAGCTAATTAAAGGATAACGGCTACATTAAGCTGAGAAAGTCAAGTTTGGACACGTGTTCCACCGATACTACACGGACTGACCAATGACCTCCGTATTAGGCGGGAGATAGATTTCGTCAGTTAAGAAGCCCCAATGAGAGGGTAAAGCTCTCCTTTTTCGCGCGACCTTGTTAACCCACTCCATAGACTACGGAAGTAAAATTTAACTCGTTCTTCCATCCAACACTGAACCGGCTTTCAGGGTTACCACTCGTCGAGAATCACGAAGGATAGGGCGGCTAAACGGTGAACTTTTACCTGGCCCCTGCGTTGCCTACTCAGATGGCTTTGACCCACTACACTCTGGGATAGCATAGGCTGCCCTTTTGGGCAGCAGGAGCCGGAGCCGGGTATTTTATGCCACCACAGCCGCGACTGCTAGAATATAATACTCAGTGTATGCAATACAATGAGATAAATTTCGTTCAAAGTATCGTTTTAAAATTGTAAGCGGTCTAAGCCGGGCCTAGTTACCAGACCTTTCTACGCCACAAAAACTGGCTTAAGAATTTTGCCTAACTGATCTAACTTTTCAACTTTATGCCGAGTGAGGTAAGAGCTGACCGAACACAGCGAAGCAAACATCGGTCGACTACTTCGCTGTGTCAGCTACACATTTACGCATGCGCAATTTTCCGTTCCTTGACTGGCTATGATTTAAATCCTATTAAACAGGTATAAATGGACTTCTGGTTTTTATGCTTTAAAATGCAAAACCTTATAACGACAAAACTTTCGTCAGCATGAAACATGATGTGTAAGGGCTTAGCATGCCCAGCTGGCACCCAAAAAATCTGCGGTTCGAACCCCGACAAGGACACAGTTTCCTGCGCTAAAAAAAAAAAAAAAAAAAAAAAAAAAACTCACTAATATGGTGTGCTGGATATTGTGCCTCTGCAAGATCGCCCTTCAACTGGAGAAAAATGTAAGGATTTATCGAATTCCCGTGTGCTTACTTTCTTAGTTTACATAGTTAGGATTTCTAATTGGCAAGGACATGAAAATCCATCCTTTGAAGATTAGAGAAGGTCCGCCACCAAATGGTGATCTAACATTTAAAAAGAAGGGCTAAAAGCAAATTATCGGTTGGGATTCTGCATGTAATGAATTTCTGAGTGGTCATGATGTTAAAAGCTACCCATTGTACATGCAGAAATTTATTGCCAGCGAGGATATGTATTTAAAAATCTTTTGAAGTCAATAAATGAAACGGTATGACACTTTTTTTTCAACATACTTTTCTATAGTAAAGGTACTTTCGTTTGTTGTTCGTGAATAATAGAGATTTCATATCTGACATGAGTATATGTGAATGAGTATACAAATATACGCATGATTCACGTCTGACGACCCTTAAAATGTGGCTTAAAAGTTCAAGTTCGACATTTCATTCACAGGACATTTCTCGTGTTTACAGTGTAGTAACTTCCCACCTTTGTTCGCTCTGTTCTTCACACTCTGGGCAACCATCGGAAAAGGAATAATAACAGGGTGAAGGTCGCCTCGTGCAGCCATTTTCCAGAAGTATCGAATAACTGCTTGCTTGTTTAGTTTGTCACCGTATCCTTGCTTTTTTGTTCTTCTATTTTATTAACCTCCCTTTCGTTATTCGGTCAACCACCGGTGATGTTGCCATTACTGTTGCCCTGGCAACTCATTCGATATCTTTCCCCCTTGCTCCCCCCCCGATTCTGTCTTTTTGAATGATAGGTTTCAGATGAGTTGTTTGCGCATTAAATTTGGTCATTGGAGCGTTGAAGCTCTTCAGCGGCTTTGATGTCCAACCGCTTTTAAACAAACGTTTTAACGTCTGATCTGAGGAAAGCTGGGAAAAGAATGGAATATATGAATAAAATATTAATGCTTCTGTAATGTTATTTCTGGTAGGAAAGGCAAAAGGGCACATGCTGAATAATAAGAGAAATTAACCTTCCTTTTAACAGATATATCAAATGCAAATGCTTGATGATTTCAACACTGAGTTTTTGAACTTTGGCCATACATAAATTAATTCAACGGCCGAAAGATAGCAAATATTTAGCTTTTTTTTTTTTTTTTTTTTTTTTTTTTTTTTTTTTTTTTTAGTCCAAAGGGATTTGAATCCCGAAGGACTATTAGTTTCGTTTTGGCATTTTGCGTTGGACGGATAAATGTCGGTTCACTTTTCAAACTGTTGCCATAAAATGTTAGAGTCCTGCATTATATTTGAAGAAATTAAATAATGAAAATCTGCGTAAATGTATGTATATTTCTCACATTGTCATAAAATAACGGTACATAGAGTCATCGAATTTTGAATAACGTAATCCTCCAACGAATATGAGCATGTGGAAGACCAAATTTGAAATTTGAAATTTTTTTTTTTTTTTATCTTAACTAATAATAACTTTTAATGCATTTCAATGTTACGTATTGTTTAAAAAATCTGAAATAATATTCGAACGTTATTTTAGACCATTTTCTAATTATATTGTTTTATCATTATGTTGGTGGTACATTAAAAATAAATGTCAAATTAAATTACTCTTTTTAATTTTTTTAAATTATGCTTAGGAAAATGTAAGAAATATGCTTCTTAGGAGGATGTAAGACGAACTGAAAGTGAACTGAAGTGTTTTCTTAGGAATATCATCAGCCTTAACTTTTTGCTCTGTATTCTCAAAATAAAAATGAAACGTAAAAAAAGAGCAAGCTGAAAACTTCAGATTTTAGTCTAAGACCACCAAAAAGAGTTCACTATTAAAACTTTTAAAGTTTAATATGGTTTATCAGAGATTATCGATAGAGATGGTCCAGGTATCAGAGCGAAATATTTTATAGGCTATTAGAGGAATAAGTGTTTAGAATAACATGGGAACGTTACAATTTCTGTAGATTTAAAAAAATGAAAAAATATGATGTGATTCTGTAAAAGTAGTTAATATTTTTAATTATACATATCAGGAATTAAATGAATTTTTATGTACATCAATCAGTTTTAGGCTAAATAATTATGAAAGTCTTTTGAATTTAAAAATTAAATAACAGATATCCCATACGCAGAACATATAATAATATATTTAGAAAAGCTGTAGAAAATAAAATTTTAAAAAATGCTGATATTATCACTCCTGAGTTAGTGATCATTCAGACTTTTATGAAGGAAAAATTCTGATTATTCAATATGAAGCTGTGCATTTTTTCATTGGATTTCTTGCTCACGAAGCTTGCAACGAATATGTTTCCTCACATGAAGTAGCAACAATTTCCATTTCGGTAAGGCGTGAAATTCTGGCAGTGAAAACAATGACAGCTTTTTCGAAATATTATTAGCTATTATGGAACACAGTCTTACACAAATATCTCGTAAAAAATTGTTTAAAAGATTATTTCAAGTATTACCGATCTCATTATTCTCAAACTAAGCCTCAGGCTAAAACTGAACCTATTGCATATTATCTTTCATTTATTTTCGGTATTGAAAAGCTACGATCTTTATGAATATTAAACAGTGATTAATTTACAAAAAATATGTAATCATCAATAATTCTTAGCAGCAACTTTTTACTAATTTATAGCATTACAAAAAATAAAATCAACAGAAAAACTTCTATAGCAACATATCTGAACATCTGCTATATAGTTTTGTTAACCCTCTCCTTATTAGTATTCTATCTTCTATGCAAAAAGAATAAAATTCAAAGATAATGATAAAACCCTGTAACATTGCAAAAGTTTCAGTCGTATTTATCTGTCTTTAATTAATGATCTTTAACTTACAAAATCTTCATTTTATTAAAGCGCAAGGATTCTGAAAAACTCGCATTTTCATTTTCTAATATTTCTTTTAAAATTCTTATTTTAGAGGCATTTAAAATTTGTCGATCATAAAGTTGTCTCCGGAGATATGCAGTTGCCTCCAGATCAAAATCGTATTTAAGGTTTTAAAGAACGGTCTCTGAATACTCTCATATATATTTATAGGTTTTCTGTTATAATACCAGATGGATATTATAACAGAAAACTTTATAATAAATGTAAGAAGATTCCAGATAAAGAATTCTAAGAGGATATCAAATAAAGAAGTCTAAAATAAAAAGTAAATAAAATAAAATTAAAAAAAAAAAAATGTTGAGCTAAAGACCAAATAATGCTAATATAACGTGGTTTACTTACAAGGTATTTCTCCCGCCTTTTTTGCGAGCCTTCGTGGCGTAGTGGTCAGCACACTCAGCGCGTAACTGAGAGGTCCGCAGTTCGATTCCCGGAGAAGGCATGTGTAACGTGTATACGAGCCAGTTTCCCTTAGAAAGTTCCCCACGAAGGCATCCCCCCTTAGGCAGATAGCCTTAGTGTGCTCTGCCGTAATTAAATAAACCAAACCAAACCCGACGAAGGTGTTTGCTCATTTTTCATCTCTCTCGCTTTTCCAATTAACCTAATGTCTCTACAGTGGCGCTCGAACTAAAAGGGTGTTGGATGATGATTCTCCTCACCCAGGATTGGCGACTAGGGTCCCCTAAAAACTCCAGTCGCCCTTTAAAAGGGGGAGTATATAAAGTATTTCTCCCGCCTTCTTAGCGAGCTTTCGTGGTGTAGTGGTCAGCAAATTCAGCGCGTAATTGAGAGATCCGCGGTTCGATTTCCGGCAAAGGCGTTTGCTCATTTTTCATCTCTCCGGCTTTTCCAATTAACCTAATGTCTCTAGATATTTAAGCTGCATTTTGCACGGGTTAGAGAAACTAACGAAGCTTTTGCCATTTGAGAATTAAAATATTAAGTACTATTCAAGTAGGGTACACACTGAGATAAAAAAAGAAGTACGTCATTTAATTACAAAAATTTGCCACTCAGAATGGAAAGTAGTAAGTGAATCTGACTGTTGTACCGAAGGACTTGGTTTGAATCCCGGAGAAGGCATGAATGTAATTTGTCTGTCCCTTCATACGAGGCAACGATAGTCCACCAATTAGGTGCCTCCATAAAAAAAGTGACTATCGCTTGCAACCTTAGAAGTGGCCAACGCCTATAAATGGCTAGAACCCGCCGCTGAAACAAAAAGAAAATCTAAAAGCTTTCAGTTTTTATATTACACCCAAAGAGGCGCTTTTTCATATAAACACACGCACTCGTTTGGAGAACATTCACGCTAATGCCCCTTTGGGCTAAAAACACTTAAAAACAGCATATCTTTAGAATTTTCGATAGACAGTCTCGCGCGCTGGATATTAAAAAAAAAAAAAAAAAAAGAAAAAGTTTTATTCTGTACAGTGTTACCACTGCTCGCTTTGTAATCAAAATTTCATTAAAGTTTTACAAAATATGAAATAGATAATAAAACAAATTCGAAATTAAGAATTCGGGCTTCCAGGTTCCCATGTGCGGGTGGAGGACTACGTTATTCAAAATTTGATTACTCTAAGTACTGCTGTATTTTCACAATATGAGAAACATATATACATTCACGCCGATTCTTCGTTATTTAATTTCTTTAAATATAACACAAGGCGATAATATTTTGTGTCTAGAATTTGTTTGAGACTAATAGCCATTCTCTGCTAAAGGCCGTTTGGGTTAAAGAAAAAGTAAAAACACTTATGTATGCTGCTTTCTTTAAGAAAAGCAGTATCAAGGTTGCCTTGCAAAACGAAAAGGAAGGCATAATCATTAAATATTCATTACTGAAGTTATCCTCTAACGACTCGACATCAACAAAGGCGATCAATCTAATCAAAGTCGAATGTTCGGAAACATCCGCTAGGGGGCTACTTTGCTTGACAACAGTAGTGTGTTTTGCTTTTGTATCCACGGCTGTGCTGTTGTGTTTTGTATAATGAAAACGATGGAATTGACGTGCCGGCGTGTATCATGTTGTATGCGCTCGTAATATTATCGTGCATTTTAATTCACGCATGTTAGTGATTGGCAAAAAATCATAATGACATTGTGATGTGAATATTTCTTAGGATTAAGTGCAAGGAATGAGTATGATGAAGCAATGTTGATTCGGAAGGTATGTTCCAAAATCTGCGGATAAAAAATTTATGTACTCGACGGAGTTAAAAAAATACCCTATTAAACGTTTGAATAATTTTTTTCTTTTCCCAAAAGACCCATACAATGCTTCTGATTCTTTTAAATTAAAATACTTAGGCATGTATCTGAAAACGTTTTTATAGATTGCACTTGCACGCATTAACGTGAGTATGTGTATTATGGTGAGAGGATTTCAGTGGATAGTAACAGAAAATAATTGTGTGAATTCTTTGGTAACAGAGTTTACTTTCTCTATAATAACATTTACTTTTTGATTATAAGGTCACGTAACAAAGCTTACCTGGAAACGTATTAGCAATGTGTCCATTCTATTAACAATAATGACCTCTTCTGTAACCACCGAATTGAAATAACTACTAATTAAATGTTATTTTAATCTTAGTTCTTTAAGACTGAAATCGGAAATTGATACGATATGCAAATTTTAATTTCACTCCTCTGATGATATTTAAAGGGCAGATTTATTATTAAATTTATGTTACTGCATGCATTATGTAAAAATATTTCACACGTAGCAGAGTATTGTGTTTTAATTAAAATTATTTTAAACTTTCGTTTGTGTGTGCATTCTTTTTTTTTTCAGCATTTTAAATTTAAAATATCATCTTTGAAGAATATAAATAAAATCAAATTGTACGTGTTTGTAGACCTTATAAAGTTGGTTGTATTTTGTAAGATGTAATTGTAGGTTTTTAAGTAATTTTGCTTTATAAAAAGTAAACTTGGTAATAAAGTGGTAAACATTTTTGAAAATTCTTTATTGTGTATGAAATGTATGGATTAAAATTGAATGTCAGTTTTAATTATCTTTATGGATAAATACCAGAAACCACATGAATCATTTTCAAATTCATAACGAGAGAAAGGAAAATTTGACAGCTGAACTGGTCTTGCCTAAGGGTTGCATGGAATTATTCAACTAAGCTTTACCTCTTTATGGACCATTGTCATAAGGTAGTAGTGTTTTCAGAGTAGTTTCTGTTATTGTTATATTTGAGGAAGTCTCCTCTAATATAGGGAAGGGAAAAAAATGAATTACCTAGAGTTATTTTTTAATATATTTCAAAAGTAATTTTCGTACTTTTCCATTATATGCCTGCCACACATTTTGGTGGGTTTTTATAAGTAAATAATTTTTGGTTATAAGAATAGTTTACAGGTTGCATGCACACGCACTTGCACGAATGTCTCAAAATGGGTGGCAGGTGCATAACAGAAAAGTACCTAATATTTTATAATTAATTTAGAATTGATTATAAGTTAATTATTTTAACTATTATTATTTTATTTAATTATCTATTTTTAGTTATAGAATTTATTTTATATTTGAGAATTTAAGTATTTTTATATTTAAAAATTATTTAAGATTACATATTTTTTGTATGACTCAATTTTTAAATGTTTGCCAAATATATAGTTTTTAATATATTTCATCATGATAAGTAAATATGATTGGAAATAATTTATCTAGGGGAGTAAAATTCAAAACTTGCAGGCAGATTTAATGTAAATTTTGGAATATTTTTAAAAAAGGTGCCAGCATAAAAAAAAAAAAAAAAAAAATCACGACAGAGACTACACTTGTACTATTTTCAAATATTGTGTAAGAAGCCATAAAGCAAATAATAAGCATGTAAATAAATTATTATGCCAATTATATTTCTTAATTAATATATGCTTTCTTAGGCCAGTAAAATTCTACCTCTGTTTTTAATACTTTTAGATAAAGAAAAAAAAAAAAGGTTAATCTTTGGATTATGGTAACTTGGCGGTTTTTTGGCGACCAACCCTGCTACAGCAACCTGCTAGTTTTGTTTTGGACGCCATTTTGTTTTCATGAAGTAAAGGCATTTTTTTTTTTACTCAACATTTTTTCCAACAATCTGCTAGCCAAATTATGCTTATACTAGAACTTTTATGGAACAAAAAATGCTTCATCATGACGAAGATTAGGTGCGAAATTGGGAGAAAGTGCAGAATCACCCACTGCTTGCCGCATTTTTAAGAATTGCACATACATGGTATCATCCATGTACACGTGACCCATTTTCACTTAAAAAAAATCCCAGAATTGCACAAAAATGGCATTGCGCACACTCTTGACTTTATCCATGTACACTGCTAAAGTCCTAGCTAGTAACCTTTATCGCCTTACCAAAATGTCGCCAAACTACCTGTTACCATATTCCAAAGATTAGCAAAAAAAAAAAAAAACTATTTAAGCAGACAGTATTTTTTCACAAATGAGAATGTTTTAATGCCAGACTGTTGAGTTTCACTAAATGAATTATGAAAAGAAAAAAAATCACTAAATGCAATTAAGATTTTTGGTATTAAACCATGATTACTTCTGGTATATTTCTAAAAAGGTATTGTTAATGGAAAAATACCCATTTTGTTTATGTTGCAAATGCACATGTTTTTCACAGTCTGTATTGTCTTCTAATATATTTCTTAATAAAAAAAAAAAAAAAAAAGAAAGGATTTAAGATAGTCAAACGTATGTCTAGACAGAATAGGTTCACTGGACTAAAGATATTTTAGGTTTTAGTTCTGCATAGAAAGATTCGAAATTGGTCAAAGATGTGTCAATACTAGAATTAGAATGATTTAAAAACTGATTCATTGGCTGAAAGTAAATGGTAAAATTAGCTACTAACTAGCAAAAAATTTTTTACATAAATGTCATGGTTCATCTTTAAAAACCAATGATTGAAAAAAAAAATATTTTTCGAAGTTGTTCTGAATAAGTTGAATCTCATCACTGTTTTTGTTTTAGTCTTGTGTGAAATCCTGCAAACTTTTCCAAAATGCTAAATGTCAATTTAATTTTCCATTTTATGTAATTTTGAATTTCATATCATTGCTGTTATAACCAGAATATCATTGAATAACAGTGAGGAATAGATATTAGTAAAACTATATGTACAATGTTAGTTAAGTAATGTAACAATAAGACTTGGAATCTTGAGAAGTAATTCAAGGTTCTTTTTGGATTTTGCAATTGAACCAGTTTTAATAAAATACATCATTGTTCATGTGAAAGCTAACAGCTGTGTAATTAGAAATTAGGGAAGGAAATGGTTTTTGTGTCACATAACACTACTAAATTGTTATATTGTGTTGGACATCAGTGTTTAAAAAAAAAAAAAAAAAAAAAAAAAAAAAAAAAAGAAGGTTTTTACATAGTGGCTTTTATTTAAAATGGGTATTATAATTAATGAACTCAAAACAGATAAGTAATTTATCATAAAGATAAAACAATTCTTTACAAATTTCATCGACAGTTTTATACAACGAATAGCAAAAATGTGGGTACCCTTGAAAGCAATAAATAAATTCTCATATATATTAAGTAGTTATTTATGTATTATTATCAGTGACTATTATTTGTGATATGAAATTGTAGATGAATTTTCTAAAGAGAATTGTTAAATCTTCTTTTTCCTTAAATCTGTATAAATTATTTTTCTATTTTTAGTTCGTTAATTATCATATTGATTTTAAATAAAAGCTTATCGTCTGTAAAAACCTATTTTTAAATTTTATTTTCTGTATTTTAGTTTCACTTGTGTATTATCAATAAAAAAATTGATTAAAAATCATTTTTCAATAATGTATAATGGTTCTTTTACTTCTAACAAATTTTGCAATTATATTCAAGAGTATGATAAAATATGTTTGTGTATTATCTATAAAAACAGTAATGTATTTGATTATATACTTATTTAATTAAAACCCTAAATTGTGTTACTTTTGAGATCATAAATATGCAAAGATACATGTACAGAAGCAGTAAGAATCGTGTGACATACTGACATCATAACTTTGAAAGTAATATGACGGGCGGAAAAACAGTTCCCCCCTTCTTCTTTGAGACTGCAACATATTTTCAAAATAAATGTAGAAAATCATCCAGTTAATATGCTTTTATAATTATTATTTTAAAATAGGTCAAAGTGTTTGTTAAAATAATCTGTAAAGAATTCAAAACTTTATATGTAATGTATTTTTAGATATTGAAATTTTAAACTCGTGAATGTCAGACAGTCAAAAAATAAATAAATAAATAAATAAACAAATTCTCAAAATTCAGAAATTAAGTTAAATTTTCGGTTGATCTTTACAATATGGTAACTGGTAGTTTGGCGACATTTTGGAGGCGATAAAGGTTACTACCTGGGACTTTGGTAATAATGTGAGCAGTACTCAGTTCCGATTACGCATTATTTTGCATGAGGGAAATGAGAGATCGTGGGATATGTCATGTGATATTAATGGACGAATTACGGTTCTTTAATCGGGAAAAAATGTGGAAATTTTGTATTTAGCTTTATTCTGTGTTGTGTGAAACAGTGTTGTTTAATTTTTGGATCCCATGGCCCTAACTAAAGTGAATCCGAAATGGGTATTTAGGCATTGTGATAAAGAGAAGTTTGCTTTTTATTTAGCGGAGGAAGTATGGAGGAAAAATTCGCATAAAAAATCTTCCAATAATTTTATTGAATGAATTAGAAAAGTGTATCCGCCACGTAATCAATATTCTGAAGAAGATTAGGTAAGTTAGTATTTTTAATTATTTGAGGATATTATTTTTATGCATTGTTCTATGTAAGGTGGAAAGGAATTTGGTATTATTGGGAAAATTGTTATTAGCAATGATTTAGTTTAAAGTAATTAGGATTGTAAGGTAATTTTTATTAATTTAATGTATGTGCTCATTTATATTTTAAGTAGTGTTTTTGAATTTAATTATATTTTAATGAAATGATAGTTATTTTGTGAATTTTATGTTTGTAGGAATTTGGTATACATTTAAGTTGAAATGAACGTGCATGGAAATAATTTAAATATTTGATACTAAGTATTTGTAATGCTTGCGGTATGAATTCGTTGGTGACGTGTATAATGTAATAGATGATTTAGAGGTAAAAGTTTTTGGATATTTTATTTATTTTATATGTGGAAATGTTCATATTTGTAAAGGGTAAATACTTTTTCGCGATCAGGTAATTTCATATATGTTCTTTTTATCGGGTTTAAAGATTGAGAAAATTATCATGTATTTTCGTGAAATTTTTCTAATTTATGAGAAAAAAGCAGTGTACATGGATATAGTGAAGAGTGTGCGCAATGCCATTTTTGTGCAATTCTGGGATGTTTTTTTAAGTAAAAATAAGTCGACGTGTACATGGTTTAGTGATATTTTAATTATAAATGATAGTTATTTTGTGAATTTTATGTTTGTAGGAATTTGGTATACGTTTAAGTTGAAATAAACGTGCATGGAAATAATTTAAATATTTGACACTAAGTATTTGTAACCATTTGTAATATTTGCGGTATGAATTAGTTAGTGACGTTTGTAATATAATAGATAATGTAGAGGTAAAAGTTTTTGGATATTTTATTTATTTTATACGGGGAATGTTCATATTTGGAAAGGGTATATACTTTTTCGCGATCAGGTAATTTCATATATGTTCTTTTTACCGGGTTTAAAGATTCAGAAAATTGTTATGCATTTTCGTGAAATTTTTCTAATTTATGAGAAAAAAGCAGTGTACATGGATATAGTGAAGAGTGTGCGCAATGCCATTTTTGTGCAATTCTGGGATTTTTTTTAAGTAAAAGTAAGTCGGCGTGTACATGGTTTATGTGTATGTGTTATTTTGAAAAACGCGTGTAAGGACTATGGTATTGTGCACTTTTCCCAATTTTGCAGTGAATATTTGTCATGATTAAGCAGTTTTGTTTGATAAAATTTCTAGCATAAGTGTATTTCGGCTAGTAAATTGTTGGAAGAAGTGTTCAGTAGATAAGAAGAAAAGAAACATGTCTTTACTTTGTGAAGACAAAATGGCGGCGGGGAAAAAAAATAGAGGGTTGCTGTAGGAGAGTTGGTTGCCAAATTTTCGTCAAAAAATCGCCAAGTTACCATAATGTAAAGATCAACCAAATTTTCATACAAATTTCATTTAACAGATTTTTTTTCTTTTTTTTTTTGTTCGGTAGTACTGACAGTAAAATTCCGAAATTTTTAGTTTATGTCAAATAAAAAAAAAAGATATCTAAATCAAATTTTGAAAAAGTCTGTTCACCTCATTGCATCGTCATTGAAAAACAGTGTATATACAAAATTTGAAGTCTGTATCTTATCAGGAAGTGTGTTAAAAAGTGATGACAAAATTCTGACCATACTGAAACTAAACTAAAATAAAAAATAAAAGTCTATAATATCCATGCATGAATTCAATGAATGATTTGAGTTATAAGATGCAGTATGATCATATAGAAAAGAATATGGCTATGAGTATTTTTTCTTAATAATTTAAATGAAGTCACAGTGCACAGAGTAATCAGCAAATCATTTGAAGCTGATACAGTTAATGTACAAGACACAAAATGATGCTTAGAAAAATATATCCATCAATATGATTCTTTAAAAAAGTCAGCAGGGGGAATGTTTAGCAGCAGTCCATAATAAATTGCAAATGTTAGCGAATTTTTATCATCATCAGTTGATAAGAATGGTTTAGAGAAATTGGAGCTAAAGTATTTGATAGCTTCGTATCTCTTGTAAGCATTTTGGAAAGCAAGAACCTTACTAAATGAGCATATTCAGAAAGTATGATACACCATTTGTTAGTCTGCTCTTTGATGATCTCCTGGAAGGAATGTTATAATTTTTTCGGAACAGTACCATGTGATGAATAATGTATCTTACGAAATCATCACCAATCTACTCAACAGCTAGATGCTGATGAAGCTTCAAATCACGAGTCAAAACTGAATCTGCATCCTTGAAAAACAGTAGAGTCTGTTTTAAAATTTGGTTAAACATTAATGCCGAGAAATGCTTCATCCAGCTGAATAAAATTATGCTTTAAGCATCATAGATTGGTCAAGAGTGATGCAGTTATAATGCATGGCAACAGAGTTGTAGCTAGGGTTTTCAGCGCCCAGGGGCAACTGAAGATTTCGTGCCCCCTACTGCCTGCCAAGGATGGAAAACATTTAATTCTAAAATGTCGTAACATCAATTTGGCGCCCCTTGGATTCTGCGCCCTGGGACTGATGTCCCCCCTTGCCCCCTTCTAGCTACGCCCCTGCATGGCAACACACAATAATATGTATCAAAACAAACGTCAAAAATATGCACATTACGTAATGAGACTTTCTCATTCACAATACTCATGATACCACTTGCCAACTGATTTAAATATCTGAGTAATTTTTAAATAGGGAAACAACAATGAAGCAACTTTGGAAATGCTTTCAAAAACTTAAAGTCTAGAATATTTGACTTCTAGAAAACTTGCATGCATGTACTTGCATCTAACTGAAAGAAGTGTTTTGCATCTAATAATGTTTATTTTGATTGATGTAAGTGAATTGTATCATGTGAGAACAAACCTTGTAAAAATCTATCACAATATTTTTTAACATAATGGGCTTACCATTGTCTGAAATTTTGTTACCAAATCTGTCATTTCATATACAGCAACCAATATTATTAAAATTGTTTAAATATGAAAAATAATCTTAACAATTAGGGAAATTAGATATAAATAGGAGAAAATGGATTTAAATTTGGTAGTAGTCAAAAAAAGAAAAAAAATTCTATACTCATAGAAATTTGGCTACTTTTCTGTTAAGGCCATAGCATTTTTTACACAACATTGCTTTAGCTTATTTCTTTCACAAAGCCTGGTTCTATATTAGATAAAATGGAATGATCGAGAACAGGAACATGGAAATTTTAACATTGGGCTGAAATAATATGGAATTAGCATATATATCTCTCTTAAGTAATTATCCCAATCTACTATTGCATTGCAATTCATTTGAAACAGATTTTTAAAATCCAATACATATTAACTCCTGCCACAATAAATAAATAAATTGTATGACAGTAATAAAAAGGATACAAGATACAACTAGTGCTTTTTGTGTTCAAACACATTTTCCTTCCAAGCTTTACCAAAGGCTGCTTAGCCTTTTGTTTTTGACCTGCTAGCATAGAAATATGAAAAAAAAAAAAAAAAGTGCCAAATGAAATTTTTTTTAATGGGAAGATATTGAAATTTCTGATAAGTTGCATTATTGGCATTTTATTTATTGTAGTCTGAAATATATATATATATATGCATGTACGTAATACAAAGCATGAGGTCCAGAATCATAGGACTTCAGTAATTCCGGATTTTGGAAATTTTCGGATTTTAGATCATCAACTTATTGCGGTAAAAATATATTTACGGGTGCCGCTTGGTGAAAATTAGTGATTTTTGGTGGTACATGGATACCGAGTTTGTGCAATTCTTTGACCTTGGTGTTTTGGCTTTGTGTAATGGCAATTTTTGCACCAAAAATTGCCACTACACAAAGACAAAATAAAAAGTCGAAGAATTGCGCAAACTCGGTATCCACATGGACACATTGACCTATTTTCACTTAAAAAACCATCAGAGAATTGCACAAACTTGGCATTGTGCACTCCCTTGACTTTATCCATGTACACATCGATGTATTTTCACTTAAAAAGTCAAAGGAGCACCCAATTCTACAGTAGAGCCAAACAAAAAATACATAATCTCAATAAATTACATTTTAAATCAAACAATAAAATAACGTAAAAAAAGCGAATTCATCTTATGCATCTAAGTGCTACATAAAGCAAATATCTACTTACCTTATTTAGAAATTTCTGAGTCCTTCAGTCTCTGGCACACAAAATTCCTTAACAGCATCCAAAAACTTCCTAAAATTATCGGAACTAGAATCCGTATATCGGCGTTGCCAGATAAATTCACAAAAATAAGATTAAAAATTATCCTCCGTAGTGTCGGTATCCCCCAACATTCAACTATACACATTTTCTTTCCTACAAACAGGACACTTATAATGGCTACTAAGTAAACCTTCGTTTACACACCAGTCAATGCACTTTTCCCCTTTCGTTCCAAATCATACAGAAATTCAAATTAATCTTACAACATTCAGGCATTCTACTGTCTGAACCACAAAACAAGCAACATACTTCCTAACCAACACACACCAAAGCCCTTACAAATCTTTTTCGCATCATTCAGAATTTACGGCAATCACACAATCGATTACGTCATAATGGGCTTCCATAACATTCAAATATTCAGGTTACCATGAATGAAACAACAACTTGCCGATAAATGAATCAACAACTTCGTGATAATACAAGGAGCACCCTTCAATCTACTCTAACCTTTATATCTAGTAAGATGAATTGTAGAAATTATGAAAACATATTCTTTTTATTTAAAAACAAATATTTTTCTGAATCACCGCCACGTAAAACTGTGACTTGAGAACCTGAAATGGCAGTATTTCTTTGATGTAAAACCGTACTTACAATATTTGTCATTCCGTTAACTGATTGATGACTGAGGCATTGTAATTGCAATACAAGACTTCGGTTATGTCGTCTTCATTTAGCATTTCTTCTGATATTCCATTAATTTGAAAATTTCACCTTTTCTTGGTGTCTGAAAATTTTTGGCTCTCTTCATGATCATGAAATTTGGTAGTTGGCTATAAATTATGCCAAGCATTTTAAAAAATATCTGCAGACATGTCTTCTGATTATCTTGTAATTCTCCATTCATCAAATTTTGTATTAAAATATTTCTAGAATTGTTTCATGGCTTTACTTCAGAATCGTTTGTTCAAGCTACTTTTCTTCATTTCAATGTGCTCTGCATTTCAGTGTGCACAAAATTTCGAGTGGCTGATTGACAGATGTATAAATTTGAGAAAAGAATAAAATGCAGATATTCTTATTTACTAAAATTGTAAATTTGATAAGTTAGGAGGAGAGTGCAGTTTGCTGTATTATCTGAACTTAGGTTTCTTGGAATCTAATTTTTGAACACTTTTCTGCTGTTATGCCAGCAAAAGAAAACCAATATCAGCAATATCTCATTCCAAATAAATCTGTCATTGGATTCAGAGCTGTGGAGTTGGTAGGGAAAATGACTGACTGACTCTGATTTAATGACTCCAACTCCATCCTATATATATATGTAAACATATACACATGGGTTACAGCTTATTTTTTTAATATAAAAGAAGTAATAGAGGCTACAGAAAAAAATTGATGGCATAGTAAATTATTTATATTAATTATCATTTATTATGAAATGGAAAAACTGGCATTAGTTATTTCTAAGAAACAGTATAGCTTCGGCAAGATTTTCTTTGTTGGAGGGCCATAGATCCAATTTGATAAACTTCAGAGCTGAGAAGAGTCTTTCCACACTAACTTGAGTAGAAGGAAGAGCTGTTACTGTTAGGGATACTTCTTTTAACTTTTCAGGATAGATTATAAGTTCTAAAAGAAGTGTCTTGCAAGTGCAATCATATTTCTCTATTTCTTCATAGGCCATGTAGAAATCTTGTTTGTATTTTTTCATTTTTATATTTAAAGGCTCTTTTTTTATTTTCATTCGCTTTGTCTTAGCCTTTTCAATATTATCCAAAAATATTTCTCAAAATCTAATCCATCAATGGAAAAGGATGATAGACACTCAATTGCAACATCTGCAGTTTGACTGTCCTGATTCTAATTCTCCAATTGTTCTGAGAATAATTTCATTCTTAATGAAAGCTTATAGATGACTTTCTTTGCCTTTTTAATTTGTTCGTCATCCAAGAAAATTAGGTGTTTCAGATCTCCAACAAGATCTCATTGTCTAGCAAACTAGTTTCTCTTTTCTTCATTGAAGAAATTATTCCTTCTACAATAAACTGTCCATTTCAGAAAGAACAAACATCCCATTCTTGCCTCCTGTCAATTCTTCGGATTGCAGCTTTTTTGTGGCTATATATGGTATAGAAAGAAGAGTTTTCAATTCTGCAAGATCATTCCACAGTCTTTCTGTTAGTAAAACATTAGGGTTATCTACATCTTCTAAAAAAAACCTCTTTATCATCAAATATGTACTTCCTTATCGCATTGCTTTATCAATAATTGCTCCTTTTCCTGCTCGCTTCCTAAGAATGGCATCAATTTTAGGTGCTATTGCTGCTTACCTGAATTTAGCAGTGAGATTTGTAACTAAATGAATCAGTTTAATCACTAATAGCAAATATCACATCCATCCTCCTCCCTTACATTATTTATTAATAGGTCAATAAAATAGAAAGTAACTATTTATTAATGTATACAGTCCATAAATAAAAGTAATAACTCAGTTTGTCATAAATTATTTTTTTCAATTTATTTTAATTTCATTTCAGATTCAAGCTGTCCATGGAGTCGGAGTCGACCTGCTTTTAGCGACTCTACCTCTGACTCCTTTTATCCCAAAATCTGCCCGACTCTGATTCCGACTCCTCAGCCCTGATTAGATTTTATTTATTATTTAGATCAGATAGAAAATGTCCCTCCCCCCCCCAAAAAAAAACTTCTCAAGGGAGTTTGAAACTGTATACAGGGCTGAGTGTAACATCAATCAACGCATTTTCATTGTCTGTGATGTGATTTCCTAGCCAGCAAAGTTCTAAAGTTACGTAGAAGAATATCAGTTAGTTGGGAGAAAAATTACTTTTACTATATAGTAGCGTTTTTTTTTATTCCCAAACTTTATTATTAAAAAAAAAAGTTGCTAATGATCAGGAGGTCCAGTTTCATACTTTGTACTGTATATGTGTATATATATGAATGATTGAGTGATGGCTTCATATGAGTATATATTTAGAATCTTAGATGTAATTCAAATCTCTTAGGAAAGGAGTATAATGTTATATTTATTTTAACTAACAATTTAAAGTTTGACTTTAGACCTTTCCTGTAAGCCTCCATTCCCCTAATTGTCAGTGCCTGAATAGTTAAATGTTGTAGCGTGCGGAAGGAAATGCAAATTTTCTACTTTGAAGGAAGTAGTTAAAAGCCCAGTTTCGGCAGGAGAAAGAGAGAGTTAGGCTTTAATCGCCATCACTTAAAAGTACCACCATAGGTACGTTTGCTTATTGCTGGCTCAAGTGGCTTAATTGCATTGCTTTGCTGCCACTAATGTAGAAGGGGTTTGAGTTACAGGATCTCACTGAGCTCTGTAGGCTAGTTTTATCACTTGTTTATATTTCAACTTCTAGTTTCAATTATCTGATTTTCAGTTACCACCCCAGCAGAGGTGAAGTTTGTTAGCGTTGAGTTGACACATTGTAAATTTTAAAGAGTTAATAAAGGGTACTTTAACCCTGCTCCTGTGTAGTTTCTTGCTACTACAGTATACAGACAGAAGTGCATCCACTAGACTCTACAATGTATCCCAGAAGTAGTTACACTCTTTATTTACTGGTAGTAGTTTTGCTACTTTTGTGCAGATTAAATAAATACCATTCAGATTTGATTTAGTGTGAACAGATGTACTGATAGGAATGCAATTAACTCAAACATAAGTACTTTTCTGTTAACTGAACTACGTTGACAGACCTTTTTATCAATGGGCACAATTAACAAATTTTTCTAATAAATAAAAATTTGTCCTGCAGTAATTCTGTAAGAGCATAGAAGCATTAATAAATTAATAAGCATTGAAAGAGTAAATAAAAGCTTTGATAAAATTAGTAAACTAAATATTTTTTTTTTTTAAGTTTGTTCTTAAAACACGTTGGCAGGAAAAATTTAAAGGACAACTTAAAAACTCATTTATCCTGAATAGTTTTGCAGCTAAGATCATGGAACTAGTGCAAGATCTTGCCAAGAATATTAAGTGTTTGGAGATATATGATGCTTGATGTATCTTCAAAATAACAGAATTGTTTATTTCTGAAAAAACTAAATTGAAGCAAGAACATAGGAAATGTGATAGAAAGCAGTATAGGGAAAAAGCAGTAGCATAACATTTTAGAGGTACATAAAAAATAATAAGGTGTGGGGTCATCTAACCACACATCTTAACATAAATTAATAAAAGCTTAACCTTTCTGATTATCTGATGAAGTCATTTCACCAGTCATTCTTCTAGCTAAGAGTTCCTAATGACCTTTAAAATAGCTACAGAACAGTAATTTTTATTTCAGTTTCTGCATAAATTTGCTTCAATGTGAATCTAATTTTTACTGTGCCATTTTTCCGGATACCGAGATCTTTCAATATTTTGAGTACACTGGAAAGAACTTGTGACACTGAATTTTTCTGCTTGTTGTATTGTAAAAGGTGGCTGATCACAAATTTTAATCATTTGCTCAAAATGCAAGATTGAGAATTTATTGGGGTTTCATAAAATAAAAGCGAAGAGCTTCTATGTGTGTTGTAATGTTATGTTTATCCATTATTGGCACTAAATCTCACTGTTTGGCAACACTTTGTATTTACCAAAATGGTTGATGGGAAAATACATAAGTATCAAAAAGAATATTTCTTAAATACAAAAATTATGAAAAATTAATGTTAGTGATTTTCATTTATTGAATATTACAACCATATTTTGATAAAATAAAAGAATTGATAGGCATTTAATGATCTTCGTTTATGAGTTTCCATAGGTGATTGCCTAAGTTTGGCTAATTATAAATATGGTATTAAGTATTGCATACATTTTCTTCTTTAATTAATGTTTATCCGATAACACGTTTTAAAGTTTAGAATCCAATTAATGTTTAACCGATAACACGTTTTAAAGTTTAGAAAAATCGTTTTGACATCAATTAAAGTTATTAAAATTTAGGGAACAAATTATGAAATTTGTTATTTCCATCCTTTTGAAAATTCTGTAATTCACAAATGTCAGTATAGATCATACACTATAATAAAATTATTTTTACAGAAATGCTTGTTATGTTTTAAGAAATGTTGTCTTACTATCATTCATAAAGTGAAATTGAAATTTCATATAAATCTGAGAATATATCTTTTCTAATACGTCAAATTTTGTAGGTGAAAAACCCGGCGGACTTGAAGAAATTTCAGTATTTCCATGGCATCCGAGACTGTGAAAGTAATAGTAAGATGTCGACCTATCAACCAGAGAGAAAGGAATTTAGGCTGCAAGGTAACATTTTTGTCTCTTTTTATCTTAAAAAAGTTTTTTACTGTTAAATTTTTATTACAAAGTTATGAATAAGTAATGTTTTCTTTCTTACAGTTGTGTAAACAATTTTTTAATGATTTACACCATCTATTATTTAATATATTTGTATTTGATATTAAAATTTCTACTGTTAAATTATTTTGATAACAGTTAGCTGCTTTACCTGCCAGGCTCATTTATTGTTAGAATTGTGCCTGTTTTCATATTCTATCTCAATATCATTTAAACAGGAAAACATATAGCAATTATGGGGGAAGGTTTCCTTGGCATGTCCTATTTAGGAACATTCTATGCCATTTTAACATATGGTCCTCTATAGGCTCAAGGTAGACTCCATTGTCTAGGAACCCATATAATATTAACAAATTTATTATTATGGAGAAAAGATAGTGTAGGTAAGGTTCTTGGAACAATCCAGAAATCTGGAGTGCAGGATTTTGTTAAGATAGTCCTGCAAGCTGCCATATTTACCATGCACACATTCTGGTAATTAATTCATTTTGTAGTGCTGCTATTGCTCTGGAAAGTAAAGTGCTGCAGACTATTCTAGACAGGTTAGCAAGTTATCAGTACATCTTGAATATTCACAAATATAGGAGAAGGTTTT
This sequence comes from Stegodyphus dumicola, assembly GCF_044657685.1. NCBI lineage: Eukaryota > Metazoa > Arthropoda > Arachnida > Araneae > Eresidae > Stegodyphus > Stegodyphus dumicola. The sequence continues at coordinate 97,635,945 of NC_140776.1, read as the reverse complement.
AAGTAACCTTTTCATTTAATCTGAACTTTTAACATACAAATAAAAGGCATGACTTGTGCTACAGAAAAACTACCAATCGTTTCTATTCAAATTAAGCAATAACAGACAATTTAAATTCAAATGCAGTTAATGAAATTTAAGACTACACATTAAATAAACTAAACTATAACCTGGCTCAGTTAAATTACCAGCATGTAAGTTTAAAGTATCAGCTAGCAAGAGAATCCCAAAGCTGAATATAAAGAGCTGGCAAAGAAACTAACAATAGATGTGAATGACAGAAGCTCTCACTTTCTGAGATTCAAAACACTTAGCTTAAATACTCACAAACATAATATGCATTCTGTTGAGGAATGTGGAAAGAAGATAAGTTAAAGATCAAAATCACAGTAACTTGTTAATTAGCATAATAACCTTACAATTTGTACTCCACATTCATAAATCTAATCTTTAAAATGTTATAAATGTATTTTCTAGGTGATTGTTTTGCATTTTTAATTTAGTTATTTTAATTTTTATAGTTTTCATATCAAGAAATTTAAATGAAATCAAAAGTGCATTTTTTCTGCTGAAATAAATTATTCTAAAAATTTATTCCATTCAAGTAAAAATTGAAATAAATAAATAAATTTTATATAAAAGTTGATAGCTGATGAAATTAAATAATTTTTTCTAAACATTTTTAAATGACATGCAAGTATTTAAACATGTAGATTGTTTCTAGTATTACTAACATAAACTTTTATTGAAATAAATCAATACTACTAGTTTTAGAAATGTAATTTTAGCACAAACAACCATAAAGTTAACTATAAATTTTAGATTATAATGTGATTAATTAAATTTTTGATGAGTCATAAGTGAATATGTTTTCTTCAATAGTGTTTTAACTCTATTGAAGTATGTTTTAACTGGATTATTTAAGTAAGTTTCACAAGTGTATTTTTAACACTTGCAAAACTTAAATAGTGAATTTCAGATGCTAACATTTTTAATAAAATTTTACATCACCAGCCTATGAAAATAGGCCCTTCATTGTTACACATTTAAGCTTATTATATTTTAATACTAATTTTATTACCCAAATGTATCAGAGGATGTAAGTTATATTAATTACATACTGTTGTTAAAAATGAAGACATTAAAATTTTTTAATTTAAATATTCATTCTTGTCTAAAAAGCCCTTTTGACTTAAAAAAAAAAAAAAAAAAAATTCAAAAAAAATTTGTATAGAAATATGTGGTGTATAGAAACGGGAAGATATTTGGAAGCATACTGTTTATTGAATGATATCATTATATTAGGCTCTCTGAATATGGCAATGCGCAGAAGGGCTACTTGCTCTCCTATCTTTATGAAAGATTTTCTGAAGGAAACTGGCTCATACTCATGTTGCACAGGGGGAAAACCAAGCATGCAGCCAGCCTATTTGCCTCGATCAATCTCCCAGTATGCAGTGGTCTTAACCACTCAGCCAGTGATAGGGCTCCTTAAAATATTGGATTCATCTCTGGTGAAATGAATTTTTAGCGTGTTCTTGATGAATTGCAGTTGTATGAATTGCCCTTTTTATTTTAATGAATACAAATTTAAAAAAATGAAATATAAGCACTTCAGAATTGGAACATATAAAGTTATACTTTAATCTTTCATTCATTATATAGCAAAAAGTTATCACATGAATTACTTAATAAATAGTTATCAAATTTTTTAGCATAATACTTGTTTTATAAGAAGTGTATTTTGTATAACTTATTAACTATGTATATAAAAGCATTTTAGGTCAATTAATTTGTCAACAATTTCAGTTATTTTTCCTAAAACATTTACAAGGTTTAAAACTGTGTTACTTTGCATCTATTCCAAAATATCATGTGGGGATTTACATTTGAAGCAAACTTTTTGTGTGCATTCAAAATGTATACGTTTTATGTAACAGATATATACATGTAGTTCTCATCAATAATTTTGTTATTTATGAATGAAATATTATCACATGAAATTTCATGTGATAAAATTTCAATAAATGTTAAAAGCAAAATTATATTTTCAATGGCTAATGATCTCAATGATATCTGAGTAAAGAAAACAGAGAAAGAATGATAAAATTGGTATGTTATAATCAGATTAAAACATTGTTGATGCTGTGACTTCAGTGTGAGATGTCAGTAGAATTGTATCACCATTTGATATAGGGAAAATTTTGCTTGCTCTGAAAATATATATAAGTTATATAGGAAAGGGATAAATAGATATATATAGATAGATAGATAGACAGATACACACACAAGGCGTTTCGAAACTCACGGGTAAAAGGGGTGATAAAAATGCATATTAGAAATGCCTTCATGAGTAAAGGTGCATTCATCCGTGAATGTTTTCTGAAAGCAGTCTGTGCTGCTAGCTGTTGCAAAAACCAAAGTGTAAACTTGACACATGGTGCAAAATCTGCAGGTTTCGAGGCTTGCACTTTCTGTACATGGTAGGGGTGTAATTTCATCCTGCAGCACTCACCAAACAATCGAGTGGGGTGTATTTATGGCACGGGAAACCTCTCACGTACTTATATCTGAGGGATGGTTGCTATTGAAGGTGGTATATTAGTTGATCTGACTCCATAATTGAATGAAACAATATTCAATATAAAAATATATTTTATTATACACACAGGAATAAGACTCGTACTGGGAGCATTACGAAGCATTCTTTTTTCTCCAACGGGGTCGGCCAAAAAGAGGCTGTGAGGTGAGACAGAAGTTGTGACGTAACCAGACAGATGTTGTTGCACCTCTTGCTGATTGGCTACATATCCATACAATCTTCCAATCTTTGCAGAATGTCCTCTATAGTTTGTGGTGTCTGCACACTCCTGTCATGTTCTGTATCATGCATGCTGGTAACAAAGAACTGCATTTCATACCGACACCAATGTAATCACTTGAACATTTTTCAGTTCGGCACGTGTCTTCTCGGGAAACACTGCCTGTACAGTCTTTCAGCTTCCAGAGCATTCCCATTCGCAAGACCATGCATAAAGTGCTTTTTCTAATTGCTGCGCATTGACATGCCTTCTAAAATCCATGCTAGAAATGATGGTGTGTGAGAAAACCTGTGCTTTATGATTTCCATTATAGCGCCATCTAGCTGTTAATTGCTTGCTTTCATCTATGCATTGTATTGAGAAAATTGCTTGTTTAAATGTTTTCTATCACTCCTTAAATTTCCCCCCATGAGTTTCAAAGCACCCTCACCCTCGCACACACACGTATATATTATACACACACACAGACTGACAAACTTGCAGGGTGTGTAGGGGGTACAGAGACAACTTGGAATCACACAGGAATGCAGGGGCACAAATGCCATAGTTGCAAGCTATGGTGCAAAGAAGTAGAGAAAAAGAACAGAAAGAGCAACACATTAATTGGACAGAAAACATTTTATTGAAAGATTGTACTACAGTAGGTGTTCAAAATTCTAACCAGAAGTCATCTGGTAGGCCTGACAGCAGCCGCTACATGGAATTCCTTACATTCTGGAAGATTTCTGGCATGTCACATATCCTCCCAGCAGCTACAGATATTCGAGCAATGAGATCTTCAACTGAAAGAACGGGTGTCTTATACACCAAATTCTTCTTGTGACCTCAGAAGAAGAAGTCCATGTGTGATAGGTCTGGTGATCTGGCAGGCCTATGAACCGGGCCACCACGACATATCCACTGCTGTCCAAAGGTTATGTTGAGGTGTCAGTAGATGTCAATCATATAATGTAGAGCAGCTGTCGTGCTGGTATGACATTTAGCGGCACAACAACAGAGGAACATGTACTGCATCAAGAAGTTCGGACAGGTCTTATTGCAACAAGATCGGGTATGCCCTACCATCCAAACGACTGGGCAAAAGGTATGGTCCAGTATGGTAGTCTCCAAGAATGCTGGCCCAAACATTGACCGAGAAACGCTCTTGAGCTCCACATGGTTGCATACGATGAGGGTTCTCCAAAGCCCACGCATGGGTGTTATGCTGATTAAAGGCTCCCTCAAATGCGCTTCATCCATAAACAATGCGGATGCAGCAACTGTCTGCAGCACTCTGTTGCAGGAACCATGTAGTAAATGCCCTCCTGAGTGGATAATCCTCAGACTATAATAATTGGATGCGATGAAATGGTTATTTGCTTATTTGGTTTTCTGTGAGCATCCTCCAGACAATGTATTGAGATAAAACACACTTGTTAGGCTATTGCTTACTTGAGTACTCATACTTGGATTGTCTTCTGCCAGACATAAGACCACTTCTTCATTGCCAGGTGTCCTTGTCCACTGTCAATTCATTGTAGCTCTTGTTTAACAACCAGTCTCACGTAACCTTCTATTCACACTTGCAAAAGTCGTATGTTGTGGAGCACGCCTGTTCAGGTACAACTGCTGAGTGGCATGCCCGTTACAATCTGCAGCTCCATACATGATCAGCTTGTTGAGCAGTTCATCATTTGAATGCGTGTTCATCCTACTACCTCGGGAAATGGATTGGAAATAACAACTTCCAGCAGGATCGCTGTTCACGCAACCTTCCGTTTAGCATCATCTACAGACTGCCTGGTGGAATCTTCCAAAATGTAAGGAATTCCATGCAGTGCCGCTGTCAGGCCTGCCTAGCGACTTCTGGTCATAATTTCGAACTGTTGTAGTACAACCTTTCAATAAAATTATTTCTGTTGTTTCAATAAAAATCTTTCAACGAACATTAATGTGCTGCTGTTTCTGTTCTTTTTTTTCTGTTTCTTTGCATTATAGCTCACAACTATAGCATTTGCAACCTTGCATTCCTATGTGATTCCAAGTTATCTCTGTACCCCCTGCACACCCTGCAAGTTTGTCGGTCTGGTAGTGAATCACCCTGTACATACACTGGGTGATTTTAATTAAACTTAGCCTATTTAGGGCACCCTGTAATCGTAACTAAAATGCTAATTGATTCAAGAATTTGTAAATAGACAATTCAAAAGATGTGCTGAAAGATACTCCCCCCCCTAAAAAAAATTCTACTAGGTGGCACATTACATTGAAGTACAAAAGTACAAGCATCGTTTATTTGTTACAGACTGTTTAGCAATGTAAAGCATTTTGTTCAATGTGGTCCTGCTCATTAAAGTGTAAAACATGTAGATGATGAATGGTACGTTCAATAACTGATCGCTAGTGATCTTTTGCACAAGCAACATAGTATGGTCCTTAAGATCAGCCAAAGTTTTAAGATTACCCCATTAAACCACACTTTGTAAATGGCCCCATAACCAAAAACTACACAAAGTGAAATCGGGAAACGGGCTGGCCAAGGAATGGGAAATGAATGGCTAATCACTCTGTCATTGGTAAAATGTTGCTGCAAAAACCTCTCTCTCTCTGTGGAGGAGCACCTTCTTACACAAAAATAGTAGACAGAAAGCATAGTCTCTGCTGATGTTGAGGTAAGATGAAACTGTTGAGCTAGTCATGGTATCTGAAGGCCATTACAAGGCATGTTACAAGGCCATTATTGTAATATTCTTTGAAGGTGAATGGTCCAGGAATAAATTGGGAAGTGAACCCACGCCAGACGGTTACTTTAGGGGAGTGTAATGGAATAGTGTAGAAGGCACATGGGTTTTCTACAGGTCAAATTCAACAATTTACTGTTCAGTTGAGATAAAAATGGGCATCATCACTCCAGAGGATATTCAATGTCCAGCACTGATTGACATCCATTTGGACAAGAAAAGTTAGTGCAAAAGGTAACTGATGGTTAGTGTTGGTAATAAGCAGTTACTGATTGTGGTTGATCTTAAATGGAAAAAGTGCACAAGTTTTCTCAGTAACTTCTACACTGTTTCATACAGTATATCTAACTGCTGTGACACTGCATGTGCACTATTGGTGGCATGATCATTCATCAGTGACTGCTCGACAATGGCCATTGCTACCTCTGAAACAACTTCTCCGTTGACAGGCTTTTGCCCTGTGCCATGTTGAATGCATCATGACCAAGTGATTTTTAGTTGAGATATCATGTCTCTCACACCTGTATAATTATGCACCACATAAACACTTTTTTTTTTATGTTTTCATTTTTATAACAGCAAGTCTGGGAAGATTATTCATGCATTTGTACAATCATCAATCCTATGTATTGATCCTAGGCAAGTTACTTAACCCTTTCAGCATTATGTGTTTTTTTCCTGAAATTTAAAGTTTTCCAAAATGTTATAAATAAATAGTATTTTCTTGATTATACTTTAAAAATGACCCTTTAAATTTGTACCTTGACTTATTTTCTCCTAATATACATCCAACCCAAAATCGGATGCATTAGAATTTGGCAAAAATTTTCATGTGTAATGAATTAGGAAAACATCCTTCTGTATGGAATTATATGCTCATAATACTTATAAAGCTTAGAGGCATGTATTGATTTTTATCTGTATGATACATTTATATTTCCACTTGAAAGTTATTGAAGTAATTCATCTTTACTTTCAGATGGTATTATTTTATTTATATATATTAAATAGCATTTTTTAAAAATTTATTCATTTGTATCAATGTATATGTATTTTGAGTATCATATTTGTAATTAAAATAAATTGATACATTGTGATGTATTACTTTGCTATGTTTATGACATATGAGATAAGCTTATATTTTGTTTTTAATCTTTATGTGATTTAAAAAAATTTTAGGTCATAATCAGCATGGATTCTTCGTGTGGTCTGTGCTCTATTGTCAACCCGGCTGATAGCTCTGCTCCACCAAAAAGTTTTACTTTTGATGGTGCTTATTTTATAGATTCTACAACAGAACAAATTTATAATGAAATTGTGTATCCTATAGTTGAAGTAAGCAATCTCTTGTAACAGAACTTCTGTAAATATTTAATTATAAGGATTACTTCACTAGCATCTGACAGTATCATGTAATCTTACTACTCTTAATTTATTAAAAGCCCCTAACATTTCTATAAATTTAAATTTATGCTCCTTTTTATCACTCATGCATGTTCATAGATATGAGAATTCTTACGATCCAAAGAATAAATATTTATTTTACAATAAGATTTCAGATTTCTTTATATACTAACTTGAATGAAAAATTTTATTATATTCTATATAAGCTGAATTTATTTCTAAATGAAAAGATATTTGTTATTTATTCTAAGTCATGGCATAATTACATAAACAGACTCAGAAATAATTAGGATGGGTGCATTTATTAGTTTTGATAGGTGTAAATCTTTAGCGTTAAACATGACATTGATTTTACTCAATTTTATCCCAGTTTTAATTAAAAATTTTTGCAAGGAATAGAAATTTTGTATTTCTTTTTTCTGCTTTCACAACATTTGGGGTCTGATGCAGCATGACTGAGAGATTTTAAAGGCCCTCTTTCTTCAAATCTCACGTGTCCATTTTTTACACAGGATTTAAACTGTGGCCTTTTTGGTATGGGAACAACCTATGCTGACTGTCATGTAAAATTTTTTACTTCTTGTTTGAAGTAAAATAAGTATTGTAATCGGGAAAAATTTTGGGTATCGTATATCAATAGAAATATCAATTTTGACTGTTTGTGAATCTATTTCAACTATTCTCTTGTGTGACATCTGTGCATATGGACAGAGCAAAATACTCTTTTTTCAGAGGCAGGTAATAAAGTGAATTTAAATGTACTTTTTTCAGATGTCTATAGATACATATGTATCTCATATAACTAAAAAACGGTTAGCTGTAGAATGTTGAAATTTTGTATGAGATTGCTATAATGTCTATTTGTGCATTTCCTTTTTTTATTGCATTTGGAAGTACCAAAAATGTATATATGTACCTATCCAACCCCCTTACCCGGCTTAAAAGTCCTTACCCAGCCTTTATTTATTTATTTATTTATTTTTTCAATTATTTGTCAAAGTCATATACTTCCAGTTACAGAAGTGTTTTAAGTGATGAAAATATTCATGATTTGGTAATGTCAAATTAAAAAAAAAAAAGAAAAAAACATGAATAGATAATGAAATCTAACTTTTAATGTGGTCTCTCAGTTCCTTATTTATATTTGTTATGAAAAATCTAAATTATAAGAAGTTTGACTCCTGTATGACAAATATTGACAAGGTTAATTTCAAAATTTGCAATTTTTGTCATTTTCAATTTGCTTTGAGGGATTCGTTAGTTAAGTTAGAATAATTCGAGGAAATAAGTTTAAATGAAGTTCAGTAAAAAATGTGTATAATTTAATATGCTGTACAAGGAATTCATGTTTTGTCCACATCAGATTTTTTTATTATTATTATTTTTTTATTATTATTATTGCAGGTATGACTTTTTTAAATGAACTGTTCGTACTTAATTTTACTTAATTTAGAATTTCAATATGCCATTCATTATTGACTTAATAAAAAATCTGATTAGCCCTCTCACCAAATCCATGTTTTAAATAACGATAAGCTTTAAGTAAAGTGATACTTTATTTAAAGCTCATCATTATTTAAAACTTGGAATTGTTGATCATTTGTAAATAAAATATTTATATGCTTATTAACTTTATGGTTGAATGTTAACACTACTAATTTTTTATTAGTCTGTTCTTCCTATGCAAGGAAAATGATAATTATATGTACTTATGTGTACATTTGCTCTCGTGCTTTTATTTGAAAATATTGTTTTGATTGTAGTGTATACTCTTATTACAAAGTATTTTGGCTTTACAAATCAATGACTTAACAATCACAGAATTTTTATAAGCAGCATATTTTTAGAATTCCCCATAGAGTGAATGTTGCAATATATTTTTTTTCCAATCTTGTCCCAGTTCATGATATCGGTGTTCAATATTGTTAATAAAAACTTTTTTACTTGCCCTTTTAGCTTTATTTATTAAACGTCACTTTCATTGCACTTGTGTGACAAAATTCAACAACAAAATCCCTAAAAGCATCTTATTTTTAGATTTCCTAATAAAGTGTTAAATGTTGCCATGCATTCATTTTATATTTGCTATACTATTTATATTTTCTGCATTGATTCTTTAAAAATGACACATAATGATAGCATTTGATGGCAGCTTCCTTTTATTAGAAAAGTGATTTGACACAAAATTAAGGATTTGAGACTAATGCATTTAATGGCTTCATAATGATAGTCATTTTCATTTTGAGTTTATTCTCATTGCATTTAGCATAATTCCAGTAATACATTTATTGCTCATAAGTGTAATATGTATAAGTATATAAGTTTATAAGTTCTCAGTCATCACATATATCTTTTAATCACCAAATATGAGAAATTTTTGGAATATCTCCTAATGTATTTTTTCATGAAAACTTATTGAGAGCTTCAAGTAAAGTATTACTTCTGGTTTATTGGTTTAAGCCAAAATGAAATATGTTCCCATCGATATAAAAATCTTAAATACTAAAATTGAAAAGTTTTAAAGTAATTAAATGTATTTTTTTTAAAATTATATTAAAAACTGTTATAAACTTCAACTAAAATACCACTTCCAGTTGTCCATTAAAAACTGCTATGGGCTGCTTGAAAAGTACCTCTTCCGGTTGTCCAATTTGACACAGAATTTAATCAACCTTTGATATGAATGCAGAAAGCTTTAAACATAGAAAATGGGAATTTTTGGAAGTTTCTTATAATAGTTAAGTTATCATGAAAAAATTAATCCTTACCCACAGATAGACCAACAGGCTTCATTCTAAAAATGATAAAAATATGTTTTAGGGGCTCTAATTCATGCGTATTCATTAAAAAACTTGCTGTAATATTTCTGGGCTGAAAACATTATCTCTCTTATCTATGTATATAGGATGGCAGAAGGTTAAAACGTTAATCTCAGGTTGTAGAGACAAGATGCTTTATCAAATATATATTAATAAAAGGTGAGAATTAAATTTTTGGTATTTTTTGATTATCTGCATCCCTAACAGGGTAAAAAAGGGTTCATGAGTAAAATTTCATCAAAGTAGTTATGTGGCAACCCAGATATATGCATAGCATATGTCTGTTTTGGCTCGTACACTGTGCCAAAGTTGTACAAATGCCAAGTTTGTGCAACGTTCTGATGTTTTTTAAGTAAAAACAGATTGCTGTGTATATGTATTAGGGCAAAAAAGAATTTCTGAACTTAGAAAAGCATGTTTTATTACTCACATTTCTTGCTTTTTAAATTTTGATTTGATTCATAATACAGCACCATTTTGGAAATGGCTCTTGCCGTTTGTACATTAGCTGTATGAAAAATTAGTCGGCAAATGCGTTTGTGAATTTTCTCAAAAGTAGGCGGGGATTTTGTAACTTTTCGACAGGGAATGCAGATAATCAGAAAATATCAGATTTTTCTTTTGAATAATAAGTTAACCATAATAATGATAATAATAATAATAATAAAGAGGTCTTCAGAAAATAAGCGGTATTAAAAATTTTGAGAATGTTGAACTTTTAGAAGATTTAAATAGTAAATAAAAAAATGATGGACCTTTAGTATGAGGGACGAGAGATTGCATTACAGACAGAATAAATTAGTGTTGGTTAAAACATTTATTTAAGTTTTGTGTAAAATTCTTTTTAAGCAATATATAGCCATTTATAAATTTCCTTCTTCTTTAAAATGCTTTCTGCTGAGTAAACTTTTCTAGTCCAAAGGGGCTTTGTCCTTGAGGGACTATAGTTTTCATTTTGCGATTTTACGTCGAATCACTCTGAATGTCCGTTTCACTTTTCAAACTGTTTCCACCAAATATTATCACCTTTGAAGAAATTAAATAATGAAGAATCTGCATAAATGTATGTATGTTTTTCTCATTGAGATAAAACAACGGTACCTAGAGACATCTAATTTTGAATGACGTAATTTTGCTGCGAATATGGCCATCTGGAAGCCCAAATTTGAAATTTGTTTTATTATTGATTTCATATTTTGTAAAACTTTAATGAATTTTTGATTAACAAACTCAAAGATTTCAAAGCAAGCAATGGCAACGTTGTACAGAAAAAACACTTTTATCTTCAGCATGTGAGACTTTGAATCAGCAATTCTAAAGATTTGCTCAGTTTAAAGTTATTTTGCGATATTGCTCTTGAACTGAATTTTATGGTTTATGTGCAAAGAGCATGATATTTAATAAATAAAGGTAACACGCGAAATGTTAAAAAAAAAAGCCCATTTGGACGTAATTTAATCTGAAAGGTTTCAGATTTTTTTTTATATTTCTCATAATGGAAAAAAAAAAAAAAAAAAAAAAATCCGAAACCTGAACAACAACAACAGCTGAGGAACAACAACAAAAGCTCACCAACAGCTGAGAAAATCGCTGAACACTGGTGCTTTGATCCGGCTGAGCTTCATGGATATTTTCGTGGTTTTCCTTATGTGTAACATGTACATTAATCAATTTTTCCTTAGAAAATCCTCCACAAAGTCATCCCTTTCCTTAGGCAGGTAACCTTCGAGTGCTACTTAGAAATTATACCATCCACTACAAAAGCGGGCTAACATCGAACCAGAAATATTTGCTTAGTCCTGTCAATGTTATGCCAATTGTTCCTGTGGAATTCTGAAGAGACTGATTGATGCTTCTTTATTTATTACATAATCAATGTTCAACTTGCTTCATTTTTGTACTTCCTAAAACAACTTTAATTGATTTCTACTATTTTGTTATATCCTTCGATTTTACTGGAAACTCCGTTTCGAATGCTATGAGTACAAACTTCCCACAGGTAGTTGTTCAATTCTGTTATTGTTTTGTTGGCCATATTGTGGCCACATTTTTTTTTTCTTTTGTTGGTACAATCCCATAACTTTGAAGATAATCTGCTGCTTGTTGTTCTGCAGAAAGCAGGTTCCAAATTTAAAAAAAAAATGTTTTTTTTCAAAATGCAAGTTAAAAATTCAGGAAAAACCGTTAATTTATATCCTCTTTTATAAAAGCGAAATGTGGTTTTTTTAACATTTTGTGCGTTACCTTTATTTATTAAATATCATATCCTTCGCACTTAAACCATAAAATTAAGTTCAAGAGTAATATCACAAAATACTTTTAAAATGAGCATATCTTTAGAATTTCCAGTACGCAGTCTCGCGTGCTGGAAATAAAAATGATTTTTCTGTACAACATTGCCTTTGCTAACTTTGAAATCCTTGAGTTTGTTAATCGAAAATTCGTTAAAGCTTTACAAAATATGAAATCCATAATAAAACAAATTCCAAATTCTCGCGTGCTGGAAATAAAAATGATTTTTCTGTACAACATTGCCTTTGCTAATTTTGAAATCCTTGAGTTTGTTAATAAAAAATTCGTTAAAGCTTTACAAAATATGAAATCCATAATAAAACAAATTCCAAATTCGGGCTTCCAGATGCTCATATTTGCAGGAGGATTACGTTTATACAAAATTTGATGGCTCTAGGTACTTTTGTTTTATCAAAGTACAAGAAACATACATACATTTATGTAGATTCTTCATTATTTAATTTCTTTAAATATAATGTGTGGTGGCAACAATTGGAAAAGGGAAGCAACGCTTGTAGTGAATGAACGCAAAATGCCAAAATGAAGTCCTTCTGGGCAAATTGCTCTTTTTGGGCTAAGAAAAAAATCAACAATTGCTGTTTTTCTAATTACCACATACTAATATCTTATTTGTTTTTACTTGATGTTTTAATAATTGTATATTTTTCTCTATTACACAATAGAGTGTGACTGAAGGCTACAATGGTACAGTTTTTGCATATGGCCAAACTGGCTGCGGAAAGTCCTTCACCATGCAAGGTATCACCCATCCAGCCAGTCAGAAGGGAATCATTCCCAGAGCTTTCGAGCACATATTTGAAGCTATTGCTACAACCGAAAATACAAAATTCTTAGTCCATGCTTCTTATCTAGAAATTTATAATGAAGAAATAAGAGATTTACTAGGGAAAGAGACAAAGAAAAAACTAGAGCTTAAAGAACATCCAGATAAAGGAGTTTATGTAGCCGGTAAATATAGTCTTTTAAAAATTATCTTATTTGATTTTATCAATTCATGCTAAAATCTTGGCTTCTCATAGTATTTAAATTTTAAAAATCTTTTATATGTATGTAATAAAAATTTGCAATAAAAATGTCATGGCATTGAAATTGGAAGTAGATGAAAACATGTTTTCACAAGTACAAAGCATGTTTATGTATTTTTAGAATGATTTCTTTTTGGTTGCAGTCATTTAGATAAACCCATGGGACATTGAAAGTCACAATATGAATTTCCATTTATTTCTTGCTAAATAATTTTCATATAGGGCTCTGTAAATTGTTCTGCATTGAACCACATGACTCAGCAAAAGCTGGTGAACATCATGTTTTTTAGCTTTCTTAAGTTGTAAATCTTGGTTTATCATTTTATTTATTGTTGTTACAGATGTATGTAAACACTTTGCAAATGATATCTGCATTGATGAATTTTCTCTTGTCATTACTGATTTAGAAACATTAGAAAGAGTCTGTACCTTTTTGTATTCGTTTTGAAACTTCTTTCCACTTAGAATACGGTTTCTGCTGATGGAGAGACTTTTTTTCCTTTGATAATTTTTCCTTTTCTAATTAGTAATGTTGCTTATTTTGCATTAGAAATTTTAATACCATGTATTTCACAACATTTTTTAATTATGAAATAAGAATACAATACAAAGTCCGAGATCTGGACGTCCAATATCCGAAATGATTTAAAATCCGGACCTCAAAGCCACCACCAGCATTTCTTTTTTGTATGCTTTACGCATGCACATTTGACTTCTCCCCCCTGCGCATAATAAAATATGTGGAGAGTCTCAGTTCTTAACTTCACTTCAGCACTAAATAAAATACCTTGCTATTGAAGAAACATTTTAGCATAAATTTGTATGGTGAATAATTTGGCTCCATTGCTGCGTATGTGCTTGGTATACATCTCAAACTGAAACATTCTACATAGATACATCATTGATTTACACTTACTAATATTTTATGCCCCTGACGCCAACCTGGTGAATAATTATTTATTATATTTTGTTTCATCACCGCATGTTTATCAACACATGGCAACTTGAGTAACGATTTATGTAGCAATGCTTAAACATTTTTTTTTATGTTAGTAATTGAATAATAAAGAGTACGGTAACCTTTCATGTTGACATTACACTTGGTGGTGATTACAGGTTTAAGTTAAATGTGCTAAAATATGTTGAAAAGGAAAAATTTAACAAAACATTCTGTCCACATGCTAAAAATAGATTTTGTTAATGATACTCATAGGCCAAAAGATTACATTTAGCGCTATTTGAATTAATGGTAACTAATGTGTTATTCACATAACCCCAGAAGCAGCACCAGGGCTCATATAGCCGCACCGGGCAGCAGAATTTAGGGAAGACAAAGAGAGGCACTTGATAGGAGATTTTAAGAACCACAGAGACAGCATCAGACTCTAGTGCCGGCCCTCAATAAGCCTTAAGTATATGTGGGAATTTATTTATTCAGAACTCAGAGAAGCCTGGGCAAGAAATAAACATAAGTATAATAAGTAACTAAACTAATACAATTCAGGCTTGATTCCTTAGTGCAAGATAGAAGCTAGATAAAATTTGGCAGAACAACTTTGTCATTAGTCGCCAATTTCATGCTACATAGCCAAATATGTATAGTGAACGACAACTAAATTTTATGATATCCGCAAATTTTAAAGGCTTTAAGATATCGCAAAACAAAGATGAAATTTTCCAATTAATGGATTTTGTAGAGAAATGTGGAGAAGTGGTAATAAATGAAGATGATATAAAAGTTTTTCATTGTGATGACAATGCTCCTCAATCATCAATCAATTAATTGATGGCAAAATCTGTAGTAGGATTCTAGATTCAGAAAATATCCCAACCGATAGTGAAGAAAGTGACAGAAAGGTTACTGAAAACGAAAAAATTTCAATTGACAAGTTAGTCGGAATTCTTGACACAGCGATTACAGGAACCAGTGTAATTGAACAAGAAATTATGTCTGTCTACAGAATTAAAGAGAAAGTATTAGCACAAAAAATGAAGCAACTTAATGTGCATTAAAAGAAATGTTTAGTAAAGTACATTTTAAAAAAATTTTGATACCCTTTAGATCATAAATGCTTCATTATTTCATAAATTTCAATTTCATATTTTTAATTTTGTAATTTCTAAATGCCATCTTACTAGATTTAAACTTATGATCTAATATCCGGAAAAACCCAAAATCCTGAATTGCCAAAGACCCGATGAGTCCGGATCTCGGACTTTGTACTCTATTTATGTTTGGAAAGCGCAAAAACATGTTCTTCAATATACAGCTTATTTATATATGACATTTTGAAAAAAGAATAAATTGAAAAGTAGCAGATAATATTTCTCATTTCAAATTGTAAGGTGTTGCCTGAAATTTTGATTCTAAAACATCTGCTTTTTTAAAATTCTGTATCAAAATTGTTCAAAAAATGTGTAAGAATCTTCTGTTGTTGAAAAGAAAGCACATTTTGTATAAAAATACTAGTAATGATTAACTTAAGAGTGAAAGCAAAAGAGAAATATGCCAAGTGAAACATAAAATTAGTAACACAACAACCTTAAGTTAGGCATATATCAAGATCTCAAAACTTGGTCTTATGACTTAAATCTGCACCAAACTCAAGGTTGTCATGTTACTAATTATAACTTTAGAATGTTTATATAATATATCGTTTGAATGATACTTTGAAAGAACTTATTAATTCAGTTACTGGTGTAGATAATAAAATGGCAAATTTAATTCTATTATGAAGAATGGACTCTGAACTTCAAAATACAGAGTTTTAACATAGATGCTGAAGTCATAATACACTGGTTATCATAAATTAAGTAAAAAATCACAAAAATAGTGATAACTCCCTCAAAAATAAGCCAAACTGTGTAAAATTTGAATTTGTTGCCAAGTAAGAGTAGCTGAGTAAAACTCCAATATGCAAATTAGTGGCGCTGCACTCGGAATACGTCATCTGCGAGGAGAATAAAAGTCCATGTTTAAGAGCAAGCCCACATATTGTACTGTGATAGTGACATCAGAAATGTGAGATAGCCAACTCGTAACAATGACCTCCAGGCATCATTTGCCTGCAAAACTACGTTGGAAAGCCACTGGGAGACTAGAGGCAGGATAAAGTCAAACAGAAGTGGCCAGATGGCTAATTGTGAGTCCTTCTGTGGTTCATAGACTTTAGAGGCGATTTCAAACCACAGATTCCGCATCTAGGAGGTTAAGCCAAGGACGGCCAACTGCTACGATGAACGCCGATGACCGATATTTGACATTATGTGCACGCAGGAATAGAACCGCTACTCCGACTTTTCTTAGATCCTCCCTTGCTGCAGCCACCGGAAGGTTCGTGTCAATGTCAACTGTGCATAGAAGGCTTCACTAAGGTGGTCTGTATGCGAGGCGACTAGCCATTTGTGTGCCGCTCACGTCACGCCATAGGAGAGACCATTTGCAGTGGGCACGGCAGTATGCCCACTGGACGCCTGATCAGTGGCGGGCTGTTCTCTACGGATGAGTCCAGGTTTAGTCTAGAAAGAGATAGTAGTTGTTATTTGATATGGAGACGACCTGGAACCCGTTGTCATCTGTCAAACATCCATTAAAGAGATGCATATGGAAGAGGCAGTGTCTGTGTTTGGGTGGTATCTCTTTGGGTGGACGCACAGACCTCCATGTCTTTCCAACGGAAACCGAAAATGCTCCGGTTTATAGAGATGACATCCTTGATGCTTATGTGCGCCTATGTGCCGGGATAATAGGTGATGCTTTCCAGTTACAGGACGATAGCACAAGACCACACAGGGTTCGCATCGTAGATGATTGTTTTCAACAGGAAACAATTATGCGCATGGAGTGGCCAGCTCGATCCCCGCACTTGAATCCTATCGAGCATGTTTGGGATGCTTTAGAGAGACGTCTAGCTGCTCTCAAGCTGCTCCCTCAGAGCCTTGCCGCACTTGCCACTGCTTTGCAAGAGCAATGGCTCTCGCTTCCTATGGAACTGATAGACCGCATAATTGAAAGCATCACACATCGCAGTATGTGCGGTCATGGACACTTAGCTGACGGGACACTTAACCGACACCAGTTAGCCGACAAGACATTTAGCCGACAGGGACACTTAGCCGACATGGACACTTAGCTGACAGGACATCTGGCCGACACGGACACTTAGCCGACAGAATACTTAGCCAACAAGGACACTTAGCCGACACGGACAGTTAGCGGACATGACATTAAGCCAACAATGAGTCTCGCTCTTCCCAATGGTTTTAGTTTTCTAATACTTTCACATTTCGTTACTACTTTGCTCAACACATCACACTATATTCATTAAAGTCGTTTTGCTCCTTCCACTAATGAAATTTCCTTTCCCTGTCAAGAAGTAAAGTGATTCGCCCTACTCTTTACCACACTGGAACTACTTTTTTTTTTAAATCTAAAATGCTATTTACACCCTCAGAGTGATATTAACAGGTTAGGCATCGCATATTTATTAATCCGGGATAGGGCTCCAGCACGGGAATTCGTAACTCGTGGCCTGCGGCCACCTAACAGAAGTAGGTTTGGTTTATGTAGTTATGGCAAAGCCAGAGGGCTATCTGCCTAATGGGAGGGATACAACCTTCAGGGAGGACTTTCTAAAGAAAATTGGCTCGTATACATGTTACACATGGGGAAAACCACGAAAGCACCCATGCAGCCTGTCCCTTCACGGGATTCGAAATTCGGACTGAACTGCCAGTGTTCAGTGATTTTACCGTTCGGCCGCTGCTGGGCCTTACAGAAATAGAGTGACTGTTTTACTTAATATATAACCAGTCTCTTCCAATAAAATTGCCTTTTTTAGGCTAGAACTTTATAAATGCATTCAGGAAAATGGGCACCAAAATTTCCCTATTACCATGTAGCTGAAACAAAAACGAGAAAGAGAAGGAATAAAAGAAAAAAAAAATTAAAATTAAATGAGAAGTGAAATGAAAATTTATACATTTTTAACAGATATTGAGAAAGTTACATTTTATGATAAAAACATGAAACGATATAACATATTATATTGAAAATTACACATCGCGTCTTTCAAAACAGAGTACATAATATTATCTAGTTACATGACTGATCTAGTTAAATCTATCGTCGATAGATGGCACCACATTACGGTAATTTTTCAGGATGTCTCGCTTTGCTCCGCCCTGCTTGGTGCTCCTCCTTCTACAGATTCTGGAGGAATCGGAGTTTCTCTTCGGAGATTTTCCTACATCCGAAATTTCTTATCAGTAACGTTTTCGATATAGGAAGAGTGAAAAATGTAATTTTTGCAGAAATGTATTCAGTTATGAATGAAATAAAACCTTAAAGAATATTTTACTTCTAAATTAAACATAATGTACCAGTTTAGTGCTAGAAACATTAACCTAAGTCAGTATTTTCAGTGAGAGGCATGGTCAATAAAATGTTACAGAATTTTTATCTCAAGTAAGGTGGCATGAACAGGCCATTATAGGGGTCAACCTCTGCTTGTGTTTAAAATTCCCTTTTTTTAACTGTTTCTAATAACAAATTAATATATATTTCGAAACTAACCCTTCACGACCATATGTTTCTATAAAAAGTATAATTCAAGAATAATGATAATTTTTATTGCATTATTCAGATTTTTCATTACAGGGAAAGGAAATTTCATTAGTGGGAGGAGCGAAACGATTTTATAAGGGAAAGATGTGTATTGAGTATGTATCGAGTAAAATAATAATCAAACGTAAAGTTATTAGAAATTTGAAAGTATTTGGAAGAGCTAGATTGGAAAATTAATATCACTAAGTAAAGAAGAAAAATTATTAATGATGTGAAAGTGTTCAAAGGAACCCAGATGATTAAATGAAGAAGCTTTACAGATAATTTTTGAAAATCCCAGATGTAATTAAGTGACTGCCGTACTTAGCTAAAAAAAAAATTCTTTTTTCCTTTTAAAATTTAATTCATATTCCCTGATGAGAAACTTCAGCACTTTTTCAATTTGGCCAATATGCACCAAACAGCACGATACCTATCAAACAATGCTAAATTATCCTAATGATATGAGATCTTTAAGAATCGAAAAATGAATTTTACTGATAGGTGAAAAAATAACTTAAATATTGAACTTATGGATAAGTCGAGAAATTTTGTAATTCATGATAAGTTTAAATAATTATTGAGTACCAGTCAGCTAAACGTCACTGTCGGCTTAGTGTCCTGTTGACTATATGTCTTGACAGTTAAGTGTCCCGTAGCTAAATATTGTGACGGCTAACTCATTGTGTCGGCCAAATGTCTTGTTGGCTAAATGTCCTGTAGGCTGACTATCCGTGTCGGCTAAATGTCCTGTCGGCTAAGTGTCCGTGTCGGCTAAGTGTCCTGTTGGCTAATCGTCCATGTCGGCTAAATTTCCTGTTGGCTGACTGGTGTCGGTTAAGTGTCACGGACCCCTGTATGTGCTGTATTGCTTCTAGAGGCAACCATATTCCATATTGAAGGTACTTTTCCTATAGCAAACTGACACATTCGATTTGTTCATTTTATACATGTGCTAATTGCTATACTACCATAACTATCTGGTAATTTATTTTTATGTTATTTGATACCTTGTATATTGTGGGCAAGTTTCATAAAATTCTACATGTAACTTTTTCAGTAATCGTGATTTTTGTGATTTTTCCTTAATTTATGATAACCAGTGTATGTTACTTAAAGGACAAGAGAATGCTGCTGTTTTGTTTGTTCATCTTGCAGCTAACTTCTAACTCTCCTGGTTTTAACGGGAGACTTCTCTTTTTTTGTCACATCTGTAGGTCTGGTAGATCGTCTTATCCCCCCCCCTTTTTTTTTTTTACTTTTAGCCTTTACCTTTTTAGCGTTGAAATGTTTCCCAGCAATAAATGACATTTATTGAACTTTAAAAAAAAACTTCAAATTCCGTTCTCCGACCTTTACTGATTTTTCTTATTACATTTTATTTTATCTTTATTGTAATGTACTGTAATCATTTGTAGAACTTTTTATGAAGATTCAAGAAATGTTTAGTCAGACGGTATTTAATTTTTTTTACATCAATAAATGGTACATTATTAAGTTTATTCACATGATAAATATGTGCATAAATTTTTAGTTTTGTTTTCTTTTGATTTAAAAAGATTGAGATAAATAGAAACTTTTTTTGTCTATTCGTCAGTACTCTCTACTCAATCAGTATATAAAAGTGCAGGAAAATTGCAAAACAGATTAGCCAATGAACATAAAATTGAGAATACTGAATTAAATATTTTTCTTCAAAACCGTATTGTAACTAGTTCAGTAACCTGAATCATGCATTCTAAAGTGAATGCAGTTCAATATGGAGTTCTTTTGAGATGGCATCACATGTACAGCATGAAAACTTTTGCTTTTTAATATTTTACAATTGGTAGCTATATCATACTGACAGAAATTTAACTGATGCTTTCTACAGTATGATGAGCAATGGTGGATTTTTACAAATTGTCTTTATTTAGTCAGAATTTGTAAAATAAACACAATGAAGCAGTCCAGATACTGAGATGGGTGCATCCTCTGTTCAACAATTTCAAGTGTGTGTTTTACATATTCACAGCACTACACCTAGAGAAAAAGAGAGACTGCAGAATGCATCTTTGCTTGGCAAGAACAGGTCTAAAAATACCAAAGATTATGTTTTACTGATATTAGATTATTGGCTAGTCTGTAAAAGTTTTAACACAATTGGGTAAAAATTTCATTTTCACTTTTGCCATTATTGAAGTATTTGAATCATTCACAGTATATTAAAGGTATGTTATAAAGATTGATATGCATTTAAGTATATGGAGTTTTGAAAAATTAATTGCAATTTTTCTAAACCTACATTTTAAAGCCATATAATCTCTAAAATTATTTTAATGACTTTATTTCTGTAAGCTAGAATTATTATTAACAATTAGAAGAAAACTTGATATTTTTCAATTGTGTTTTTTTTTTCTGTTTCCTATCTTAAACATTATGAAATAAGTTTCAGAATAATTTTAAAAATGCTATACATAATTTTAAATTGCAAATACACAAGTACTTTCTGAATGCATTTTTCTAACAAAATCCAATGAAAAGAATGTAGTTAATATAGCTATCATTTTTTAATTGTAAATCTTATTATTTCAGAGAGTTGAAAAGTTATTTTTCTTAAATCAGTGACCTTGTAAAACAATATTGTGCATTATTTTAATGAAATAGTTTGATTAATTTATTCTAATATTTAATTAAATGTGCACTACACTTTGTAATTCTAAATGTGCACTACCTATTTGTTATATTGTATGTTTGAATGAGAGAGATATCAGATGTGTGATATGGATGCTCATCCATATCACACATTTTAGAGACATTGGGATTTTTTTTGGAGGCAAAAAAGATGAAAAATAGCAAACGCCTTCGCAGGGAATCGAACCACGGTCCACTGGAATACCGGCCCAGCGTGCTGCCCTTACACCATGAAGGCACGATAGGGAAGTGGGAGAAATACCTTATATTCTCCCCTTTTTAAAGGGTGACTAGGGTTTTAGGGGACCTAGTCACCAAATTCTGGGTGCGGAGAATCACCATCCACAACCCTTTTAGTTCGAGTGCCACTTGTAGAAACATTAGGATTTTATTGGAGGCAGAAAAGATGAAAAATAGCAGACACCTTCACCGGGAATCGAACCACGAACCTCTGGAATACCAGCCCATCACGCTACTGTTACAACACGGAGGCATGCTAGGGAAATGGGAGAAATACCTTATAACATCTGATATCTCTCTCATTCAAACATGATCAAAAATCAGCTGAACTTTTGATTCAGCTGATTTTAAATTAAGAAATGAAAATGTCTCTTAAGTATAATATAAATCTTAATTTATTGGAAAAAAAAAAAGGCTTTATATCATGATAACCGATACGTAGAAAAGTGGTTGTATTAGCCACACTTTTTTTTTTTAATTTGTTGTATTGTTATATAAGGTTTAGCTTTTTAGTATCATCTTAAAATTGAAAACAATATTAATTATTTATCAATCATAGTATAAAACTTTCAAACAGTATTGCTTAAATTCTGGCTGTGTATCTGAATAGTAAATAATTTGAAACATGCTTTTCTAGGTCTTTCCTTACATCCAGTACACAATACTAAAGAGTGTGAAGAAGTTATGGAAACTGGTTGGAAAAATCGCTCAGTTGGTGCAACACTTATGAATGCTGATTCTTCAAGAAGTCATTCTATTTTTACTATTCATTTAGAAATGCTAGAAATGGAAAACTCTGGAGAGCATATCAAACAAGGGAAATTAAATTTGGTGGATTTAGCTGGAAGTGAAAGACAGGCTAAAACTGGTATGCAGAATTTTATTTCCTTTTTGCTGAATTTTTAGGCAGTAGAATCCCATTATTTAAACTTTAATTAAACAATGTTCTGCATCATCCAAGGCAGTCTTAAAATTGAAGTGTAGCTACGTGCTACTGTTGAATGGTTGTATTTGAATGTCAAATGTCTTCTGAAGATGACCTTTTTTTCCAGAAATTATTGAACTAATTGCTAAGTAGAATTTTATGTTGCAGTCAGTGTTAATAATTTATTGATTTGGTTTAGTAACTGTGATGAAAGTTTTTAGAAATAGTTCTCTGCCCTCTGACACTAATTTATTTAAAACAACTGTTGATTAAGTATATATATATAGGTAAAAATAAGAAGTTGGTGAAGGATTCAGAGCATTAAGAATGATATTGTACTTTTAAAAACAAATACTATAATTGTATTTGTTTTTTAAAGTACATTTAATTTGGAAGTAGATGTTACTTTAAAATGATAGTAACTGTTATAGTATATGATAAATTCATCTGATAGTTACCAGATTCTCAGTTAAATTCTAACAAATGTAAGTATACTTTTTATACTGTCATTAAGTAGATAGCTCCAAATATAGGTAGTCATTCATCCCATATTGAAATAATAAATACTTCCTATGTAAATCTTGCATGTATGCCAAATTTTGTACATCTTCTGTGATTCTTGTGAAAACTGCTCTAATTTTGTGAACCGTAAGAACAAAATTAATTTTTCTGTAAAGGCACCAAAAATTTTGTCAGTTTGACAATTTACTGCCTAGTACATACTTTGTACAGACATTCAGGTTACTATTTAAATTCATCTTCTTTACTAGTGGTTTCAAACTATGTGCTGCAAAAAGTTTAACTGCAAAATCCTGATTCTGTGGCAACGTAACTGGAAAGCAGGCTGAAAATGATCAATGATACAAACAAAATTTTGTGGAAAAATTACATAATTACTTAAGTTTATAAAGTGATGGCTTAGCTGCAGTGATAAGATGATACCTGGAAATCTGGATGTTCAAGTAATATACTGTTTTAGTCGTGGAGTAGCCTCATGTAATTTACCTCTAGAATGAAAGCCTACATTTAATCACATTATAAAAATTATGAAAATTGTCAAAAGTAGATGATATTTTTCAATTTTATTTGATGAAATGGAATCAGAGAATCAATCTTTGTGGTTCCCATTGATTGTTGTAAGGCAGAGTTTCATCCAGTGTTCATAGTTGAAAGAATTAACAGTGTTTTTGTATGAAAGAATTAACAGTGTTTATTTAAGGTAGAAGACAATTACTAATTGCAAAAAATGACCTACTTAGCTGAAATATTTGTGTAGCTAAATTAATATAATAAAAAATGCAATGATTGTGTGAAAATATATTAAATTGGATGAATAAAAGTAGTGATTCAAAAACAAAATCAAATTGGGATTTGGAAAAGTGTGATTGAAAAAAAAAATGTTTTAATATTTAGTCGGTGTAGTTTGAATCTTAAAAAAAAAAAAAAAAAAAAAAAAAAGGAAAAGAACTGCTACTACAACTTTTAGATCAGTACCTCTGCTTGCTTGAGAGAAAATCTTATTATGAATTAATAAAGAAATTTGATTAGGCTGAAAATCTACTTGCATTTTCATTGAATCAAATGGCATTCACTTTACGTGAGCAATATTTTATTCCTTTTCTTCACCACTGTTTTCTTCCCTTGTATTGACATTTTCTGTGCATATAAATGTGTTAAGAGATGTAATACACTGCTCAAAACAATTAAAGGATATTGCGGTTTTAGGTGGATCTTGTGACTGGGAAACTTTTTAGCTGATTGATACATGGTCGACAGACGTAGTAGGTTATATGAGAATAAATTATACATGTTTGGCAGAAAAAAAATGCATTTTATTGCGCATTTGTGTACAAAAGGGAAAAAACACAATTTGTGCATATGAGAAAAAAAGAATAAGAAAAGGTGTTTTCTTCAAAGGAAATCATTTTCAGTAAGGGGTATCGTTTCCACGGACGGCCAGCAACGTTGAATACCTTTGAGGCATGGAGTCAATGAGGCTATTAATCACGAGTTTGGGTATTCTGTCCCACTTTTCCAGAAGAGCTCTTTCCAGTTCTTGGAGAGTTTGTGGGGGAGTTTGGCGGCCAGCAACTCGTCTTCCTAGAGCGTCCCAAACGTGCTCTAATGGATTCATGTCTGGAGAACACGCTGACCATTCCATTCGTACGATTCCTTCCTCGAAAAGGAAATCCTCCACCAGGTTAGGATGATGTGGCCTGCAGTTATCGTCCATTAAAATGAAGTCATCTCCGACTGCTGCAGCGTAAGGGACTACAATAGGTCTGAGGATCTCGTCCCTATATCGGCGACCAATCAGAGGTCCATCTCGAATGATGTAGAGATTTGTGCGCCCGTCAATGGAGATGCCACCATACACCAACACTCCCCCACCGCCAAATCTGACACTTTTGTTCACGAACACAGGATTATTCTTACTGCCACGGTCCCTCCAGATGAAAATATGCCTATTATCAGGATGAACAGAAAAACGGGACTTGTCAGGAAAAAGAACATTGCTCCGTTCATTTCTCCTCCAGTTCACATGCTCTGTTGCCCACTCCCTGCGGTCACGACGATGCCTTGATGTTAGTCTAACACATACCATCGGTCAGCGAGCATACAGACCTACACCATGGAGCTGGTTTCGGACAGTCTGAGTTGAAACCGTGGTGCCAGTAGCCGAGCGAAGGTGTTGTTGGAGAAGAGTAGCATTCATATTTCGGTGTCTCCGAGCTGTTAACACTAAATAACGATCTTCATTGGGCGTTGTTGCCCGTCTACGACCTTGCCCTGGTCTTCGGCCTGCACTTCCAGTTTCCAAAAACCGGTTCCAGATCCTGGAAATCACACTTTGTGACACTCCAATGGCTTGCGCTACCTCGGACTGAGTTTGGCCCCCTTCTAATCTACCAACAACTCTCCAAGCTTCTGAATTGGTTAAATGTCTTCGCTGAGACATCGTACTCATCGAAACAAAGAGTCACTGAATGCCGATCATCCTTGTCTTCATTGTCTTTCATTCAGTTGAAAGTCAAATTTCATTCACTGCCGCTGAAGCGACGTTTTTGACGTCGAACTCAAAATTAGCATACTTCACAGTTTGAAAATCAGAAAAATTTGCATTGATTCTCTTCTTCCATTTTCGGCAAAAAAAATTTTGATTATATCTTTATTTTATATAAAACTTACAATATCCTTTAATTGTTTTGAGCAGTTTATATTGTATTCAATAATGCTTAAGTAGTTATTAAATTATGGTTAATTATTCAATTTTAATGTAAAAAGAGAAAGAAAATGTAAACAAAACTTTGGAAAACTTTGATTTTGCATAGCTTTTAATCCCATGGTGTATGAATTATTAGAATTCTACTGATTATGATTAAAGACAAGCAGTGGCAAAAGAAATTGGTAAAATAAATCCAAAAATTGGTCATTACAAATATCTATTTTATATTTAGGCAAAGTAAATAAATTAATTGTGTTCTAAAGCTAACATTAAGTACATTAATTTATAATATGCATTCTAAGTAGCATTAATTATTAGAAGATATTAATAATGCATAAAAATAGAAAAAGGTGATTTTACTTATTATAGGAATAGTGTAATATTCATAAGTTTCAGAGAAAATATGCTAATGAATACCATAAGAAAGCTAAATAAATAAACAAACACAAAAAAATTCAGATTAGGTGTTTACTACTTGAGAAAGAAATATTGTCTTAGAATACATCATTATGCTCTTATTACATGATATTGCAAGCATTTCTTCAGATTCTCCATTATGAGATATGTTATCTACCCATTAAGATGTATGTATTAGAGGGATGGGAGATGATCTTTCAGCATTTATCAAAGTGACAGGAGCATTTCTAAAACTGTCAGAACTATGGAATATATAACAATATCCTTTCATCTTCTAAAATTTTAGAAGTGCTTCTAATTTTCTGAATGTCATAATTTTCATTAACAAGATGATGGCACTTTTACTTCTCTCTAATACTGGACTCTTTTTCATCACACGATCAGATATGCAAATAGAAGCATTCTACATTCTCTTCCTTCGGGAAAGATATTACATCTGAGAGAAATGTGAAAATATAAATGCAAGACTGTTCTTTACATATGTCTGTCTGAATAACTCCTGAGCACTTTTAATGGTAGAAGTCTCTCTCAGTGAAAACCTTGTCTTACGTTTGTCATATAATGTACAAAGCAATGCAAAGAGGCAAAGGAAACTGATAAAAGAAATTTTATTAAAACTCAGTCATTACTTTCTATAGCTCTTCCCTCCCCTCAGAAATTGGTGCTGCTAAATTGGTTAACAATAATTCCTCTCCTTTCCAGTAGGAGAGTTCCTTTATTTTTTCTTTTATCGCCTATAAAAAGGCAAATAAAATTAGGAATTGGAATTGTGAATATGAACGATAATTGTATCAAATGCCATTTATTTAAAAGTTTTTAGAAAAATCAAAATACAGCACCAGTTTGATGCAATACCAAAATACCAGTTTTGACGCAACTTTCACTTTATAATTA
Source organism: Stegodyphus dumicola (assembly GCF_044657685.1). Lineage (NCBI taxonomy): Eukaryota > Metazoa > Arthropoda > Arachnida > Araneae > Eresidae > Stegodyphus > Stegodyphus dumicola. The sequence goes on along the minus strand of NC_140776.1, from coordinate 97,608,862 downwards.
CGAGTAACAAAGATCTCATACAAGTAGCAGAGGCAGTATCAAACAGTACTTAAAAGAGTTTAATGCATAGTCAGATGAAGCAGTATGAAAATTAAATTCAAAGAAGCAACACGAAAATTGTAGTTGAAGTTTGCATATTGAAATTTATCGATTGTGAATGTATTGATTTCTCTTCTATATGCAGAAAAAGTTTCATAATTTTTAAATTGTTTTCATGTAGCCTTTTTCTTTTCATATATTAAGAAGAGATTAGCACATTTTATATAACAAATTTATAAATTAGTCTGACAAAACTAAGGTAATATTTTATAACTTGACTTAAAAAATTTCATGTTTGCTTCTAAGGAAATCATTAATCCTCTTTGAAGATATAAAATTCCGAATTCAAACATGCACAATTTCAACCTTTCAAGGCATTCGTCAGTTATGTCAATATATCATATTTGAAACAGTTTGAGTTTTCATTATGCACTACTATGAACTGCTATAATTTTAAAAATGTACTAGCTTCATTGTAAACTTTTTTTAAGGTACATGATTAGGCTGCTATGTTTTTAAAAATATGCTATTCAGCACTTGCACTAAAATCTGTAATAACGTAAATGTCAATATGAAATCAAAAATTCTAAATTTATAAATAATTAGATTTTGGGTGTATTTTTAATGAAAAATATTTTGCTTATTCTTATGAATTGCATCATTGCTTTTTATTTTATATATTTAATCCATTTTTATTTTAATTTTTAGGGGCTACAGGTGATCGTCTGAAAGAAGCAACCAAAATCAACTTATCTTTATCAGCTTTAGGTAATGTGATATCTGCTTTAGTCGATGGGAAATCAAAACATATTCCGTACAGGGACTCAAAACTTACAAGGCTACTTCAAGATTCTCTTGGTGGTAATACTAAAACTTTGATGGTGGCTTGCCTTTCTCCAGCAGACAATAATTATGATGAAACTTTGAGTACGTTACGTTATGCTAACAGAGCTAAAAATATTCAAAACAAACCAAAGGTTAATGAAGATCCTAAGGATGCTTTGTTAAGAGAATACCAGGAGGAAATAAATAGATTGAAGCAAATGTTAAGTGGCCAGTTGCCAGTATTAGACAATGATGATGCTGATTTTGTCAAAAGTAAGTTTATGAAGGCGAACTATTTACTATTATTTATAATTTTTCATTGCTATAAATGTTGGTTAAATTAAGACTCAATTAATAGAGTGGCAAATTTTATTATTTATCTGTGTCTGCAGCATTAAGGAGGTGTTTGAGAATACATAAAAAGATGCAAATATTTTCTTTAAACATTTTTCGAATTTTATGATCAGAAGTTAATTTATGTAATATAACTGAAAAAAATGACATTTAATTTTCAGGCTAAAACTGTTTTGTTTTTGCTTATAATTTTGAATTTTTCATTGTTATTAATGTTTGATTTATGATGGAGTAAATGCAGTAAAAATATTCTCTTTGTTTACTTGAATTTGTCAAAAAATATGTAATAGTTTTAGGAAATGAAATTTAAATTTTCAAGGCAATGCTGTTTTTCTGTTACTTTGAATTCGTTATTATTAATATTTAATTCATGATTTGGTTAATACAATAAAAGTGTTTCCTGTTATATATGTGTTGTATATATATATATATATATATATATATATATATATATATAATGTTGTATGATCTTAAATTCACATAGTATGAAATCGAGTTATTCTACTACTTGCGCAATAGCTGCAAAGTAAGTTAATAATAATTTATTTACTAAAGAAATATTGATTATATTATCTCCCAAGATTAATTTTAGTAGTATTATCTAAAAAGAGTGAATCCATAGTTAGTAAGTTTAATTCTGAAAATTGTTTTAAAGTAACTTGAATGTAAATTGTTAAAAATGTTTAACGGGGACTTGAATTAAATAATGAATAACAAAATTTCAATTGTAAAAAGAAATTAAATTAAAAGCTAGTAATCATTGCCATTGATCGGAAATTAGTTGACTTTTCAAGGGGAACAAACCAACTCCCATTCAATGAACAATAATTAAGAAATAAATACGAAGGTGTTTTGTCCTTTACTCAAGTGATAAGGCGATGCCAAACTGGCAATTTAAGTTAGGCCAAATATTTCCGTGAATTGAAGGGATCAAGAAGCAATGCAGAGCACTAAAGAACTCATTCTGATTAAGCATTTTTGCTAATTCAATTTTGAGTGAAAAGCAATTTATGCAGTAAAATTGATAAATTACTTGAGTAATTGTCCCCTGACACCCTCGTGTTTATGCATTTTTATTCAAAACTATTTGTAAAAAATTAAACATTGGCATTATGAAATAGAACTCAAAGTAATTGAAATAAACATTAGAAAATTACAAAATACAGTCAAAAGTTGTTAATTCGGACACCCATAATCCGGACCTCAAAGCTAAAAACTTTCTGCGCACGCATTGACACATGCGCATAGGCGTTTACGCGTGCGCGTAAGAACTTTACGACTGCGCATATGCATGTGCGCAAACGCAGAATACATTTTCGCGTGCGTGTTTAATGTATAACGGACGGTATAAGCTAAAATTATCTATTTCAGTTAATGTTGATGATTGCGTTGTTCCTTAATCTTCGAAGTGGATCCTGCTTATTATTTTTTACAGACTGTAAGAGCAATTTTATAAAAGTAAACTTGAACTTTCGATTATGTCAAATAGAATTTCCGATGCTGGAGCTCCCAAAGGATCTACAAAACAAAAGTATGTTTCAGTGTCCATCAAACAAAAAATGGAATTGCTGCAAAAAATGGATAAAGACATGAAGAAGGTGACAGTGAGGTTAGTGAAAACGAAAAAATTTCGATTGATAAGTTAGTCGGTATTCTCGGCACAGCAATTATGGGACTTGAACAGCGGAACTTTGTAACTGAACAAGAAATTATGTCTGTTTATAGAATTAAAGAGAAAGTATTATCACATAAAACGAAGCAACTTAAACAACTTACTTTGAAAGAAATGTTTAATAAAGTAAACAAATAAATATTAAGCTTTTTTTTATAAATTTTGATACCCTTTAGATCATAATTGTTCTTTATTTCATAAATTACGGTTTCATATTTTTAATTTTAAAATTTCTGCCATCTTACGAGATTTAAACTGATGATCTATAATCCGGAAAAATCGATAATCCGGAATCGCCGAAGTCCCGACGAGTCCGGATTAACGACTTTTGACTGTATAAGAAATATAATGCAATCTTTGCAAAAACAAATCAAAAAATAAAAATTTAAATTTAAAATATATATAATAAAAAAAGGGAATGTATATGAAGATATAAAAGGCCAGAAAAAGCATTAATTAACTTACGCTCTTTTTAGTGGGAAGTGGGCAAAGTGTTTTCTTCGCGTCTTACTCAGAAGGGTTGTGTTTCCGAAATTCTTTATCGGCAGCGGGGGCTTTGAATTATTTCAGTCGGCAAAACTTGTGTGAAGTAATTTATGGGAGAGGTAGTGACTAGGAATGCTTGAGGGACGTATGTTGTGGAGTTCTTATTTGAGTGAAACCGTCTGTTAAAATTTTTGAATATACTAGTGAATGGAGATTAATTAATTTCTGGCTAATTGTCGTGTCATAACGAAGAAGAAATTAAGAAAAGGAGAAAAGGAATTTTCACTGTCAAAGAGCTATTTGACAGATTATGAAATATCTGCTTGTCATTCACACTGGTTCATGTGGAAGCTTGCAGTTGATTGCTGTGTTAGATTGGGTGAAGGAGGGAGAAGGAGACTTGAAATTCTTTCTTGCCTTTTTAATGCTTTTAATATTTTGATCATCATGTAAAATTGAATGCATTGAGGAATTGGAAATGTTCAGAGATGCCTAAATTTCATCAGGTGTGACTTGATCTAAAATGATTATTTATAAGCGTGGCATCAGGGCTGTCTGACATTGCAACAGTTCTTAATAGTACACTTTGATGAAATTAATCATTTTGACTCTTATGTCCATGGAGCACTTCTTTAAGTCATTTTAAATATTTGTGTAAGTAATGACTCATAATTGAAAGGTGAATTCATTCAATCAACAGATTGTTGTTTTGTCAAATTTTTTCAAAAGTCATAAGCCATTGCTCAAAAATCTCTTCAACTTAAATTGCCTTCTTAACTTCAAAACACTACTATAAAAATACATTTATATTTATTTTCCCCCCAAGATAAGTTAATCATTTTGTACCTCACTATTGCTACACAGCAGTATGTTTTTATAGAACTACACCTTATCATTAAATTGATTTTACTGATTTATCCTTTATTTTAAGGTATTATCATATTTGAATTCCTATTCTGTCTTTATTTCATACATTTGGATTGTGTTGCTATCAGAAATGTAAATTTGAAAATGATGTTGAAGAAATTAATACTAAAAAGCAAAAGAAGAAAAATTTTAGAGTGAGATAAGTCCTTGGCACTTTTAAAAAATTAAACCTGAAAAAATATAAAAAGCAGGAACACAGAATTTGTAGAGACTGGTTATAATTATAAGTTGTTTAGTCATCGAACCTTTCTTTTCTATCAAACTTACTCTCACAAACCAAACTAAACAATAAATAACTAAACAAAAATTATTACTTGGATGTAATGAACAAAATTTTTATTGTCCTTCATATTTTTTTATTTGCATGTGAATATTCTTTGACAAAAATATGAGGCACCCCATCAAGTTATAGGAGATTATCTGATAATGAATTTTCCTGATAGTTTGGATCTGGTGGTGTGAAATAATCTCATTGTGGTCCCATTTTCACAGAATATGCCATTTTAATTTCTGTTTGTTAATTCAGAAAGCAAATAAATAAAATAACTGAAACGTTAACAACCAAATTTAATGCATAATTTGATTGAAACTCAAATTTGCTTACATATAACTTTAAGGAACAAACAATTTACACTGTGTAATATGGCAATGGTGTGAGAAAAAATGTTTAAATTACCGTATAGTAAATTTTCATTTTCTTTCTTATACACTCTTTTAATTGTATTGAATATCCTTGGATTATCTCACACATTTAGGAAATTATTTTAAATTCAAATTTAATATGCTTTGCAAACACTGCATTCCTAAAACTCTTATTTTATGTATTTTTATGTTTTTGAAATATATAGTAAATTTTGTTGTGTAGTTATATTCTTTATTGAATATTTCCTTGTTTTCTGTGATTTAATATTTTATTATTTTTAGCTTTCCATTTTCAAGTCTATTTAATCGTGTATATTAATTTTTGATCACATATGAATATATATATATATATATATATTTTTTTTTAGGCCAAGAATTTATTGGAAAGGATGAGACTGTTATGAAAATTCAAAAAGTAAATATATTTTTTACTAAAATTATAAAAAAATTCTTGTAGCCGAATTATTCAAATATAATGATTTTGTTTAGTATTTTTTTTAATAAAACATTTTCAGAGCAGTAAAATAATTGTTTTATTTTTTTTAAATAAAGTGCTTTCAGAAAAGTTGCTAGTAAAGGTAATGTCTGTTTTTTTAAGCAGATGAGAGGGATATTATTTGAGTGTGATATTAATAGTTACTAATCCTTTATTCATCAAAACTTATAAAAATAAAAATGGAAATTTGCATCACCTATTATATATATTCATTTTCATGGTGCAATACTACATGGTGCACCTATTATATATATCCATCTGTAATTTTTCTGAGGAAGCTAAATTAAAAACCTCCGTAACGAAAATATGAACCAGGATTGTGGTCCAGTAAAATTCTTTCAATTTTTTTTTTTTTTTGTAATTTTTAAAAACGTGCTTTTAGTTCCTTTGTTTCAAGATGTGGCTACATTATAACTTTTTCCATTGCTGCCTGAAGATGAAAGAAAGGAGAGAACTATTACCTGAAAACTTCCCCCTAAAAAGTTTTTTTTTTAAATTTTGAAATTGCTAGGAAAACTTTCATTTTTTACCAGATTTTATTAAATTTATAGTTTCATTTCATCCATCTTTTAAGGACATTTTCTTAGCAAATCCTTCTAATAATGTATCTATTCCAAAATATTTCAGATTAACATTTTTTTAAATGAGAATTAAAAACTTATAAACCATCAGAATCTAAAGTTTAAAATTTTGCAAGAAAAACATGTTACATGATCTCCTCCCCTTTGTTATTTGTGAAACCTTGAAAACAAGCAATTTACTTAATGGTAGCATTCACCTTTTATTTGGAGGATTTGCTAGTCTGGCTATTACATGTTAAAAATTATCCACCTGAGAATCACGTGCCATTTTTTAATCTCTCATTTTTTTTCCTCTGAAATAATACACTCGGTTCTTTGGGACCACAAAATTTTCCTTTTGGAACAGAAATTTAGATTTGTACTCTTCTTACATCCAAAATATCCCGGCATTCTCATAAACATACAGTTCAATAATAAAATGTATTTTTTTTTTTTGGCACCCTTTCTTTACTTTATTCAGTAATTTTTGTTAGTAAAGCTTAAATGAAGACAATATTCACTTTGTACTCTCAGTTATAATAGGAGCAAGGAACTTAGAAATCCAATAGTATCCTTATATAAGAATCTAAACCGAATTTTTGCTGCCAAACAAATGCTTTAAGAACTTAATGTATGCAAATGCTTAATGTATATATTCAGAATTGACAGAAACTTTGCATGTGTCAAGATTAATGTTGCAGATTACACTCATTTCAGTGGAAACAGCTTAATTAATGACAATGTTAATCACCTATATTTAGAACTTGTTTTAATGATAATATGAAGATTTTATTTAAATGTATCAAGATTTTTACCTTTTTTCTGCTATTGTTGTTTAAATAAAAATTTTAATTTCAATGTCATGAAATTAAGTGTTAATTGAATTTAAAAAAATGTCTCAAAGCACTTCATATCTGACAGTTCACCCCCACTAAAATTTATGAATCTCATATATGAGTATATCCTTTTACAGTAGAGAATAATTTCTTTGGCAGTATTATACTTTTATATAACATGTCAACCAGAGCACAGATAATTTATTTTCAAGGGAAATTGCCAATTCTGCAATTGTTTGTGACTAAATCATGAACATCACTTATAAGAGTAAACAAGTACTGTCTGAGAGTAGTAAAAATGGCACTCCAACTGTTGCTTTTGTGAATATAAAGGAAGGCTGAACAGGAATTCAAAAATATGCTGCAAATTCTGTAAGTCCATGCATTTATAATGTGGGTTTTGTAATGATAAACTTCAAAATAAAAAATAGATTTCAGTTTAATTTAAAAGGATTTTCTTTTTTATATTATGTTTCCATTTTAAAATTGTAAAACTTTAAATGCTAATTTTATTAGGAGATTCAATAAAACTCGTTTGTTTTTTATTTATTTTATTTATTTTTACTGGTAACTTCTTATAAACCTAAAAATACAGAGAATTAAATATAATTTGTTTTATATGCAAAACTATATGCAATGCAATTAAACATAAATTCAGAACCACTTAATCCTTTCCAATTTATATATCTTTTGCATTCATGATGTTGAAAAAACATCAGAAATTAAGTTAAAAAAAAAGCCATAAGGAAATACAAGTATTTTCTAATGAAATCTATTATTAAATTTTCTGTTTTAATATTTATGTGTAAAATGTAAAAAGTAGTTTATCCTAGCAGCATATTTTAAATGTGTATATTTCTCAAAATTTGAAATCACTATTGGTAATTTAAGTGAACATAAAAAAGTTAATTTATATGATTTAATATCTTATCGATCAAGGGTGGCCATAGTGCAGCTTCTAAGCCACATATGACTGTGGCACATGAGTGGCATGGCTATTAGGCAAATAAAAATATGTATGAAATACAGTAATATGTATGAAATACTTCATGTCCAGGAGAAAGTAATTTATTTAATTTTTTTTTTACCAAGTTATTAGTAAACTTAAACTGGTCAATGTCCAAACATAATTGTTTTATTTCTCTACCTATTAGTTAAGAAACTTAATAACGTTATTCAAAAATGTGAAAAAATAAAAATATTATACTGATTCTGTGTTTTAGAAAAAGTTTATAAATTAGATTTGCTTGTGCTTGCATTACGAAGAGATGATGGATTCTTGTGGATGTTTTACAGGAAGGGTCTGCTGAATTTCTTAATCATTATTAGTGGTAAAAATCAAATTGGAGTGGTCTGTGAATTGAACAGAAAACATATGCAGTGCATCAAAAACATTAAACATCATTTAAAATTTGATACACTTTAAACATAATTTATAAGTTGATTCGACGTCCGACTTGATGAGAAACTTATGGCAGTTGGAAGTGTTTGAGTTTCTGATCAGTTTGATGATGATCACAGCTAAAAGATGGCGTTCCCTTTAGAAAATTTTCAGAGTCTGTAAAATTTGTGAAGCAAGTGTTCAGTGAAATTAAACGATAGTTTTGAAAAAGCAGAAAAATGATTTGAGTTGTAGTGGTGCAGATTTAAAAAGAATCTGCATGAGTATTGCTAAGGAGTGATAATCAACATTTACAAAAGATGGTATTGTGAAAGAATTGGAGTATTTAAAAACAGAAAAATAGCACTTTTTACCACGTTAAGCCATAATTAGAGAAACCAAAGACATCACAAAATTTTGCGTAGTCTTCCATGCATCACACGTGCTGAAGCCAAATTGTTTTTGAATGAATGTTTAGAATCATGTAGTTCTTTTTGTCTGAAATCTGTTTCACTGCTTTTAAAATGGTGTAAGTGTGGACTTGTGGGTTATGAAAAATTTATTTGTGGTTCTCCAACATTCCTAAATTCTAACATATGACTCTTAATAACATCTAATTTGGTCTCTCTTGTCATAGTGTACACAAGAATATGTTTAAAATCTTCAATTTATTCATTTGTTTCAAAATATTTTAAAAATTAACATTTGATTTTAATGAAATATGCAGGAATATGATGATAAAATGCAAGATCTCATAGACAAATATCAAAAAGAACAAGAAAATAATGCAAGACTGCAGAGTGATGTGGATAGATTAAAAGCATATTATGAACAAGAATTGGCTAAACTGAATTCTAAAAAGACACTACCAGAAGTAAGTTACTGATTAGCTTTTATTAATTTTAATGTATAAATTGTTTTATCTTTCTAGCTGTTCTGTTTTGTTACTTTGTAAAATGTATTTATTAATTTTGATAATTTTTTTACATAGTATGGAAGTAAACCTTGAATGGAAATAATATTAACTCTGGTAATGTTAGCAATCAACTCCGATTAAATTTTCCAATAAAAATGAGAAATCAAGTAATTTAAATTTACTCCTGAATGCAATTTGTCAAAAATTAAAAAAAAAAAAAATCATTTGCAATAAATTTATTGTAGATCATATATCATCTATAAAATTGTATGAAGTATATTGCAATTTTAATATATTTTTGCAGGCAATATAATGATACAATTAAGCCATTCAAACATGAAATGCAAAAATAAGTGGATAAATTTTGCCTAATTTTAAAGCATCTTAAGATATCTTTAGTAAGCATCTTAAATTTTTATCATAAATCATCTTTCTTGAATATATATATATTTAAGAATGAAAACTTTTAAACCATCAGTAGTTGGAGGTTCATAAGTTGGTATATATATATAAACCAAAAATTTATAATTAGAAAACTTTTTATATACCATTTCCAAGGAACAGAAATTCAGTTAAAAACAAGAATTATGACTATTAAAAAATTTTTTAGTCAGTTTATATATATATACATATAATTCAATAGAGTTAAGAGAGAAAATAAAAGGAAATTATCCCCTAGGAAATTCAAAGTGAAATTTGCAAAAGTCTGCTGTTGCGTTAAAAATTGGCAATTAAGAAAGCATTTTAGAAAATTAATGTGCGTTATTGTGGAAAGAATAATTAATTGGAATACAAAGGTACTGCTCTGTCAATTAAAATGCAAAACAGAAAAGAATAAAACCCTTGATAAGTCAGGATCTTTCAATGAAATGAGCAATAATTCTTTTGTTTTGCATTTTAATTCACACAGCTGCATCTTCATGTATTCCAATTAATTATTCTTTTGACAGAAGTTCACATTAACTTTGTAAAATGCCTTCTGAATTGCCATTTTTTTATCACAGTAAAAACGGGTAATTCAGAAAGCATTTTATATTTTTGCATTCTAAATTTCACTTCGAATTTCCTAGGATATAATTTCTTTTAGTTTCTCTATAACTCTGTTGAATTAGATATATCTTGGCAGTGGTTGTGCAAGATTTTAGTTTTTTTTTTTTTTTTTTTTTTTTTTGAATAAATTTTTGAAATTCAGTAATTTAAAAATTTTTCTTTTTTTGCTCTATGTATATATATATGTGTGTGTGAGGGGTGTACAAGATAAAAAAATTGTAAATAAAAATACTAACTTTAATTTGCAATAGTCCCTTAATGTTCCTTTTTAATTTGGTTATTTCTTCTGTCCATCCTAAAAATAGTAACTGCTTATAATAAATATATCTAAACTGCAGTATTTTAAAATTAATTTTCATCACTTGATTCTTACCTAAAGCTATACAATACACAGATTATTACATAATATTTCAACCAATAATAATTCAAATTTGAGAACTAAAAACTAAATCATCCAAAACCAAGCTTTTATCTAGGACATGTTGCATTCTGTTTCTCTTGCTTCCTTTCTACCAAGTGCTATTGCCATTTGCTCTTTCTTTATCGAAGTAAATTATCTTAACGATGCAGAAAACTCGCAAATCTGTTTAAGAATAGGCATACAGACTTTGCCCAGTGTATAATTCATGTTAAGAATGTGTTCACCCATATGACTGCTAACATTTTTTATGTATCATCATAATATCTAGTTCATAAATTTGTTTTCATCATCTTGAATCTTATTAAAAATTGTAAAATAAAAAAAACAGACAAGGTAAAATGCTAACATTAATTTACAGTAGCTTCTTAATTCTTCTTTTTAATTTGGTTATTTTCTCTTTTCTATTTAAAGAAATAATACATGTGCTTTAAACTGCTTATCAAAAATCAAAATTAATTATTATAAAGAGGTAGGAAAGAAGAACAGGTTTACAACATTATGGAATTTGTGTTATGTAATTAAGCTGTAATTTATGGAATGGGTAAGGGTTTATGGAATAAATAAATTTGGAGTTCTGCTATACTACTGTGAAATCCATTTTAATTGTTTTATTTGTTGTTTGAATTATTTTGCTTTTTAACAAATTTTTTTTAGTGAAAAAGAATTTGAAAAGTTCCTTAAAAGTGAAAAATGTCTGTTAAATGAAATCATGTAATGTATTTATTCCTTGATGAAATAATTTTATGTTATTTATTTTTGAAAATGGTGGGAGCTGGTGGTGACTGTGAAGCTGTTTCCCTTTCCACCTTCTTGAGAGCATCCCTCCCCATAGGCAGACAGCCATCATGTGCTTTGGCATATTCAAATAACCATAACTGTAACCAGTTTTATTGCGTCTTCACATGGTAAACTGCACTGAGTGTCCACAGAAGAATGTTATTTCAGGGGAATTTATCTTATGACACTTTGAAGGAGAAATGCTTATTTATACTTTCCAAATTCATTTATCTAATAACATAAAATCATCTATCCTATTTATAGCCTACTAAAATCTAATTCTACCTCTGACGAAATATAAAATGAAAGATTTAAGAAAAAGAAAGCAACAACTACACCCCACCTCAAAAAAATTCTGATAAAGAAATATGACAGAAACCAACTTGAACTATAGGTTCAAATGATGAGAAGAAAAATAAATGCTGTGCAGTTATGATGACATACATTACAGTCACAAATCGTGGGAGTTGGAGATGGCTTTGTAGTGCTTAAAGTAACAGCAGCAAATCACTCACATGTAAATTTGCAATGTGCATTGACTAGAACTGCTATGAACAAATTTCACTGATTGCTATAAGTAGATGAGATTTAAACTAAACTTGAATTTTTTTCCTCTATGAATGTTCTTAAAATACCTCTTCTCTTTGAACTCCTATATGGGGTTCACACAGATAGTAGGAGAAAATCTGGAGTTATTAGGGTCAGGTTAATGCCAGAGATGACAAACCAAGTTAACCTTCAAATCATTCCATTCACAATTAAAAAACACAAAGAGGAATAACTTATAATTAACAGAAAAATACTAGCAATTTGTTTTACTATAGGTTTTGAAGAATAAATTTTTGAAGAATTTGAAGAATAAATTCTCTTTATTATGTAAATTAAATCAGCAGTCAAAATAAGAAAAATACACTTGAAAACAGAAAATCAATGTTTTGGTTTCTATTACTTCTGTATTTTAATAGCAGGCAATTAGAAATAGAAGATTAATGATTATACACATAATTTATTTTTACAGTAGAGCAATTTATTTCTAATAGATGATGTTCACGTATTCCAGATTATGTATAATTAGATTATATATTGCCGTGGATAAAAGTAATTTTTGGATATTGTGGCATCATCTATCCTGTTTTTCTTCTTCTTTATGGTTGAGTTTGTCAGGTATCAGGCACCTCTGCTTTTAAATAGAACTTTTTGCCAAATGCACCAAACCCAATGCTTCCTAGCTCCATTTGCTCACTTTGTTTATAAAATCTAACAGCCCCTTAATAGAGTTCATGTATCAGAAGTTCAATGTCAGTAGCCTGATTCTCTGATAAATATTTTTCGTGATGTCCCTCAATTAGTATGGCCATCTTGGCCACATAAGAATACCTTTAAGTCTGTCACTTTTGGCAGTCTTCGGCGCGGTATTCTGCTCCACTCTTTGAGATTGCCTAGTTTCACATTTTGCCCTGGGTTTTTCAACTTTTGGCAATTTTTAATTCTCGGGCATGTTTCCTTTTTTAGTCCAAGGGGGCAGTATGCCCTTCATTTTGTCATTTTTCATTGATTCACTTTCTACGTTGTTTCACTCTTCAAATTGTTGCCACCAAATAATATCGCTCTGTATTATATTTAAATAAATTAAATAATAAAGAATCTGCATAAATGCATGTATGTTTATTGCATTGTGGTAAAACAACGGTACCTAGAGCCATCAAATTTTGAATGACATAATCTTTCACCAAGTATGGACATCTGATAGCCCTAATTTAGAATTTATTTTATTATCGATTTAATATTTTGTGAAACTTTAACGAATTTTTGATTAAGAAACTCAACAATTTCAAAGTGAGCAATGGCAACGCTGTACGGAAAAAACATTTTAATCTCCAGCGCATGAGATTGTGTATCCGAAATTCTAAGGATATGCTCACTTTAAAATTATTTTGCAATTATGCTGTTGACCCGAATTTTATGGTTTAAGTGTGAAGAATATGATATTTAATAAATAAAGGTGACACACAAAACATTTAAAAAATGTCCCTTTGTATATAATTTAAAATCTCAAACCTTTCAGATTTTTATTTTATTTTATTTTATTTATTTATTTTTTGCTCTGGAATATATATATTTTTTAACTTTGATTTTATCTAGATAGGCAGTCATGCTTTTAATAGCTTCATGCCCTTCTCCAGATGTTAATTAAGTAAAGGTCATTTCTACCTCATTCGATGAAGTAGTCATTTCTGCTTCTTCAATTGACTTCGTCTGGGTTTACTTGTTTTAAGAAGAAAGGTCTATCTCAGAGGTTTTGCCTGCAAAAGCAGAATTTTGAGTTATGTTGTCATTTTCATAAACTGAAGATTTTCATATGAACTAGAAACTAGAAAAGCAAGTATAGGATAAAAATGTCCTCCCAGTATTGCCTGTTGTTGGCAAAATAAAAGTTGTTGAAAGGCAAAATACTCTAGAAGTTGCCAGGCATTAAGACACTATAACTGCAGTGTCATTCACCCTATACATGGGTTGCATAATATCAGGATTATGGGAGAAAGTTCACAGCTTCTTATTTATTATTCGAAGCTATCCTGTCAGATAAAACAGGACATTCGATTATTCACAATCTGCTGATGTGCCTGGTAGCCACTCAAGTCCCAGGTGCTATCCTGTTGCTAACCCGTATATTTTCTTCTCCTTTTAGTATTTTTTTTCTCATGGAAATTTTGCTTTATTCTGACAATTTATTAGTAATTTTTGCATCGTTCTGTAACAGACAACCTTGACTTTTTTAAAGAAGGCCCAGTTAATCTGCAACTCATTAAATTGGGACTTAACTATTATGATTAATTCTTTTTGCCTTTTAATTGTATAAAATATCTTGCATTTAATTGATGTTTTATATTTATAGGATGATGTTGAGACTATTGAAGTTCCAGGGTCTCCAAGGGGAGGGAAACTACCTCAAAATGGTCATATATCTGTGCCAAATGGAATGACTAAATCACCTATACCAGCAAGGTAATTTCTTCATTTCTGCATAATCTTTCAGCTAAAGATTTTGAAGTTTAATGAATGGAAATTAAAAGGTATTGATTGTCTCATCATAAGGCTAGAGGAGAACATTACGTTTTGTAAAAGAATTAAATGAATGTTTTTAAACACAAGAAAGAAATAGATATATTTCTTATCTACTTCAATCAGTTAATGGCTAAAGAATATTTCAAATGATGTGACTATTTTTCTATTAGTGAATTATTTTTATAATACTTCCCCTTCCTGTGAGAGAATTGGCTGTTAATGTTGTAAATGAGATGTTATATTATAATACTTTAATTACAAGTATTCTGAAACTTTGCGAAAAACATTATCCATCTATCTATGCCAATCAGAGTAATATTCAAAATTCTACTCAAGAGCATTTTTACATTCTTTTAATTTTTAAATCTTTGTAACCCAGAATAATAAATTTAAAAAGTCAGTACAATTTAAATCTTAAAAATGGGCTTTATATCATGAAAATTTGAAGTATAATTTATATAAATTGTGGGAGTGGTGATATGCTAAGCAAAAATTTAATTTTACCCTCTCAGAAAATTTTTTAATTTTACACACAAAAAGCATTAGATGTTGAACAAATGATTGTGCTTCTTTATTAGCATGATTTAACTTAATTATTGTTGCTTCAAATGAGTGGACATTTGCAGCTTAATGCATTTTTGGGAACTGCCAATACCCATCAGTCGTTTAGCCACTTGATTACCGAGAATGTTGCCCAAAGCATATAGCAGGGGGCAACCAATTTTCAGCCCACGAGAACGAAAAAGTTCCATCCCAATTTTGATGGGGAACACCCCAGGAGACATATTCAAGAGTCTGCTACCCTTATTTCTCTACTACCAGATTCCTCAAAACGATTTGTGGTTCATCAATGTTTTAAGTGCCTCCATGCTGTATAGACACTATACATTTGCAAACATGCAAGCCTTCTCTGGGATTTGAACTTCAACACAGCCAACAATGGCACAGCCAGGAGCACTAATCACTATACTGATCAGGATAATGGTTAACCCCTTCGTACCGACTGTCACGTATACGTGGCAGCAACGAACACACTTACTTCCCGGTCGACACGCAGGCGTGCCAGAGGATTGTTCCGTTCTCTACCGACTGTCACGTATTTGTGCCAGTACTTTGGAACGTTTTTCAAACTATAATTTCTGCCACAAGATGGCACTGTATGTCCATATGGTTTCAGATACATGTAAATTAGACCTTCTACTCGAAATGAGAGAAGCATGACTCACATACACGTGTTTTTGATTATATAAACAAACGGGGAAATAAATGTTTCCGAATGGCGTGATTTATGACGTCTCTTTGAATCGCACTTTATTCGCACGTGGTAGTTGTTTACTGTAAGTAGAGAAGTTTTATTTGCTCTAAAGCGTTGGGTATTTCGGTTTGCAGTTTAGTTTCTAGAAAATAATTAGATCTTGTTAGACGTGAATTCTTTGTTTTTACCGTTGCAATGTCGAAGCTTCGAAAATGTTTAACAGAGCATGAAATAGCAGAAATGATGCAAAATATTTCAGATATTGATTCTGAAATTCTGATATTCTGATATTGATTTTGAAAGATTAACTGAAAGACATTTTCCAAAACTTTGTTCAGAAGAGACTGATAAGAAAATGAGACGACGATGCTTCGTTTGTTCACATTCCTGGAAAAATCCTCCAAAATGGCAAATGAGTTATTACGAGTGCAAGGAATGTAACGTAGGACTGTGTGTAGATCCCTGTTTTCAAATTTTTCATACGAAAAGAGAATTTTAAGTAATATATTTAGTTTTCAGATGTATAATGTTAAAATTCATAAAATGGCGAGTAATTAAAATAAAATGTGTAAAATATGCATTTAAACAAGAAATAAGGTAATTAAAGTATATATATAAAAATATCTATAAAGCATAAGCCGTTTAAATACTCTATAGAGCATTATTAAACAATGCGTTGATACTTCGGAAATTTCATGGATTTAGGCTTAGTAGCAAAAAAGCCCCCGGCCCTAAAGAGACGCTCGCGTAAGACACTGCCGGCCTCAGCGATAAGCGTACGTTTTCGCTACCCGGCTCGAAGGGGTTAATAACTTTAATATTTAGAGTTTTTCCCCCTGCATCCATCACTCTTTTATACAGGCAGATATTTTTTTATTACTTGCTTATTTGTCTGTTTTTGAAAGCTTAATTAGATATGTGGATACTACCATTAAATAAAATAATATGCTTTTTGTTTATTTTTTCCCCTTAATTACTTTGCCTAAAACTAATATTGTTTGTTGTATATTTAAGTGTAAGGGAATTAAAAATGTATTTGTAAGCAGTTTTGCATGCAAACTTTGCATGAAGTTATCATATGTTGTAGTTATAAAGTCATTTTTTCAGTTTTGGGTGTAAAAAAGAGAATTGTCCTTTATTGCCCTTTAATTTAAATTTAGTTCAAGTTTTCGATATTTCAAAATTCATGAACATAAAACAGTTAACTTTTAATATTCAGGCACTGTAATTTGAAAATTTGGCATTACCTGATTTTCATGCCTACCCCGATAAACTGCCAAATTATGTAAATTAGGAGAAATCATGTCTTTTTTCAGTTTTTTTTTTTTTTTCCAAGTTCATTATATTCACCCAATTTGATGAACTGAGTTGTGATATTATAATAGTCTTTTTTCAATTTAAACATTTATGTAAAAAATGGTACTTTCACTTTTGATCACTGTATGCCGAATCTCATGAACGGCACAATATTGCAATAGTCTTTCTTTAATTTAAACGCTGTAAAAACGTGCTGGCAGTTTTTAATTTACCAAGGAGTGAGGAAGATGCCATATTGTTTTTTCTAGGAAACGAATATATTTCCTCGCAATCGAACATGCATAAATGACCACAAAATGAAATTATATGTAAGTAAAAGTATGTAGAAGTGCAACATGAAAAGTTGTAAACAAAAAAGGACATATTCAACAACTGGTTTAGTGGTTTCAGAATATCATTCCTAACAGCACTGTGTTTCATGTACTGTTGAGCAGAGGAACTGATGTTGCTCACGTAGTGTGATAAATAGCTCAACAAGCATCAAAATTTCATGATTGACTGGAACAATTTTATGAGAGAGGTGTGTTTGCTAGATTTACTTTCACAACCTAAAGAATGAATAGGTGATTCCAGAAACAAAAGTTGAAATTAATGGGAGTTTCTTTGTGGGGTGAAAAAATAATGCTGGCAGGGTACTTCCAAAACACTGGATAGTTATGCCATAAAAGTTGTGAGTGCTTTCTTGTTCAGGTTCCAAATCAGGAAGCAAGCACACTGATATCAATGACTGTAGACCACATAGTGGAAGGGTCGACAATATATTTAGATTGTTGGCAAGTCTATACAACAGATGAGCTTGAAAAGTCTGGCTGCAGCCATTTAAATATGAAACCTGCTTATGCAACAAAAAGTGCTCTCACCCAAAATGTGGAAAGACTGTAAGACTGTGCTAAATGGCGAATCGAAAAGCAAAGGAATATGGCTCAAATCATCTAGAATCATAGCTTTTGAAATTCATGTGGTGGAAGTGGTGGAAGCCCACCTAGAAAGATAAACTTTTAAATACCATAATAACTCTTTGATTACTAGTGGTATATATATGTCCCACTAAAAGTTTAAAAATTACCGCTGGATTCAAAAGTGCTTAGAATCTTCGGAATATTGGGGATCATCTTCCAACTGTTGGAAAATCAAGATGCCACTGTACTCGTTTTACAAAAATGAACATAGAGAAAAGAACAAATATGAGTTGCCCAATATGCAGTGTTGGGTTATGCAAAGAATGCTGTACCCTGTACCATGTGATGTAGCATCTATTTCATATAATAAAGTTTTCCAGATTAATAGGTGTGTTTATAGTAAGTCGATCACTACATGTGAGACATATCTATCCAACCATTAACTACGGCTTTTGGCTTGAAAACCGTTTGTTAAAAAAATCCCTAATTCTAAATTTATCTTATTTATGACATATTTTTGTTCACTTGGATAGTAAACGGTGCAAATTATTGTTATTTTTTTAAATTCGTAGTCAAAGGGTTAAAAGCATTCATGGAGATAATGGCAGCCACAAACTATATATGAGTAGTTTAATCTTGGTAATAATCTTGGCTCTGTTTTGATAATGGGAGACCATGGAAATAGAGCGCCACTAAAAATTTTAAAAAGCATAAATGAAAAGTAAATAAAAAGTTTTTAAACAATTATTTAAAAAATTTTAATGAATTGTTGCATTAAATCAATGAGTTTTTTACTTCATGAGCTTAATTTGAAGCAGATTTATGAGTATGTTAAGAATAAAAAATTAAAGCCAAATATAACTAAATAATTTATTCCCCAGAACTCTCAAAGATTTTTTATTACTTAATTCTAAAAAACTGGACTGCAATTCTTCTGAATTATCAGCTATAAATTAAAAATTGTGGTTATTTTTTCAAAATAATATGTTTGTCTAAAACTACTGAGAACTTGCCTATTTCGTAATTATTTCTGTATTTTAATTTCATTTGTGAAGAAACAGAAATTCTAAAATTCTCAAATGAATTGTAATAAAATGCTCAAAAATATTCATGAAACTCTATTTTAAAACAAAAATGAAATAAAATAAAGTTTATACATAAGCAGAATTTTTACTCCTGTTGCATTAGGAAATACTTATTTGTACTAAAATTGTCTGTTCCTGTAACTTAGTAAGTAACTCCAATAAACATTTTGGAGTACTCAAAATATAATTAATAAAAACAGCAGCTATCTATAATTAAATTCTGTCTTTTCATATGATTGTTCTCTTTTCTAATTATTAATTATTATATTTCTTATTTGATGGTAGTAATCAGTTATAATGAAATATATATAATTGTATATTATTTATTAACTGGAAAATTATTTAGAATTTGTTCCGTCTTTTCATTAAATTTTTATTTCTCCTAAAACTATTTTATGGAAGTATAATTATATATTTATAATTCTTTTATAAAAAGAGAGTTTAAAATCTGTGTCTTATGCTTGTATAAACTGTGTTAAAGTATTTATTGAAGTATTTTTATTATTTGTTCTTAAACATTTCAAGTGTATTAATACATGTGCTCTCCTTCCCCTTTGAATTCCATCATATTACATAGTAAAAATATAGTCAATTCTCCTTGTAGTGAAACTTTTGACGATTTATATATTTTATTCACTGTATCTGGAATTCACTAAAATTTTTAGATTAAGTTAGTGTCTTCTCATGGATTGAAAAAACAGTGAATAAGAAAATAGGATATCAAAGAAATAATATTTGCATAATGTGTAGTCATTATGTTAAAAATAAGTTTCACATTACATTAATTAGCATAAAAATAATCTGTTAGTGCTGTTTTTGCTTACAAACATTTTTAATAAACCTATTCTCTTATATTCTTTTCTAGGATTTGTGAATTTTTGCTATATTTTCCATGCATCCTAGGAATCTCAACATATTGTTGACACTATTCAATGCCTCTTTTGGTGTTAGAACACATGTTTTATCATCTTTATCACATTTGAATTTATTTTCATCCATGTCACAGTTACCTTTCATAGTTTGATAATAATTTATTTGATTAGCTTGCATTTTTTATAACATCATAGCACAATATTAGTGAAATAAATATTCAGCTTCACTAGACTTTACTTTGATGTGCTGGAGGAAGTTCGTAAAGTCACGCTATCCTCTTCGAATTTCACACATACGATATCGACACTAGCCTGCCTGTACAGTTACTTTTACATATTCCTTCACATTCTATTGACATACAATTCAAAACATTTGCTAATATGCTGTGCTCTGATTCCAAGGCTTGGATTAAATGATGTGTTACTTACCTTCTGTGATAAGTTTTGATGCCTTGAGTCATGTTTTGATCCATGAATTGAAGGACTAATATGGGGACTTCTCATGGAGTTCAAGTTTAATGCTGCTGAAGTTTTCAGCTCTAGGATATATTGGGCACTTGTCCACCAGAAGTACTTTTTTTTTTATTATCAGCTGTTAATGCGACCAACAAAATTTATGAAAAATGGATAACGTCATTTTTCAAGAATTTTTGGGATTGATTTGTGGGATTGATGGACCAGGAGTTTCTTCATGTTTTAAAAGTATTTGGGGCTCTTAAATTTCCTTAGTTGTTGTTACTTCTTCCTTAATTTGACCTGCTTGTACATATCCATAGCATTTCTTGAGTTTTTGCTCTTTTACCACAAATGTCTTCGGTACTTTGGCCAAATTATTTGATAAATTTGTCTGATCTGCTCATCTTTGAAGATATCGTCAGCTGAATAGCCACTACAAGTCTTTCTCATGTATCTTTCCAGCTGTAATTCTGTATTTTTTCTTCCAGCTCTTGATTCTTGACTATAATTTCATCAGCTGTTCAATTTTGGTCTTCAGCAGAAGCTTGTAAAGAGATCTTTAAAAACCTCCAAAGAGTAAACATTAAAATAATGAATAATGCTTCGTCACTAATGTCTCAATCCTCAAGTTTTTTTAATATCTTTCTTTACTTTCAAAACAAGCAAAATTTTATCCTTGAATCTCAAGACATTACTCATGGTTATTTACTTAAATAATACTTACAACACCCATCTGCTTACAAGAGTTCATCTTCAGTACCACTGAAAAGGTTCATCTCATCTTCCAAAGGATACCTTTTATACATTGACACCCTGATTGATGCAAAAATTGAACTAAATTAACTAGAAATTTTTACCTGGGTGCTGACCAGTTTTGCAGCCTCTCCTACATGCCCTGTAGTATGCATGTGATCAGTTTCATAATTTTTTTGCAAGCATAGTCTCACAAACTTCTGAAAAATCATATTTAAGAATTACTATATGAAAATTATTCCCTCCTTTGCCTTCAAGAAATAAATTTCCAGAATGTAAATAAATACCATATTTGACCCAAGTGTTGTGATTTTTATATTATACTATCACTGTTCAGTTTCATCCCTTATCCAGATATGCATCTTGGGTGTCGGTAATTTCAAGGTCAGATGGCAAAATAGCAGCAAAGACTTGGAATGTGAATAATTCATAGGTAAAGGTAGTACACTTCAAGTGGTGTTTCTAAATAAAAGAGAGAGAAGGGACTTTTAAATAAGAGAAGTATTCAGGCAGCTACATAGAGTTGATTGAGAACTCATTTAAGATCTTCAGAAAATCAGCGAGTCTTGTTCCAGCATGTCTAGGAAAGACCACTATACACAGGCATTTAGTTGATGATTATACAGATAAACACTTTCCACTGCAAAACGCTTAAAGGGACCCAATCTTTTTTTGTCCTTCAGTATGTTTAACATGAATAAAATATATTGTGCTCAACACAGTCTTTTAAGTTTTTACAGTAGGATTTGTTTGAAATAGTTATTTTTACACTTTTCTCTTTGCAGTTTTTATAATTTATTTCTGTTAATTATGAAAATACAGTAGATGCCTATATAATACACTCTCGCAAAAATGCGAATTCCTATAGTGCAATGACAAAAATTGCAACTAGTATTCATACAGCATGATAAATAGCTTCATATAATGTGTAACATAAATTTACCATTTTCCGTAGTTTCTAAATTTTTTGTTTAGAGAAGCAAATGAACTTATCTGTTGATTTATACTTATCAACAGTGAAGCTGAAAGTTTAAAAATAGTAGGAGTTTTATAAAATATAACGAGAGCAAGTTATATGGGAGTCCATGCACATGTAAAGATATAGGAGAAAAATAATTTTAGTGTTTAACTTTTAATAAAAATAAATATACCAACAAAGTAGTTCCAACGATGCCATTGTTAATATTTGTTGTACAGATTAATTGCTTGAATATTCCATTGTTTTGTCATAATTATTATTATAATTTAAAAAGAGTTTTTTCCTCCAGTTAATTTTTAGACTGAAAATATGGGAATAGATAGTCATTCATTTTCTTTTAAATTATGTGGACCATTCTATTGATGGATCAGTTTTCATAAAATGTGTTGGTAACATTTTGGCTATTTGTAACCCTTTATTTATATCTTTTAAACTCTTGCTTTGGCACTTTAAAAGTCTGGACTGAGTTTTCCTCCTCATTACTAGAAGGAAAACAATTTGCTCATTATGTTTATTCATTACACAGTAGGAGAGCTACGTCATGATGCATCAGAATGCTCTGATAAAGTATGCCCTGTATAATGCAATTTCCTAGGGGATTCTACTCTAGTAATGCGGAAAAAAAATAGAACAGTTCTATATCTCCCGTTCTACTGGGCCAATTGACAAAATTCAAATTGTGTGTTTCTTATGTCTCGAAAGTGCAACTTAATATTTATATTAGATATATATATAGCATTGTTCTAATATAGGTATTTTGACTCAAAATCAGACCTTTTTCTGAAATGACATGCAATTTTTTTTCCATATTTTGATTCTACGACTCAAATTATGCCTAAATATTAAATTTTATAAAATTTGGTGCAAAATTTACAGAAAAATTCAAAAAAATTTTTTGGAACACTTTTTTCTGTTTGTGCCAAGAATAATTCACTTGTCAAACTTCTTAATAGATGGCAACCTATTTTCCTTTCCCTTTTTACATTGTGCATGAGCGGAAAAAAAAAAAGTCACATCGTTCCTGCGTTCAAATAATTTTAATAAAGTGCCTAAACCACATTTCAGGTTATTTTCACAAAAAATATGCCAAATTTCAAAACATGCCAATATATAAATTCACGTATATCTGTGGAAATTTTGAATAAAAATTCATTTTTTTGCAGGTATGCTTAGAAACACATCTTCTTTAACATAATGGAAAAAATTTTAATGATTATAAATCAAAATGTTTTTCAAAAAATTTATAAAAATTATTTAAAAATATGAATTTAAAAAATAAATCATAAAAAATGGACAAATTTTATTTGGAATGACCTAAATTTTGAAATGTGAAAGGAAGAATCAAATAAGTTTAATAAGTAAGGAGCAATTAACATTGAGGAGCTAAAAACTGCTCATGCGCTTTTTACAAAACTTGGCAGTTTTGCAGAATTTGAGTTCTAGAATCAAAATAGGGAAAGAAATTGGCATGCCATTTCAGAAAAAGTCCGATTTTGTGCAAAATATCTATATTAGAATAGTGCTATATATAAATCTAATACATATCTTAAATCGTGCTTTAGAGACATGAAAAACGCAAGTTGGATTTCATGAATCTGCCCAGTAAAACAGGAGATATAAAACTTTCTCTCTCTCTCTTTTTTTTTTTTTTTTTTTTTTTTTGGCACAGTGTACATATTCTGTGTGCACAGGTTGGGACCAATGATTAAGGTTCAAACAGATGTTCATGATACCTGTATCCACAGCTGACTGTATTTTCATGAAATAAATTTTAATAGATCATTACCCAAAAATAAGAATTAAAAAGCACACTTAATTTTTTCTTAAATATTTCTCCTACTAAACAGACTTTTTTTAAATGTGTTTTATTTTAAATTGAATTTAATGAATTTAATTAAAATAAAATCCTTTTTCTATTAATTTGCATAATATGTAATCATTTCTTATTTTGAACCCCCTTTTTTTTGTTGTTGAAAGTTTGCTTTATTTTTTTTTTCCTTTTTCTTCGCAGTTCACCCCAGGTGATGGCTCAAATACAAGCTCAAGCCCTTGAAAGGTAATACATTCAATAAAAATTTAAAAAAGACTTGTAGTTATAAGTTATTACAATGTATCAAACTATTGATTCTTAATATATTGTAGTTTATAATTAAAATACATCACATGCATGATTTTATTATTTTTTTTTTTTATGTAGTAAAAAATTTTTTTATTTTTTTTATGTAGTAAAAAAAAAAAAAAAAAAAATTATTGAATTTGTCCTTAGTATTTTGGATTTTTTTTTTACATGTTATTCTTTTCTGGCACTGACTATGAGGTTATTAAAATTGCTGTATCATCAAGCATTTTGTAAGATCTGAAAAGTGTACATGATATGTCATTTACAAACTATTACCATATCAATTATATTTTTGAGTAAAAGTAATGAAAATTTATACAGTCATCTCATGCAATATGGAAAATATCAGTATTAAAGAAAAATGCTTGAAGAAAAATGTTAATTTATCAATCTTTTTTATCGAAGGAATTAGATTTTATTTCTTCTGATCTACCTTTGTAAAATTTTATAAAATAAAATATATTTCTATTAAATAATTGAAAATCTGTATTATGCAGTTGCATATTAATTTATGTGTCAAATATAAGTAAATTATTCTAATAAGATTAAAAGTACAGGGTGTCTGTAATTAAAGAACTCTTATTTCAAAGCTGCCTACAAGCAAAACCAGTGATCAGAAAATTGTAAAATTTTGTGGCAGACTTAATGAAGGGATGAAAATTTCTTTCAGTGAAAATATATATATGTATAAATAAAAATAGTTACAAACAATGTCACCAGAGGACATTATACTAATAAATTATACATTTAGGCACACCTTTACAATAGTTTTACAGTTTTACTAATTTTTTTACAAAAAACATGATCCACATGATGGCCATCATTTTTAGCTACCATCTGAAATCGCAAGGTGGCATGTTCCACAGTTGACCAAAGTTTGTGCTGGGAAATGTTCAATACATGGTGGGAAATGCTAGCTTTAAGATCAGGTAAAATTCTTTGATTGTCACGACTTACCAGATGTTTAATATGTCCCCAAATCTAAAAATTGCATGGATTGAGGTCTGGGGATCAGGGAGGCCACACATCGCGAAAATACCAGCTAATGAAACATTCTTCTATAAAATGACATTTAGGAACATTTATAACACACCGTGCAATATATGGAGGAGCTCCAACTTGCATAAAGATTGTGCATGGAAGGCACCAATGTTCTCTCAGAGAGAAACAATTTCGTTCCCTAACAGCGATGAATATTGCTGCTCATTGACTGAACATGTAACTGGACCTGTGGAACTTAACTCCTAAAAAAAGTGTGGGCCAGGAATACACACAATACAGTCACTTTTGGTGAATGCAATGGAGCCTCTAACACAGGCACGGATTTTCTGATTCCCAAATTCAGCAGTTGTGAGTATTCACTGCACTGGCCAAATGAAAATGCACTTCATCTGTGCAGAGGATATTCCAGGACCGTTCTGAATCAACCTCAAAGCAAGCAAGAAACTGAAGTGAGAGCCAGAGTCGAGTGTCAAATTAATGCAGAAGCAACCGCTGCACTAATGAAAGTTTGTAAGGATAATATCAGGGGATATTCTGCAAGATCTTATGGACAGCTAAATGTGGTCTATCCTGCAAGATCTTATGGACAGCTAAATGTGGTCTATCCTGCACCTGTGCACACCAGATACTGGTGCTAGCCTGAAAGTTTGAAGCTGTGTCCTCTATGACCTGAAATGCAACCTTCTGTTCTTCTTCTGCAGACACAGGTTTTCTTCCTCTTCCAGGATGAACAGAAATCGATTCTGTTTCTTCAAATTTTATTATCATTTTTTCGAAGGTTTTTAACATTCATTGAACCTCTTAAAATCCCCTTCAAAGTCTGAAATTTCCATAAAGCAACTACTCTGAAATTATTGTTTTGGTAGAAAAATTTTACTAACAAAGTGCGATTTCATAAACTTATTGTCATTGTGAACAACATGCACATTGAAAACAAAGTCTTTGTGAATGTTTCTAGGTTTTATAACAGCTGCTGCATGACGTTGACAAAGATTTGCATTTTTATTACAGATTTTCAAAGTAAAATGCCCTGCGGTGATGTTATTTGTAACTAATTTTTTTTCGCTGAAAGAAATTCTCATCCCTTCATTAAATGTACCACAAAATTTCACAATTTTCTGATCACTGGTTTTGCTTTTAGGTAGCTTTGAATTAGAGTTCTTTAATTATATACACCCTGTATATAAGATGCTGTTTCCCTCCTTATGTTTTTAGACCAAAAGGGATATTAGTCTCGAAATGACATTTTGTGTTGAATCACTATAAATGGTGTATCACTTTCAAAATTGTTGCCACCAAATGTTATCACTCTGTATTATATTTAAAGAAATTAAATAATGAAGAATCTGCATGAATGTATGCATGTTTCTGACATTGTAAAAAAACACTTGCATCTGAAACCCTGAATTTTTGAATTTATTTTATTATCTACTTTATATTTTGTAAACCTTAATGAATTTTTTATTAACAAGCTCAATGATTTCAAAGCGAGCAGTGGCAACTCTGTACAGAAAAAACATTTATATCTCCATCATGTGAAAATGATAAAGATATGCTGTTTTTAAATATTTTGTGATTTTGCTGTTGAATCGAATTTTATGTGTCATAAATGCCCAAAACATGATATTTAACAAATAAAGTAAACACACAAAACATAATAAAAATCTTTAATAAAAATAATAAAAATCTTTATAAAAAAGAAAAAAGGTTTTGTAAAGCCAAAATAGTAAAAACCTGAACATTGCTATGATGAACTGAGAAAACACTGGGGAAAAAGTGGAAAAATATATGCCAATTTTAATACTACGTTGGAAATTATAAACACATACAGCTTTTAAAATTGTTTGTAATTTCGCTGTTGAATTGTATATGCCATAAGTGCAAAGAAAATGATGCTTAACAATTAAGCTAAAGAGAAAAAAAGTGGAAGTGAGCATAACAGCATGGTAGATTGTGAGTACAGCGAGAGCGTAAAAAACCTTAACAAGCCCCCTTTTAGGCAATCGTTAAAATCCAGAACCTTTCAGATTAAAAAAAGAAACTTCTTTATTTATTGATTATTTGGCCCATCCATTCTGTCAAATTAATCACTGTAATGTATGTTTTTACTTTGGTATATTATTGAAAGCAAACACAGTTTAAGATCCATATTTAGAAAGAGAATGTTTCCCCCAGTAGCAAGTGATGTTTGTTTTTCTGCACTGTACTGTAGCAATAAACTAAGATAGTTGGCTTTACTTTAACATTTTTTTCCTGGTACCAACTTTTGCCAAAGTTTTGTTAAGTGTTGCTCGGCAAAAAAGTCCTCATTCATTGTCATTAAAAACACTCTTTGATTCATAAACCTTTGGTGTTCTACTCTTTCTTTAAAAATATTCTTTATTTTAATGTGCATATTATCCAGTTCATATACTAATCTTTCCACAGCTGTGTCTTTCCTTAGGGAGCTTAAGTCATCTATTTGCATTTATAGTCCATTATTTTTTTTCCATGGAATCTAACATTATTTATTTATGTATTTTCTGTAGAATAGATCCTAAATATGCATGCTCATTTCTTGCATTCTTTTAAATTACTCCGAATAATTTGATGTTGTTCAGAATTTTTTCATGAATCTTCTGAGTGTCTTCTGACTTCTTTAATTTTCTTCATATCTTTGACTTTTTTCCCCAGCTACTCTGTGAATATTTGTAAGATATTTCCACAGTGTAATGTTTCTTTCAAATGCAATGTTTTATATTGTATAAGTGTTTCAAATGGAATTTTTTAATCCTGAGAAAGCAAATAAGGAACTTGAAATGTAATGCAGATTTAAGTTTAAAAAAATTCAGAAAACTTTCAACAACATAAATAATAATTTTTAAAATTTGCTCTTTGGCTTTAATAGTTAATGTTATCAAAAGAGTATCACTATTCATTGCATATATTTAAGTAATTAATAATTTAAATATTACTCCTAAATCAACTTACAAAGGATTTTTCCAAAGCTAGAGAACAATGTTTCTACTAGTGTTTGTGAAAAATCATGCATCCCACTAGTTCACCCAACCTGTTTTAGTTTCTTAAATATAAGAAAGGATTTTTAAGCTTAATGAGTGTCATTTTTGTTTCATATTATGTAAACTGGGCCCATCAATAGTTCAGTTAAACTCATATTTAAAAAATAAAAAACACTTCACAGAGAATACCACTATGGAATGTATCACTAATTTATTTGTTATTCTGAGAGCTGAATAATTCACATTTCTCAGTGGTCTCTCAGAACACACTAAAAAAACTCAGCAGAGTTAGCTGTGAGGTAGTGCTACAAAATAAGCATCATCGTCATTTCGTGGCACAATTAGAAACCAAGAAATATTATAAATTTTTTCACAGATATCACCTCTGTCATCAGCATACCACCAGGCCTTGAATGTTACAAATATTCAATTATAAATTTGCAAACAC
The DNA here is from genome assembly GCF_044657685.1 of Stegodyphus dumicola. Lineage (NCBI taxonomy): Eukaryota > Metazoa > Arthropoda > Arachnida > Araneae > Eresidae > Stegodyphus > Stegodyphus dumicola. The sequence continues at coordinate 97,580,230 of NC_140776.1, read as the reverse complement.
AAGTTATATCAAATACAATGCCATAACACTGAGTTGTATCAATTACAAACACAACACTAAACAATAATAATAATGATGATTATACTATGATACAGCTATACTCAAAACTTGATAATTAACTACAAATAAAGTATTAAGTAGCTGAAAGTTTCTCATTAACAAAAGACGAAAGTACAACCTTTGTCATTGGGCCTTTTGTAGGTGTCACTTTTAAGTGTCAAAATTTGAATAATGTTATCTTGACCTTGATATATGTATACATATATCTACTCTGTTTCGGCTCAGTGAGCTCAGTTTCTTTATTTTATATGTTTTAAATTATGCATTTTTTCCTTTAAAAATTATTGAATTATATTGTTCTTATCTTCCAGTAAGGTTTTAATGCCTTTAGTTAACCTGCATGTTATAGTTGTAGAATTATCAACAATTTAAACAACAGTTAAAAGTTGTTTAAGTGCGACTAAGCCTAATTTGTTTACATTTGTAACTTAACAGAATAGTGGATTTATTGCCAATCTAGAGGAACTACGCTTCACAACAATAAAGTAACTCCTTCTTTTATTATTGTGAATTAAATTATGCTTAATCCATTCTGGAATTATCATTTAAGTTATTAAATTATCTCATATATTGACTTAGCATAGCATCCGCAAGAAATTAAGTCAGTATCTACGCCGTTAGTGTCTTTTTGCCAAGTAAACCTTCAGTTTTGTATGCTGAAAAATCTGCCTTCTTGGCCACTGGCTGAATTGCTTGTTTTTGTGTAGAAACTGTAATTTTAATTGTAAAAATAATTGTTTTAACTGTATTTGCTGTTTTATGTTTTTTTATATCTTTCAAGTTTTAATATAGATATTTTGAGTTTTTATGTATTTTTGCCTTGCCACAAGGTAAGAACTGAATTAATTGAATTATAAATATATCTCTAATGAAATTCAAGGAAATAAGTGTAAATGAAATACAGGAAAAAATGGTATAATTTAATTTTCCGTACAAGGAAGTCTTGTGGTGTACACATCAGATTTTTTTATTTCTGTTGCAAAGGCAAACTGATGTTTTCTAAATCTCAGCATAATGCCAGTAAATCATCCTAAATTTCATCTCCATTAAACTATAAACAATTTAATGATTTTCCTGTAGAAGTTAATGCACTTGCATTAAATACAACACTCAAGGGTGTACTAGTTGATTCAGGATGCAGCACACAATGATGCAGAATATAATATTTTACATCTAGTTGTTCAAATTCTATTACTTCTTCCATATGACCCATACTTAAATACTCTTGCATAAAGGTCTTATAAAATTCACAAAATTTGGCCTCTGTACCTAGGCGGTTCCACAGATAATAAGAATTTTTTTTTTTTTTTTTTTTTAAAGATTCAACAAGACATGGCAGGTCTTCTTTTAATAGCACCTTTACTACATATTTTTTGGTTTCAGTCTTAGAATAGTTTTTGAGAAAATGCTTTTCACAAATTTCTGCTTCTTTAGTCTTCGAAATCTCAGACTTATTTTCTATGTTTTCGATTTCCCCAAATTTCTTTACTGCTCTTTCTAACTCTAAATTGTCTCTAATAAACCTACAATGTAGGTTATTTTCCCTTTAGCAGGAAGACTGCTATTTACAACATAGCCAAAAATGTTGTTTTGTCATCTTAAATTTGAATCCTGAAGGGAAATTTGGTTTGGTTTTAAAATCTCATAAAGATGTTCTGCACCTACATGAAATTTGTTTTGACCAGACTAAAAAAAAAAAAAAAAATTATCAGCAGCTAAATTGATGCTATCTAAAGATGAAAACATTTATCTCAAGAGACTTAGAGGGAGTATGTTCTGTAATTTTAGGAACCACTAAAAGTTTAGACTTAAATCAAAGCTCATATCTCTATTTAGAGTAGTTGTACTGACTCTAGATTTTATATTCAAAGACAAATTGCTTATTTCTGATACAGAAGTGATAGTCTTTTCCTCTTTTAACTAAAGTAAATCTGTTGACCTTTTGCTCACAAAATTTGAATTGGTGCACTCATCTAACAAACCTCTAACTTCAGAAAAGTTATCTGATATATCTTTAATCAAACAAACAAAAGTGCTGAGTAAGATGGGTTTGAATTCATTCTCAAGATTGCATGTTGTTAAAAATAAATTTTGATCAATGTTAGCTTTAGCTTGCAAAGACTAAATCCATGGAGCTGATGTGTCCAAAGTGATTGAATGTTTTTATTTTTATCACTCATCTCCTTCCAAACCATCTCTTTATTTATTTTTTGTTTGAGAGAGAAATGAAGAGTCACCTGATGTTTCTTCTTACCAATATTGCAAGAAAATTTATTTTTTGAAAACAATCATTTTATGATCTAAACAGTTGAAACACAGATGTTTAGATTTGACTGAATTCATATCATTTGCTGCTATATTTTTATAAATAGGGAATTTATACAAAAGATGAATTTCATCGCAGAATTTTTTATGTCAGTTAGAAAAACTTTGACACATTTCTGAGATAACTAGTTTTATTACTCAACCTAGAATTATCAACTACAGGTTTTCCCTTTAGTGTATAGTATAAATCTATCTTCTTCGCCAATTCTACGGGTTTGAATCAGGAATTTGCTTGCCTTATAATTATAGAGCACATTACCTCTTTATCACATGTTTGACATATTTTTATCAGGTACTACTAATTGTTTTAGTGTTTTGAAGTTGGTTACATTTCTCAATTTCAAATAATAATCCCAACTCATTGTTAATCTAGATGCGAATTGCACATAAGTTTCGTTCGTCATTCGTTTCATCTTCCTAAAATTCTCTAAAACGATTTGGTGGAAGACTCAAATCCTATTATACTGCTACTTTATAATCTCTCAGTTTATCATTTTTAATGTATGTAATAATATTAGTGTTTTTTTTTCCTCTTGACAAATGTAGAAGAATTACCAGTTTAAACTTCTCTGGAACATTTTTAGAAATGAACACCCTTTCTAAAGATGAAAAGAAATAACCTCATCCTTCCAGTGTTGTTGGAATTTTAATTCTTAGCATTCTTATACTTTTACTGGGAGAGTCCAGAGATTCTATACTTTCTCTTTTCTCATATTCCATGAGAATTTCACTCTTTGAGTCTGCTCTCTACTTCACGAGCTCTAGTTCCTATTTTGCTCGTTCTGTTTTTAATTTCTCGAGTTCAAGGAATTTTCTTTTGTCACCTTTTCTTTTGTCAATAATATTATTTGCTTTACCTACAACTCATGTAGGTCATTTTTATATCTTTCACTGTTTTTAATTGTATCTTAGTTATCAGTTAAATCTGATATAGTTCTCACTTCTGAAATGCCTAAATTCAGTTCAACAGCAAGACACTGAAAATTTTCCTTTAGCACTTTTAAACATTGTGAAACTACTTTTACAATAATACAATAATTGCAATTGAGGTCACATATTTTCTAATTAAACGTAATGTAGAAGTCTTCTTAATGATGATGCAAGACTTCTGCATTCGATGCACATTATCTCACTGCATCGAATTTGGCTCGTAGTGTATCAAATTTGGCACACTCTCTTTCACTGTACCAGTAATTCTGGCAGTTCCTGGACCAGCAGTGGGCCCATCGGTAGTTAAATTCATACTTAAAAAATTTAAAAAACACTTCATACACAAGAAAACCATCCTGGGATGGTTCACTATTTTATTTTTTATTCAGAGAACTGAATAATTCACATCTCTCGGTGGCATCTCAGAACACACTAAAAAAACTCAACAGAATGAGCTACAAGGTGTTGCTACAAAATAAGCTTCAGCATCATCTCATCACACATTTGGTACACAATACTACACATATTTTTCACAGATAGCACCTGCTGCATCTACATTAAAACTGAATGAAATTCATATTAACTCATAACAAATGCAAAAACAAAATGAAAGAGGGCTGTTGACTTACTATTTTCAGACTAAATTTAGTCTTCATTTTTAAATTTAATTAGTTTAGATGTACATTTTACAGCTATTTCACATTAGGATACATTTTAAGTTAAATTTTTATTATTTTATTTTTTCAATATATATTTTATTTAAAAAATTTTTTATATACAACCACTAAATTTGGATGGTTATTTTTCCAGGCTGTATGGTATTTCTTTTAAATATTTTGATATCTTAAAATTCTGTATAAAACAGTTTTGTACCCATCATAATCATTAAGCTTAGCAAAAGCTAAAGTATTTGTTTTACAGGTTGCAGGAACTAGAGGAACAGATGGTTGGTGGTGAAAAAGCACATGACAGAGAATTGAAGGAAAAAAGAGCAAAACGGAAAAAAGTAGCTGAGAAAAGGACTAAGTCAATTGCAGGTGTGTAATATTAATATTTTTAAACAAAATCAATTTTTGAATAATATTTTTATAAGTATATTAGCACTTTGCTATACTAATAAGTTAACTAATATTTGCTATTAAATTAATCATGTTTCTAGCTTTAAATAATTATAACCATATGAGATGTGGTATTACAGTGTTTTTCAAAGTCATGTAAAAATTCACTGTAACTTTGTTGTGAACATTTCAATGAAATAAAGTTTATACTTCACACTAGTCTTTAAAATTTCACATGACAGTACTGTATAATGAGAGGATCACCTGACTATGAGCAATCGTATTATTCTAAGTTGATGATCGGGGCCCACCAGCAGCCGAGCGGTAAAGTCGCTGAGCACTGGTAGTTCAGTCCGATGTTCAAATCCCGTGAACGGGCTGGCTGTATGGGCGTTTTCGTGGTTTTCCCCATGTGTAACGTGTATACGAGCCAGTTCTCTTTAGAAAGTCCTCTACGAAGGCATTCCTCCCCTTAGGCAGATAGCCCTCGAGGCTTTGCCATAATCACACACACACACACTAAGTTGATGATCACTCATGAGAAGGTGCAAAGCAGATTAGGATATGCAAGAATTAAAGGCATGCATTGGGTATATCAAAAGTTCAGCAGTATGTATCAAAAAATTGTTTTAGATAATAAAAAGTATCGAAAAGAAATATGCAAAGTTTCTGTACACAAGAAGTGTTGCAGATTTATTGTGAAGTGTCTAGCCAAAGATAAGGGAGGAGATAGTTGTCCAAATGAGAAAGAACATTGTTAGGAGCCAGAGAAGTTGATTCTGTAAAGGTTCCTGCCTCACAATTCATGTTCATCACGATTATCTGATTTGCAATCATGAAGTCTTATAAGCTATGCATCATCTTTGTTCATAATTTCATCAAAATATTTCTTTTCATTATAAAGTTTTTAATGAATTTAAATATGAGACTAATTTTTGGAAAAGAATGTGTTATTTTTGTTAAGTGTATTAAGTATAAGAGTTAAATTTCATATGATTTATTAACTTTTCATCAGTGGAGCATTTATTCTTGTGGATAAGTTAATGATGCACAATATCTCTGTTCAGAAGTATCATTTTTAATTATCCGTGTTATTTTGCATCAGCCAAACTTCTGCTGTATCAAAATTTCACTTTATTTAAAATTAATTGCCAAATTAGGAAGTCTTAAATAATGAAAACATGTATAGAAAATAAATGCTAATTGTTTAGTTAATAAAAGTATAATAAAGTTTGGTTAATGAGGTTAATGTTTATGAAAGTGAGATAAGTTTGAAATTCTGTTGACGTTTTGGGGCACTGAACGTTCTTTAGTGTGATATTTTCTAAAAAAATTAAAAAAATTCCAGTATTAAGCTTAGAAAGTTATGTAATGTAATATGAATTGCTTTACTTCAGTGGCTGTAATAAATTATTTTCCCTGATGTAAAATAAAATTTTGGTGTTAATTGACCAAAAAACACATATTTTCAAATTTTCTCTAAAGTATTAATGCAGGGTGTTATTTAATAATGCCATGCAGTTTTATATTTCTATTGACTGACATTAGGAATAAGGTGATAAAAGGAGTATTTCAAGCCAAATATATGTACAATTGTTTTAGCATCTGCACTAATAGGAAGAATTTTTCATGTCTGATTTAGACTAGCGTTTTTCAAGAATCATATGCAGTTATATTTGAATAAATCAAAACTTTCTTTAAAAAATTGTTGCAAGCATTTTCAACTTTACTGCTGTTTATTTCAAAGAAATAAATAAAAACAATAAAAATTCTTTGAAGAGTTTATCTTTCAGTAGTGGAGGTAGGCTTGTTAAGTAAAATGAGTGAAACTTCCAAGCAAAAACTGTTACACACATGATTTTTACAATGTTGCTTTATTTAATTACATTGCATAAAGTATATATAAATTGAAGAAGGGCAAATGATGACAATAATTTACTTTTACTAATAGTTTAATGCAATATTTTTAATTTATATCAAGTTAAATGTCAAATTATTTGTGATATTACATGCGACTTTAATTTCTATACCAGAATTCATTAATGTCTTCAAGAGTAATGCTGAACTTTTAAATAAGATGGATGCTGTATCTGTAAACAATCTTAAAGCTTATGTATTCTAAAAAAAATCATTCCTAACTCTGTCAAAATGCATTTTTGTTTTGAATTGTAGTTCTTTTACACACATTCAAGCATCTGCTTATACTATTATTCTGCAGCATATTAACTTTGTAATTTGATTAGCATATTTATTGGGATATCACAGAATTTTGCATTCAAATTATTACAAAATTAGAATATGGTTTGAAATCTCTGAAATGATGATGCAATGCAAGACAGCGATTTTGAGATTATTGAATTCTGAATGTCTCTATAATTGTGAAAAACTGCATGATAAACTTTACTCTATAAAACTGTGTACTGCCTTCAGTATATGTGTTAGATTCAAGCTTCCAGCTGGACTAGGATTTAGTTTTGAAATGCCAAATTTCTTAGTAACTTCATGTGAAAAATCTTGACCATAACTTCATTATGCCTCTGATATTCTATAGCTGGATTCCTCCCCTCCCCCAATATGTAGCCTTAATAATCTAAAGGTGCATGTACACTTAATTATATAATTTTATTCATGACGCATACTCATAATTATATATATGCATTTTGAATTTATAGAAGCACTATCTAAGGTTGATGAAGATGATCGAGCAATGTTAAAGGTGTATGATGATATCCATGAAGAACTGAGAGCAAAAACACAGTTGCTTAAAAAGGCAAAGAAAAAAGTATGTATTCAGTACCTGTATCAGTTTCTAATGTCTGTGCATGTATGTTTATCAGTTTCTGTCTTAACCTTCCAGCAAGCATGCGCCTCATTTTTTACGACATCCGTTATTTTACCATTTTTGGCACGAAAAACGACAGAAATGAGTGAATATTGATAATAAATTTGTTAAGAAATAAAATATTAATCTTATTATTGCAAAATACAAATGATATCACATTCAAATATAAGTAATTTTTTCTTAAGTTCTTATTATTAGTGAGATGGAAATGCAATGATGTATTTCATTATAGAACATATTTAATTTATTATTTAATAATTATATTTTAAAATCGAAGCTAATTTTAATATTTATCAAAGGCAAGTATAGACAAATAAAAAAGGAAAACTCTTTGGTAGGAAAAAAAGTAAGTTTAGCATTACTTACTTCTGCAAGGAAATTTACTTCTTACTTGTTACAAAAACACACTTTAAACTAACTTTTTTTTACACATTCAAGCATCTGCTTATTATTATTTATTTCTAAAAAATAGAAATTAAAGAAAATAAGGAATGGAAATTGCTATTGTTCAAGAAAGACCAGGAAATCCGAAGGTTTCCTTTTCTTCATCAGATAATTCTTGAAGAATGCGAGCAAAATCAGCTGGTTGCACATATTGTTTTTGCCATGAAAACTGATATAAAATTTACAGAGCCAAATGTATTCATATTAAAATAATACATGGCAATTAATAACACAAAATGACAAAATGTTTGAGAAAAAAATATTTTCCGAATTTTCATCCACAACTATGCGCGTGTTGTAAGTTCTACGAAAAAGCTGCCATGTAGCACAAATGCCGAGTAAAAAAAAAAAGTCAAATTACTTCCTGTTGGCACATTCCATGATGTGGGGAAGGGTAGAAAGGAGGAATAGAAATGACATTCAGACTCTTTTCGATATGCGAAAAATGTGCATTAAAAACTGAATTTATCGTAAATTTTGCGCATACACGCTTGCTGCTAGGTTAAATTTGATTTTAGAATTGCCGTGTGAGACTTTTATCATTTTTTAAATGCTCTTAATACACAATTTTTATGGTATCTTTTAAATATTTTTAACAAAATATAATTTAAAATTTAAATTTAAAAGTCTAGATGAAAAATAGCAGGAATTTTTAGCTATATAAGACATACAGCTACTCGAGCAAAAAATATAAAAGAAAAGTAAAGCTAACCTACTCTTAAACAGCAGGTACTTCTATATTCAAAGGAATAAACCGCAATACTTTCATTAACCCCTTGGGTACATTTGACGTCTGAGATACGTCATTAACTTTTCCCCCCTAGGAGCGGATGACGTGTCTAAGACGTCAAACCAAAACTTAAACTCTTGGGTACATTTGACATCTGAGAGACGTCATTCACTTGTTTTCCCTAGGAGCAGATGATTCACATACTTAGCACGAAACATTTAAATGCTGATTTGATAAACATAAGCAAGAGAAGAAAAAATGAAGGTGACGATAGCGAAAATATTATAAAACCGGCATCTGTGCTTTAGTATAATAAAGGTATGGGAGGTGTTGATAAACAAGACCAATTGCTAGCATGCTTACCAGTTATGAGAAAATGTGTAAAGAGTTATAAGAAAATGTTTTTTTATCTAATACATTTGGCCTTTTATAATGCTCATGTTTTATATTCTAAAATCAACTGCACAACCAAGGCAGGAATTACTTCCTTTCGTTTAGCTACTGCCGAAGAATTGCTGGAGCAATTGTCATTGCCAAATTATAAACATCGCGGACGTCCATCAAGTAGTGATACACCATTTCGTTTGGCAGCGAAAAATTGGGCACGCTTTCCTGAGAACATTCCGTCAACTAAGTCCAAGCAACACCCTAGAAAAAGGTGCTGTGTTTGTTATAAGCATAATATTAGGAAAGAGACTATGTGGCAGTGCAAACAATGCAAAGTAGCACTGCATTTACCTACTTGCTTTGAAAAATATCATACTCTGCATAATTATTAGTAACTGGTTTTTTGTTATAGCTTGAATTTATTTCATTTAGTTTTATTTTGTTGCTATTAATTTATTTTTGTTTTGCAATTCTAATTACTTTAAGACATCTTAATACTACATATGTCACCAATATTTTAGAAATAAATAAATTCTTATGTAAAATGTACTGCTTTTACATACTACTCCAAGCAACCAAAAATTATATCCGTTCCACATGCAAATATTTTCTCAAATAAATCCGTACCCAAGGGGTTAATAAATATCTGTATAATAGTAACTTCTATTTTTTTAAGTTAGAATGAAAGAATTTCTTTTTTGCATTATTCACAAACTGTTATTTAAAGAAGCATGTAGTTTACATATATGTAAAGGCTGAATAATACGTTCTTCAAGTTTGTAACAAACAAATTGTATTTAACAAACATTTACAGTATAGTCTATGCACTTTTGGTTTAAAAATACAGTACAAAGTCCATAATCCGGATGTCCATTATCCGGAATGATCTATAATCTGGACCTCAAAGCCACAAACTTACGCATGTACGTGAAGCGTTTATGCACGCATGTTTGGTGCACACGTCCGCTACGCATGCGCATAAAGCTAGTAAAGCGTTTACGCCTACGCGCTTCTGATAGTGAAGAAAGTAACAGAGAACGTTATTGAAAACGAAAGAATTTCGATTGACAAGTTAGTCGGTATACTTGATGCAGCAATTACAGGACTTGAACAGTGGAACTTTGTAACTGAACAAGAAATTATGTCTGTTTATAGAATTAAAGAGAAAGTATTAGCACAAAAAGCCAAGCAACTTACATTGATAGAAATGTTTACTAAAGTAAACAAATAAATATTAAACTTTTATTTTGTAAATTTTGATACCCTTTAGATCATAACTGCTCTTTATTTCATAAATTACGGTTTCATATTTTTAATTGTATAATTTCTGCATGCCATCTTACCAGATTTAAATTGATGATCTATAATCCAGAAAAAACCCTAATCCGAAATTGCCGAAGTCCCAACGAGTCCGGACACGGACTTTGTACTGTATAAGCATAAATTTATCAAATACAGTCAAAAGTCGTTAATTCGGACACCCATAATTCGGAATGATCTATAATCCGGACCTCAAAACTAAAAGCTTTCTGCGCATGCGCCGCATTGACACATGCGCATAGGCGTTTACGTGTGCGCGTAAGACCTTTTACGACTGCGCATATGAGTGTGCGCAAGTGCAGAATACGTTTTCGCGTGCGCGTTTTATGTATAATGGACGTATAAGCTAAAATTATCTATTTCAGTTAATGTTGATGATTGCGTTGTTCCTTAATTTTCGAATTGGATCCGGCTTATTATTTTTTGCAGACTGTAAGAGCAATTTTATAAAAGTAAGCTTAAACTTTCGATTATATCAAATAGAATTTCCGATATATATTTAACATGTAAAAGATCTAAAGCGAAAGTATGTTTTGAAATCCGAAATCTGTTTATCAATTTCACGCTGCTCGGCGGGGGGAACGCCGCGCGTAATGAATTGGAAGTTGATTTGTCAGCACTATCCTTATCTTGGGCAGATGTTTTTATTTGGCTTATAATTCCTTACCAAATGTAGTATTTCATCTCGATATGCTCCGTCTTTGATATGATTTAAAACAAGTTCCTCATCATTATAATTCGCTTCCGATAGCGAAGAAAAGTAACAGAGGTTGTTGAAAACGAAAAAATTTCGATTGACAAATTAGTCGGTGTTCTTGACACAGCAATTATAGGACTTGAACAGCGGAACTTTGTAACTGAACAAGAAATTATGTCTGTTTAATAGAATTAAAGAGAAAGTATTATCACATGAAACGAAGCAAAACTTAAAACAACTTACATTGAAAGAAATGTTTAATAAAGTAAACAAATAAATATTAAGCTTTTTCTTTTTGCAAATTTTGATACCCTTTAGATCATAATTGTTCTTTATTTCATAAATTACGGTTTCATATTTTTAATTTTAGAATTTCTGCATGCCATCTTACGAGATTTAAACTGATGATCCATAATCCGATATTATAAAATCAGTGTATATTATAAAATCAGTGGAATCAATATGGAAAAAACTACGGATTTTACAGAAACAAGAGCAGGAGAACCAGTACGCAAAACGGAACCAACTAATTCATCCGATGATTGACTGAATACTCGTGTTATCATATATCACGTGTTGAGTGCGTTCCTAGTTTTGAAGAATTAGCCAATCGTAGATCAGTAACTCCAACCGTTAACGACTTATCAATAGTTCCACCCAATTGTCTGTCTCCCAGGTTCCTCGCTGATGCATGTTTAGGCTGCATTCAGCTGCATTGTGTAGTTTACGGCGAGAGCTTAGTGTGTGTCTTGTGAACTGTGAATCAAGTGAAAGATTTTTAATCATAATGCTGCCTCGAACGAAGAAGCCAAAATTATCAAAGCAGAAGTTTAAAGATTCATATTCTTCAGAATTTCCATGCATTAAAGCGTCCGAAATTTCTGTGAATCACGCACACTGCAGTGTATGCAACAAAGACTTCTCAGTTGTTCATGGCGGAAAAGATGACTGTAAACGGCATGTGTTTTCTCAAAAGCATATAGAACTTGGCACCGTAAAATCTAAAGAAATAACAAATTTCTTAATAAAAGATGATGAAACAGATCCTATAAAAGCCGAATGCTATTTTGTTCGTTTTTTAGTTGAACATAATCTACTGCTTTCTGTTTCGGATCATTCCAAAGAGCTTTTCAAAGCAATGTTTCCGGATTCTGCCATAGCAAAAAAATTTAGCTGTGGTCATACCAAAACTGCTGCTATTGTGAAAACGCTTGCAGAAAATACTGTTGCTGATATTATAAAATCAGTGTGCAGTACATCATTTTCTCTAAGTACTGATGGAAGTAATGATAACAATGATAACAAACTGTACCCATTGGTTATAACATACTACAGTAAAGAAAAGGGAGTGATAATTACTTCATTGATTTCTATTTTAGAATGCACGAATAATACAAGAGAAGGTATTTTTAATTGTATAAATGAAAACTTTAAAAACAAAGGTTTAGAATGGAAAAATTGCTTATCATTTTCTTCGGATAATGCTAGTAATATGATTGGAAAGTTTAAAGGTGTAGCATCATTTATCAAAATGCATCAACCAAGTATAATCACCCGAGGTTGTCCGTGCCACCTCTTGCATATAGCTGCAAAAAAAGCTACTGAAAAATTAATTGGCTCAGAAATTGAAATGTTGATAATAGATATATATTTTTACTTGGAGAAAAGTTCGAAACAGAAGCATAGCTTCAAAGTTGCTCAACAAATTTTGGGACAGAATGCAAAATCTCATAAAATTTTGAAATATTGCAGTACGAGATGGTTGTCTCTTTTAGAATCTATAACAAGGATTTTGGAACAGTGGGATGCTGTGATAAATTTTTTTGGAGATAAACCAGATAACAGTGAGAATGAAGGAAAGAGATTGCAAAACATTAAAAAAATTTTACAGTCACCGACCACCAAATTGTACTTGTTATTTTTGAAAAATACTTTGCCTTTGTTTATAACAGTAAATATTAATTTGCAACAACAAGCTCCTTATATACATAAATTGAGAAGAGAACTTTTTGAACTTTTAATGAATTTATTTGTTAGATTCGTAAAACCATCAGTAATTTCTAAAGAAAATGAAGATGTTACTCTAACATCTATTCCATTTCAGAAGTATAGTAAACAAAAAGAAAATGAAAATTTAGTGATTGGTGTGGAAACAAGACTATATTTAAAAAAATACCAAGTTGAATGAAAGTGAAGTGAAATCATTTTTCAATTCTGTGCGAGCTTTTTTTGTAACTGCATGTTCATATATAATTGATAAATTTCCACTGAGTGATCCATTTCTAAAACATGCTGAAGTTGCTGACATCAACTTGAGAACTGAAGTCTCATTTTCATCTGTTCTTTACTTGATGAATACTTTTCCATCCATTATTGATGAAAAATGTCTTAATCAAGTAGAAATTGAATTTTCCATGTATCAAGTAGATGATTTGAAAGAAATTGTAGATTTGCGTATTGATATAGCATGGGGAGAAATTGCCAAATTAAAAAATATGAATGGGTGTATTAAATACAAAGTATTGCCTTCTGTAATGCTTGCTGTCTTAATAATACCTCATTCAAATGCAGCTTGCGAAAGAATTTTTTCTATTGTTAAAAAAAATCGGACGGAATTTCGACCAAATTTAGGTCTTAAAACTCTTGAAGCAGTTTTGATTGAAAAAATAAATATGCAGGCAAATGAAGAACTGTATTATAAAAAAACATTCTCAAAATCAGAACTTAAGCTTGCTAAGCATGCTACATATAAATCTTTGCATTCATAAATTATGTGTATTTTGTTTAATACTTATATGTATCATTCTTGGTTATTTAAATTTTATTTCCCTGTAGAAATCATATCCAGAATAAAGATATGATTTATAGCTTCTGATTTTTTCTATGATTAGTAGTGATTTGAAGTACTTTTTATTAGTGAATGCTTGAGGAGTTAAAAAAAAATTTCTAATTAAATGTGCATATAATTTACAAGGTATATTTTTAATTATTCAGTTTTATATGTATATCGATTTTAAATGTAATAAAATTGATTACAATTAATTATTAATTTAAAATTAATGAATGGTTAATTAAAACATACGCTACGCGCACATTTTCAAAGTTGTAAAAATGTCGCTCGCGCGTTGACTACTGACAAGGTTTGCTGAAGGTTGGAGTCTATGTATTTAATAAGAACCAATGGAAACACATGTAGCTTCTGAGAAACCACGCTAAATAAAGGGTTCAATATAGTCACCAGATTGATTTTGTTAAAAAAAAATGTTAAATAGTGCATTTAAATGATAATATTGAATATGTGTGGTATATTTCTCTCAAAGTACTGAATATTTCTAAGAAGCAGAAATCTTAAATATATGCTCTCGAGAAGTGACGTCTCATTATGTATTCTTATATACCATTTCTATTCTAGATTCAAGCTTTAGATCAGGAAGTTAAAGATTTGCAACGGGAATTTGAAACAGAAAGAACAGATTACCTTGAAACCATTAGGAAACAAGATCAACAGATAAAACTTTTAACTCAAATTCTTGATAAAATCCAACCTTGTATAAGAAGGGACTGTAATTATTCAAATATTGAAAAAATTAAAAGTGAAAGTCAGTGGGATGAGGATTATCAGAAATGGCGAATACCGGAACTTGTTGTACAGAAAACAAAACTACCTACTCCAGGTAAGATGGTATTTAAATTGCTTTATTAAAATGAGTTTTCATCATTAGTATTACTGTTGTAATTCCTTTCTAAAATTTTGTGCAATTATCTGCTAAGAGTGACTTTTATAAATGATGTATACTTTTCCCCTTTCAATATTGTTACGAATTTTATACTTAGTGTAATTATATGTGAAATTGTTGCATTTTTCTGTATAATGTAATGTGAAAACCTAGAGAGATGATGCTTTGTTGGAAAAATAAAAATACAGGGCCAAATCTATTTAACATTGAGTAAATGGCTATCTTGCTAATTTGGCAAGGTATCACCAAGCTGGTTTGGCGACTAATTTTTGTCGCCAGACATGGCAAGAAATCATCAAAAGTTGCCAAGCCTGGTAATTATTCAGGGACATTTTGGTCCATGTCCTGTATAACTGTAATTTGTATTGTAATTGAATAACTGTAATTCATCCTCTATGTAGCTGTAACTGTGTTCTACCTTCATATGCCTCCCAGTAATTTGGAGAAGCAGAAAGTATTAGAACTATCTCATCGGCCAAGCGAAAACTATATAAGACCGAAGAGAGCATCATTTGAGTTGCACTCGCTAATTGTTAGCTCAGTGTGAGTTCGGAGTACTGAGATATCTCCAAGTTAGCTCTACTCTTTAGATGCACTTTGATTACGTTATGTTTAATGTTCTTACTAGTTTGAAGTGTAACTACTGATTATACTCTGTGATATAGTGAAGAATTGTACAAGTATTTTTGTGCAAAGTTCCAGAACTGTGAAGTGTTTCTTTGGATAAAATAAATTTTATCAAGCTGTCGTCAGTTCTGCGTGCATTCAATCTATAATGAACCCGTATGTAAGCAACAGTTTTTAGTGTCAGAAGCGGGATTAAATGCCACTGACAAAAGTGATGGATGAGCAGTTAAGACAGCTAGTGGCAGCCATTGCTGCATACAAAGAAGTGATAAAATCAGGACAAGTATCCATTAAAGAAGAGATGAAAGCCGAACAAGAATATGTTAAGGAAGATATAAGAGCTGATAAAGAAGAGATGAATGGGGGGCCAAGAAAAGATTGGAGCAGATCAAGAAGAGATGAAAAGAGAAATTACTGCCATAATAGAGAAAACAAATTTGAGGCTACGGAAGGCAGAATAAACGTGGTTGAAGACAAAGTTGGAAAATTCAAGGAAGAGTTTGTGCTGCCCAACAACATATTGAACTACAAATATGACAGGGTTTGCTTCTGCTGTTGCCAAGAAGGTTGAAAGTTTAAAGAAAACCTAATGACAGCTGATCGCCATTTTAACATCTTTAAATTCCATCATAAGTCTCCCGCCCCTCTGTAAATCTATCCACATGTGATAGTAAGACCTTCTGGCAAGTAGATAAAACAAAATTCTTCATAGTAGCGGAAATAGAGGGATGGTATTCCCAAGCTAAGGCCTGCCATTTAGCCACTTATTTGAGAGCAGGTACATCCTTCAAACTATGCCTGAAAACCCTCTGGATATCCTCCAAACTATGCGTGAAAACCAGAAGTTTTCAGGAAACTGTGTTCAGCATGTTGAAGCAGGACTTTGGTGAGAAGTGTTTAAATGACTGTAGCAGTTAAAATCTCACCAACAGAAGCCCATAGAAACACTCCATGGAGCTCGTTATGGATATTGAAAGTCAGTTTCATCTCACCTTCATGGATTGTCCATCAGAAACAAGGGAAGTGGCAACTGTCCCTGCAGTACTTCGTTGATGGCATCCGAGATCCTGAGATTCAGATAGCCCTGCAAATGGCAGATGTAAAGGATTTAAAAAGAGCTCTTATGTATGGTGTGAAATTCAAGGCAGCTCAATAAACAATGCGTAGAGACCACTACCCAATCATAGCTGCTCAAGTCCAGGAGCCAATGGATCAAGTGACTGCTCGTGTAGACAGTTTAACAAGACATGTCAGTGCCCTTGAGATGGAATAGGAGTGACAAGAAACCAACCCTGAAGTGTTGGGACTGTGTTGGCATGGAAAATAAGAGTGGAGGCACAGAAAATTAGAGTGCTTCCCACCAAAGACGCAAGAAACAAATTAGTGGCCATCTTGTGGAGTGAATGTTGCCAGATATGGAGAATCCCCATTTCAAAATGCTTCAGATTTCTGCAGTAACAGGTATTTCTAGACTGGTGGCAGTAACAGGTATTTCATCATAGGAAATAGCAATGGGGTTCCTTGCAATTTGGCCATCAATACAGGAACCAATGTTACATCATCTGAAAAGATCTGGCTCAACAGTTGAAGGAAAATCATTTGGATGCTGCCTTGCGTAACCTTGCAGACTGTGTCCGGAGATAAAATCAACATCAATGGAAAATGGAAAATTAAGATCCCATTTGGAAGGGCCACCTGACATCACATGGCATATGTAGCAAATATTACAGACCCTTGCATACTCAGATTAGACTTTGTATGGAAATACAATTTTCCCTTGGACTTTAAAAATAATGAACTGCATTTTGGCTCTAAAGACATAATCTTATTTGGAATTAATCATGGAGGAGGGAAATCTCTCCACCAGATCTAGCTCAAGACAATGTCTAATACTAGCAAGAACATAATTTTTACTTCCTGAATCTATGATCCAAAACAGAAATTCAAGGTTTAGTATAATGGAATTCTGTATATACTAATTCAAGGTATAGTATAGGGTGCAGCAAAAAGGTAGGGAGGATTTCAAATAGTGGTTGCTCGGTTTGTAAAACCGAGTATAGGGTGCACACAGTTGCATTAGTTAGACAAAAGTATGCAATTGTCGGTTATCGACATGGCTTGTAGCGGAGTGCATCGTGCTTTCGTTGTTGAGGAGTTTATTAGAAATGGGGAATTTGTAATAGCGACGCAGCATGCCTTCCATAATCAGTTTGATGTTGGTCGCCATGGCGTGGTTCCGGATGGAAGAACAATTTGTTGGTGAGTTTTACACTTCAGAGAAACAGGTTCTGTGCTTAAACGAAAATCTACTAGCCGAGCAAGAACAGGAAGAACACTGGAAAATGTGAATGCAGTAAGAGTTTCCGTACAACAGTCTCCAAAGCATTCAGCTCGTAAGCATGCAGCTGCTTTGGGAATTTCTGATAGAAGTGTTCGAAAAATTTTACACAACTCACTCCAAATGCATTCGTACATAATGATGGTAGAGCAAGAATTAAGTGAAAGAGATTTTGAAACCCATACAAATTCATGCCATGATATTCTTCAAAACATTCCCTGAGGCACTGTATTCATGTCTAGCAATGAAGCTCACTTTCACCTATCGGGTACCGTAAATAAACAAAATTTCCATTATTGGTCAGCAAATAATCCACAGGAACTTCATGAGCAACCACTTCACAGTCCAAAGGTTACCGTCTGGTGTGCAGTATCTGAGTTCAGTGTGTGAGGTCCTTACTTTTTTGAAGAAGATGGAATAACAGTAACATTTAATGGAGATCGATATTTTGATATGCTTAACATTTTCCTGCATCCAAAAATTAACAAGTTGAACAATAATTACCGAGAACATCTTTGGTTCCAGCATTATAGTGCTACATCGCACACCATGCGTCATTCACTTAATCTTCTTAAAAAAATGTTCCCAAATAAAGTGGTGTCTTTACGGGGTGATCTCGGCTGGCCGCCGCGTTCGTCTGATTTGTTGCCTTGCGACTTTTTTTCTTTGGGGTTACTTCAAATCAAGAGTTTTTACACATCGTCCGTGGACTTTAGAAGAATTAAAGGTAGACATAAGACAAGAAATTGCTGCAATTCCCCAAGAAATGATCCATCAGGTAATGACGCACTTCCGTAAGAACCTACAAGAGTGCATCAACATTAATGGCCGTCATTTAAAAGATATCATTTTAAAAAAATAACATTCCTAAATGGCATGACATGTAAATTTCAAAAAGAAATAAAAAAAGTTTTTCCTTTATGTGGTTTGCTTTTTATTGATATCCCAAATAGTACCTATCATTTTGCCGCACCTTGTATAATGGAATATCCTAAGAATTTTAACACCCTGTGAGGATTACTAGTAGCCTTAACACTCATCAACTTATCTAAGACAGTTATCCCAGTGAGAGTTGCCAATGTCAGTAATAAAGCAAAAATCATTAGGAAAGGCAAAATAGTTACAGAAAAATAGCTTATTCTAGTGATGTGTTGAATGACCCAATAATACCAATCTCTGTGTCTTTAGAGACTCTAATTGAGGTTATTGCGGAGTGCACGGAAGTGGAAGAGAGGAGTGCTACCAAACACGTCGTTAATGAATTTCATGATGTTTTCTTTTGCTCACCTTCTGACAGATCAAGCCAGTTTGGCACAGCATAGAATTTGATACCAGGGATCATCCACCAATCAAGCAATATCCAAGATGTCTACTGATTGCTAAACAGGGAGAGGTAGAAAAACGTCTAAAGAATGTAAAAGAAGGCGTCCTTATTAAACCTTCAACAAGTCCTTGGGCCTTTCCCATCGTCTTGGTCACAAAGAAATACAGTTAAATTGGTTTTGGTATTGATTATTGCTAGTTGAATGAGGTTACGAAGAAAGACAGTTACCCACTTCCTAGAATTGACGACATACGGAACACTTTTTCTGTAAGCAAGTGGTGTTTGATGCTTGATTTAAAGAGTGGATATACATCCTGAAGACCAAGAAACAGCTTTTAATACCAGACAAGTACTTTGGCAGTTCAAGATGATGCCGTTTGTGTTATATAATGCGCTGTCAACGTTTAGTCTTGAGAGGTCTTTCCTATGAAGCTTGTCTGGCACACCTTTATGACATCATCATCATTGGGAAGACTTTTGAAGAACATTTAGAAATATCAGGAAGCTATTTCAGAAATTGAAGGAATCAAATCTAAAATTAATTCCTCCCATATGAAAATTGTTCAGACAGGAAGTGACTTGCCTTGGATATGTCATCTCTGCCAAAGACCAGAAAAATGTCAGAAGTAGAAGATTGGAGACTCCCTGAAAATGTCTATCAGCAAAGAAGTTTCCTAAGGCTTTGTACCTATTATAAGAGATTTGTGAAGGACTTTTGTTCCATTGCAAGACCCCCTTCAGAAGCTGACAGAGAGAGCAAGCAAAAGTTCTAGTGGACCTGAGAATGTGAGGATGCATTTAACAAACTGAAGGAAGCTTTAACATTTGCGACTATCCTGAAGTAGTCTTTGCTGGATAAACAATTTATTGTGGACACAGATGCAAACAGTGAGAGTGCCAATGCAGTTTTATCCTGAGAAAAAAATGGTCAAGAAAGTGTCATAGCATACTGGGGCAAGTGTTTATCTAAACTGTGTCTTCACAAAAATAATTTACTTCAAAATAAGTCTGATCTATTAAACATGTGTATAATTTTTGTAAAGCTACTAATAATAATTCCACTCAATTAGTGCTACTGATAGGCTTTGTATCATGTAAGACATAAAAGATAACCATTATTTAAATTAAAAACATTTATATATTCTATCTTTGTCAAGTAAACCATGTTTTAGGAAAGGTTGCTTTTGTAATTTAGGTGTTCAAGTAGGAGGACGACCAGCAGCAGTCTCACCCGACCACAGGAAGAAGCATAATCATTCTGCATCTAGTGTTCAAGAATATTTTGAGGATTCATCTGAGGATAAATTTTTTAGGGTGAGAATTTTCAGGTGCTATCTTAGCTAATTCTAATATAGTATTAATAACAAATGTTTGTATGGAATATATTGATGTAAATTTCAAAGAGTAATCATCTTTATTTTCATTGAAATATCAAGTGCCGTTTTTGAATTCTTTGAAGGTATTTCAAAAACATTGGATTTCAAGAGCACTGGATGTTGGCAGTTTTTCACTGCACAAAAAAAGAGGGGACAATTCTATATTTCGTGTTCTACTGGGCTGATTAATGAAATTCAAAAGTGCGCGCAGTCTGGAAATCATTTTCTTACAGATTGTTAATTTGTGATTTTTGAAGCCTGAATTCAGCCCTAAAACATGAAGATACTGATTTAAAATGCTTTTAATCATGTAACATTTTTCGGTCGTTTAAAATTGTCCATAAAGGACAGCAGTTCTACCCATACGAAATCAAATATGTTTAAGAATTTGTGAATTTAACGATCATGTTGCAAGAGAATCTTTCGCTTTGGAATTCCTTGCACGGATGGCAGTGGATGGACATTGGCCATGGAGTATTTTGTGGACAGATCAATGCTAGCTTTACCTAAATGGTAATGTCAACACCCATAACTGCAGGATTAGGACCAAACAAATCCCTCATGTTATCTACCTAGTTCCACTGCATTCTCTTAAAATCACCATTTGGTGTGGAATGACAGCTAATTTCATAATTGAACCATTTTTCTTTGAAGAGCAGTCGGCAGTTCGACCTGTTACATGCACTGTGATTGCAGCTCGCTTAGAGTCAATGTTAAGATGTTTTGTGATACCTAAACTGCAGCAAGGTGTCATTTTAGACACTACGATTTTTATGCAGGACTGGGCCGCATCGCACATGTGTCACATAGTTACTTAGGCAACATTTCCCTAATGAACAGATTGGCTGACACTTCCCCACTTCTTGGCCACCCTGGTCACCAGACCTCAACACCTGTGACTTTTGGCTTTGGGGCTATTTCAAAAGCACTGTTTATGGTGATAATCTAAACAATTTGGTGGAAATAAAAGATGCGATACACCGACATGTCCGTAACATTTCTCCTGATATGCTAAGAGCTGCTGTTGAGAATGCAGTAATACGATTTAACTTACTTTTGGAAAATGCTGGACGCTACATTGAACATGCTTTGTTACATGTTTCAAAAACAATTAAACACATTTTAAATCGATGTTTTCATGGTCTGATTTCATTTAACAATATTGCATACAACGCCATTTTTCCCCTGGTGATGAGTTTTTGAACATTTTTTTTTATTATTCCCGCGGAAAATAAATTCCTATTACTTTCTGATGCAAAAGCAAAGTTTAAAGTAAAAAAAAAAAAAAAAAAAAAAAAAAAAAAAAAAAAAAACCATTTAGCAGAAGTAGCAATAGAAGCTCCTTAAGGTTATATGTTGTGCAGACATTGAAGACAAAAGTTTTAAACTTAACCAATTTATTAACAATATATAAAAATAAAAACACAATGAATAAATTTAATCAATATCAGAAACTTAAAGAGTATAACATAATCAGTATAAAAAAAATTACACTTAGATGTTCATCCATTAACCCCAAGAGTTTTTTCCTTTAAAGAATATTACACTATTAAAGACACAGTAAATATTTTACTTGATCTTTAAATACCGGCATTCAATACGCGAAAAACATATCACTGAACAGAAACTATGCGGTTATAAAGAAATTTGCTTCAATATCAATAAGTCCATGCTTTGTGGTCAAGATGACACCTGAAAAATTAAACTAAATCCTTGAGAGCACTTAAACCGGCAAAGAGCTGCTCACTGTAGTTACACACGAGAAATCACAGCTTGGAAAAACATCGCCGCTAATTCTGGAAAAACACTTGGGTTGAAGATGCCGCCTTCATGAAAACAGGATGGCGCCCACGGCAGTCGTTCACATTGTTGCCGCTTTTCAGGATCCAGAAAAAGTCATCTTTCGGAAAAGAATCATGGCACTAGTCGCTGGCTGGCATGCATCGCAATATCGTTTTCCAATGGGGGCTGGAATGGCATACCATGGAGCAAAGAAACAGGAACCAGAAGGAATAAGCCAGAGCGACGCGAGATACTTATACCTGAAGTAGACATGACGTCATCTCACTGCAATCAATCAGCTATCGGCACAACTCAGCTTTCCAGATGACGTAACGTCAAGTTTCGTTTTTGCATCTTAATTAGGCTGGAACTACAAACAGTGGCAGTGAAAAACAAAGTAGAAATAACTACTATATCCCTTTAAAATAAGAACTAAACCTTATGTATAAGTTAGAAATATTTCAAAGAGGAGAGATGATGCAGAAAAAGGGTTACAATAGGTCATATTTTCCAACACTTTCTTTACACGATTACCAAGTTTGATAACATTTGGTGCTGTAGTTTTCCTTTTCTGACCATTTCAAAGCAGAACTTTAATTATTTAAGTTAAAGTTCCTTAACACTGTAAATTAAGCTTTAAAAGTCTGACAGTTTCGGTCATGTCTCAGCTTTAAAAATATATATATATATAAATTTTTACATTAATCCTCTTAGAAAGAATGTTTTAAGTAGCTAATTTTCCCTTGTGTTATAAATTATATAAAAAACATGATCTTTAATATGATTTAGATTGTTTGCAGCTGATATAAGAATCGGGTCACTTGGTGGTACAGAATAAATGCTGCTGGAGTGTTTTATTTCTTTGCCCTTTAGCAAAAATCTTTTAATTAAAATATTTATCCTTTGGCCTTTGCTGTAAACTTTATTTATAGTTAAAATGTCTTGAAAATGAAAAGCTGTCTTCAGCTAAAATGCATTTGATGCAACTGATGTGTTAAAAAAATTGAAGAGAATGCAAAATTGATGGCAGTGTAACAATCGAAAAATCTTAATTTTCTTGTGTCAGCACTGAAAGCAAATGTAGAAGGAAATTAGGGAGAAAAATAAGCAAAAATTTGAAGGGGAATTAAGTTGTCAGAAATAGCAATATATTTTGAGAAGTTGCATGCTTTTGAATATACTTTGAGAATACTTCAAGGAATTTGGGTGTTTAAAGCCCATTTACATTTATTCTCCCCTCCCCCCCCACGTGAACAGAAATTAATTCGTTGAAAACTGCTTCACAAACTTCAAGTACCGCAACTGCAACACCATTATCGATTTTGTAAAAAATGCAGGCGAGTTTTCAATCTGCTCTAATTGGTGTAAAAAATCTATCAGATTACAGGTCCATTCATTCAGTTCAAGACATCATAGTGAAGGGCTTGCTGCAAATCACTCAGAGAAATGTAATCTCACCTTAAGACAACTGATAACAAAAAAGTTCCCTTGTTTCTGTAGGTCATAAAAAAATTTATATTTAGATATTTTTTAGATAATATTTCAAAAAATTTATGTTAGATTATTTTTTATGTTTATCATATTATTTTTTAGATACTTCTAAGCATTCGTGAGCTCATAATAAATATGGATTGAAAAATCCAGGAAATGTGAACACAGTTTTTACTGAAGAACTGAATATAGTTTCTGAAGCAAATGGGAGAGAAACACTCTAAAAGTAAAATTAAAATCAAGGCAAAAATACACAATTTTAGTTTTGCTTAAATTTGAATAAAATTATTTCAATTTCCAATTAATTATGTATCCCTTTTCTTATGTTCCCTCTTTCATGTATCCCTTTTCTTCAGAAACAAAAGGAATTATTGCAAAAGGGAAGCTGCTGCAATTGTTTTTATATTGAAAGCATGGGTCAAAGAAAATTGAGCCACGAATGCAATGACATCTGTTGAGGGTAATCAAACATGAAAAACTAAGCTATTAATATTCTGAAAAAGTTAGGAGAGATTGGAATTAATGTCGTTAGATGAAAAACTGCACCAGTACAAAATTGTAGTATCTCCTCTTTTTTGTAAATATTTTAAAATGCATATATTAAGGATTGTCATTTCACTTTTTGTAACATTATGCCGAAACCTTACTACTACTTGGCTCCCTATATCGTATTTTTCACACGTTTGCTTAGTAGTAGCTAATAATTTGTTCCAATTTTATGTTCAGTAATAATTTCATACCTGCAAAATATTATTGTAACTTCTAAATTCTGAATTTCCTTTGCAGAAATTAGAGCGTGGTGAAGAAGAAGATATTGCTGGTAATTATTTCAAGCCAAAACGTCAAGAGCAGCTGCTTAGTAAGTTCAAGGAGACAGCATACAGAGTGGGTTGTAAGTCATGTGTTTTAGGGAAATAGAACTGATATGCTTCTAAATTATATTTTAAGTAAATGAATAAAGAAAGAACCTCCCATTTTTTTTTAATTTATGAAATGGAGAAGTGTCAGGTTTAAATTAAAAAAGTATTAGATCATACAGAATTTCATTAATTTAACTGTCCCAAAAAAAGTTGTGAGATAAAAGATATGTGAATCAAAATACTAATTATAATTTGTAGTAGTTCCTTAACTTTTCTTTTTAATATGATTATTTTCCTTTTCCATTTTAAAAATAATCTTTCTTGTGTGATTCTTGCATAATGCTAATGACACAGATACTACATAAAGCTTTAGCCAGCAACAATTTAAAATTTGGGAAACAAAATTTAAAATAAAAAAATTAAAACAAGGCTTAAACCGAAACTAAATGATTTTAAATGTAGATTCAACTTAGATGCACTGCATTCTCTCTTTTGCTACTCTTCTGTCAGCATGCTTCTGCCTGCTGCTCATGTCTCCATCAAAATTAATTGCCCTAAGTATACACTGAAGAGCCAAAGTATTATGACCACCTACTGGTTAACATGCTGCATGTTTATTAGCCTGCAAGACAGCTGCTACTCGCCTTGGCATGGATGCCAAAAGTTCTTTGTAGATGACCGGAGACAGGTTGTACCAAATGTCTAAGCAGCCATCACGCAAAGTCAAAATATTCCTATATAGTGGTGTTTGAGCTCTGAGCTGCTGCTCCATGATATTTGAGATGTGCTGTATTAGGTTAAGGTACTGCAAGTTAGGTGACCAGAACATTAATTGGAATTCATCCTTATGCTCTTTCAACTACTACAATACAGTATGAATCTTGTGACATCATTGGGGCATTGTCCTGCTGGAAGATTTCATTTCCAGTTGGGAAGACAAACGCCATGTAAGAGTGCAACTGATCCACAGTTATGTTCAAATAGTCACAGCTTTCATGGTCTGTTCTACCACAAATAAGGGTCCAAGAGCCACCCATGAAAACATTCTTCAAAGCCATAATACTTTCTTTTCTTTTCACCATCGATGGAACAGCTGGCCCACTGGGTTAGGTGCTAAAGCATAATACTGCCACCACCAGCCTATGTATGACCTGCTGTACAGGGAAAGAGCAATTGTTCAGCATACTCTGACATGGCTATCAATGTAATGAATAAGAAATCATGAATTCATCCGACCAGCCAACTGTATTCCACTTATCTGTGGTCCAGTCTTGGTGTTTCTGGGCCCACTATAGGCATATTTCACAATGACACTTGGTCAACAGAGGCACACAAGTGGGACACCTGCTGCACTGCCCCGTATCGAACAGTGTCTGCGTAACTGTGTGTTCTGAAACATTTGCACTGACCTGCATTGTGTTGGTCAATCAGCTAGGCCATTGTCTGGTGCCGATTTTGCTGTACCAAGTCGGAAAGTCTCTGATGTCGTTTTTCTTTGATGATGCAGGGATGTCCAACACCTTGGCATTTACTACTTGTTTCACTGTTGTTTATCCATTTTGGATAAATACTAACAACAGCATATGGTGAACAACCTACCAGTTGTGCAGTTTCAGAGATACTCGTTCCGTGTCTTTGGACCATTACAGTCTGCTATCTATCAAATTCACTTAGATCAGCAGCCTTTCCCGTCACTCGCAAAAGTTAAGTACAAGAATGATTCCTTACCTTTTCCAGTAGTAGTTAAATACCATTCTCACTTAATCACATGCCCTGCACGTCATCCAGACGAGTTCATTGAAAAATGTGGGGATGGTGATAATGTTTTGGCTCATCCATGTATAGCAAAGGCACAAATGTGATCAAGAATGCGCATGCAAATTCTGCCCATTATAATGTGTAATTCATATTAGGAATGCTCTTCTCAAACAAAATATGTTCAGTTGACCATGAATCTGCTTTCTCTTTCCTGCCATCAAATTCTAAATCATCACGTATATGTATGTGTAGTTTCACACATTTTAAAACATTTAATATGTTTCTATAATATTTATGCACAGAATGTACTGTGTGTAAATTTCAAGGGTTCTCATATTTTGTTCTAAATCTTCATTGAAAATTGAAGATTTAGATCAATGAAGAACCTTTTTTTGAGTTCCTTGAAAATACTTCAAAAGCATTGAAAATATTCACAGAATTTTTTAATTTTAGTTTTTTGCCCTTTAATGTGCAGTATCTCATTTTTTCTTTTTATATAAGAAGAGATTAAAAGAGCATAAATATGAATCGTGCTGTTACATCTCAAATAGTAATGAATGCTTTGACTATTCTGAAATTATGCAAAAAAGAGTGTTTGTCAATTGAAAATTGTTCATCTACTGAGAATAGTATGCTATAATTAGATAGCTTGAGATCAGAGTATAATATTTTATCATAAATTCAAACTAAAATTATATCTTAACTTTAAGCAGTCAGTCCTCTTAATTATATGAATAGCAGCCTTTTTTATATTTGGTGAAATCCTTTCCATGTCGCGTAAATCTACAAAGTATTTGCTTTTAGTGTTTTCATGTTAAAAGAATTTTATCCTTATAACATTGAATAAAAATAATAAAAATGTGAAACCAATGATGCTAAAAATTGCACAAAGTTATTATTGGATGAAAATTATAATATATTGCAAAAGCCATGTGTAAAATGTTACTGGCAAAAAATATAAAGTTTCTTTTTAAATGGAATATAACTGAAAATAAATAGAAGAGTGAAGACAGATTTTATGTTAATAGAAATTCATCTGAAACTTGAAGGTAACTTATTTCTAATTTATTTTCAGAATTCTCTACATCTGTTTAAGCTTAAAATATGGAATCAACCATATAACAAGAAGTGTTTGTATCCACTAAATGTTTTTAACAGATGTTTATCTTCTGCAGTATTGAGGAAAAAGTTGCTTCTTAAAATAAAATTTGCAAATAAGAAATTAAAAAAAAAAAAAAAAAAAGATTTTGTATGCATAATTTTTCATGGGTTTTGTCAGCCTAAATATATTAAAACATTGGAAATAGTCTGAAATACTGAAATGTTTGTTGTAACAAACATTATGTTGAACTTATTTCATACATTTATTCTTAATATAATTCACTGTAGTTAATAAGCTTAAAGAAGATTTTTTTTAAATCTTTTGCCTGATACGTCTTTAATAAGGAATTTTAATTAATATAATATTTTAGCTAAGTATTTGTTTAAACTGAATTTGTATATAAAATCATGTCTGTATAAAATGTGTTTTAATTCTTATTGCATTTGTTTAATCTAAATTAATGTTTAAATATGATTACATAGCTTATCATTTAAATTGAGAAATTAGCAGTAACTCTGTCTAGTAATAGTTATTTATCTAATTAAGAAATATTCTGTATTTGTATTTATTACGTATTGTACTAGTTGTTCATTAGATCATTCAGTAATAGTCATTATTCCAATCTCTTCTAGTATTTCTAATTTTTTAGACTATGTTTTGATTAGTTTCATATTATTTCACACCTCCTCAAATAATGTTCATATAGCATTAAAAATGTGAAAATTATCTTGTTATTTGGTGTAAGATATTCATTATAACTCTATTAAAAAAGGTGATATTTTCATGGCTAGACATAATTATACTAGTGTACAAAATCTAAACAACTTTTCTGAATTTGGCCATAATTCTGCAAAATATTAACAGGGAGACATGAAATTCATACTACAGAGACCACAATGTAGTACTTAATGGATGAAGAAAATATAATAGCAAAAAATTGAATGGAGCACATACAGTACAGAATGAATAGAAAATGGCTTTGATGACTGACACTGCTAAAAAAAAACAAAGGGGGACAGTTATATATCTCCCATTCTACTGGGCCGATTCCCGATATTCAAATTGCATTCTTCATGTCTCGAAAGTGCGACTTAGGATATATATTAGATATACAGAGTTGCCAATCTCCTGATTTAGGCCTCACGATTTTTATGGAACTTTTCTTAATGCTTTGTTATATGAACAAACAAAAAAAAAAAAAAAAAAAAAAAAAAAAAGTGATTTTGGACGTCTGAAAGCAACTGAATTTTCTCTAGATTATATCTAAAACAAAATCTTGCGAATCAGATGAGAATTTCTGCTTTGTGAGTGACAGCATACGTATCCAGAAACGTCGTTCTCCAGTTCTCCAATGGGCATCGAGCTCCATTGCGTGTCATCTGGCATATATTAGCTAATGAGCACAAAGCAAGCTCAAGGTCGTTATTTGGATGTTCTTTCGTTATTTCGTTCATCTTGTCCTGAGTTGTGTGAAAACACGCCTTCGGGAAATAGTTTTAGAAATTATCATCTTTTGTTATGTCTGCGAGAAAGGTGAAATACTCATGCACATTTCAAAAATCGTACACAGTTGACTTTCCTTCCGTTATTTCCTCAAGGAAATGTAATAAATTTGCAATGTGTACCGTCTGTTGTTGCAATTTTTCGATTTCGCATGGTGGAAGGGCGGATGTTCTCAAACATGTGCATACACAAAAACACAAGGAGAACGTGAGTTTTGAAAAAAAATGAAAAATTAAATTTTTCTTCGGAAGCAAAAGACCAAAAAGTGATTAATGCAAAATGTCTGTTCTCTGCCTTTTTACTCGAGCACAACCTGCCACTGAATGCATCGGATCATGCTGCAGCTTTATTTAGAAAAATGTTTCCCGATAGTGAAATCGCTAAGAAATACTCAAGTGCAAGGACCAAAACAGGTGCAATTGTTAAAGAAATTGGTTTGAAAAATAAATTTTCAGTTATTGATTACATTTAAACAGCTTCGATCTGCCTCTCTACGGATGGAAGCAATAATACCGATTCAAAACTGTATCCAATTGTTGTTTCTTTTTTTAATCCAGAGTCTTCAGAAATTGAGTGCAGTTTACTTTCTGTCCCCACTATAGAAGGACATTCGACAGGCTTTAATATAGCACAGCTAATTATTAAACTTTAAAAGAAAATGCACTCTCTGGATAATTGCTTAGCACTTGGTGCCGATAATGCACCAGTAATGGTAGGCTTGAAGACTAGTGTTGCAAGCATCTTAAGAAAGGCAAATTCAGATTTGCAGATTATGAGGTGTACCTGTCACCTCTTAAATTTAGCAGCTGAAAAAGGGGCAGTTTCTTTACCAATAAATGTGGATGAACACATTGTTGATATTTATTATTATCTTGAAATGAGTTCTAAAAGAAAGGAAAAATTGAAACAGTTCCAACAGCTGCGTAATACTGAAATGAGAAAAATTTTGAAACATGTGTGTACACGCTGGCTGTCTGTAAAGAAATGCTTATCTAGAATCCTCGATCAGTGGAACCCACTTCTTGCATTTTTTAAAGAAGAAGTAAATGCTTCGAGAGTTAAGATAAAAGGCTCTATTGAAAGTTATAAAATACCTAAAGTAAATGGAGATATAGTTACTACTTCCATTGTTAAAAATAGGTTTGAGAAAAATAAAGAAATTTCTGCATCATTCAGCAATTCAACTGGCAGTTCTCAAAATAATACTGCAAAATATAAGTGTAAAGCTGATACAAATTTCTCTCAAAATAAAAAAATTGCTCAACACACAAAACATTTTCCGATTACTGTAAGTTTATCTTGTGAAGAACGAATATTTATGTTTTTTTCTTTGGACCTTAACAAAGCTTTTTGCTTTTTTTTACAATTCATTTTGCCATCATTTGATGTTCTTAACACAATTCTACAAAGCAGAATTCCATTAATTCATGTTTTGCAATCAATGATTTATGATCTGTTTAAAGACATTTTATCAAAGTTTGTAAAACCAGTCTGTGTTTTGTCTTGTAATTCTATATATGATGTGATTTATGGTGAAATAGAAAATCAGAAGAAAGATGAAGATTTGCTAATAGAAGCTGCAACTACAAAAGTAGTGGAAGAACTTTCAGAAGAAGACAAAAATAAGTTTTATCTTCATGTTAGAAGTTACTTCTGTCGAGTATGTGATTACATACTACATAAATTTCCAGTCAACGATGAAGTGATTTTGCATGCTAAAGTTTGTGATGTTTCTGCTCTAGCAAATGCGTCTTTTTCTGATATAAGGTACTTTTTGAACAGATTTCCTGTGTTACTTCATTTAGTCATGAAAGATGATGATGTTGATGTTGCTACTGATATACTGCAGTCGCTATTTTGCAGTTTACAATTAGAAAACTTGGATGAAGTTATAAAATCAGCTAGCATTGACACTCAGTGGAGTTTAATTGGAAAACTGAAAGGTGCTGATGGAATTTTAAAATATAGTGAACTGTCTAGAATTATGTTTGCCATCTTGACAGTTCCCCATAGTAGTGCAGAGTGTGAGAGGATTTTCAGTGTTGTTGCGAAAACGAGGACTAAATTTAGATCTAATATTAGTGATGACACATTAGAAAAACTTTTATTAGCGAAAGCAGGCCTACGTGGCAATTGCTATGAACAAAATTATGAAGTTTCTTTCTTAACGAAAGCAAAATCTGCCACTGTTCATAACATTTGTACAAAAACTGATTAAAGTGTCTTTTTTTTTTCTTTTTTTTTTTTTTTTTTTTTTAACTATGCAAGTAATAAAAATGTTTTTTATGTCTAAGGTATTTTTGTGTTGCTTGCATTTCAGACTTAGTAACTATTTAAAGTTAATTAATTAAAAACTATATTTTTATCATTTAAAAAGTCTTTTTAAACATTGTGAAAAATCTCCTGATTTCTTAAAAAAATCTGATTTTTGAGTCTCATAGGTTGGCAAGTATGAATTTATATATAGCACTATTCTAACATAGGTATTTTGACACAAATTCGAACTTTTTCTGAAATAACATACAAATTTTTTTTTACATATTTCAATTCTATGAGTCAAATTATGCCTAAATATTAAATTTTGTAAAATTTTGGTACGAAATTTCCGGAGAAATTCAACAATTTACGTTGGCGCTTTTTTTTTATTCAATTTGTGCCAAAATTAGTTCACTTGGTGAACTTCTTAATATGTGGCAATCTATTTTCATTTCCATTTTTACATAGTGCGCGAGAGGAAAAAAAGACTCGATCATTCCTTCTTTCAAATAATGTTCTTTATATTATATTTTTCATTGTTATTAATTTTAAGCAGTTTTTTTTTTCTTTTTCGAATTTCATTTTAATTGTTTACTTTGCATAGTTTCTTTCGAATAACTGTTTTAAAAATTTCTATTTACTCATTCGAACTGCGTAGTTTAAATCAAAGGTGCATTGTTTATTTTATTTTATTTTTTTTTTTTTTTTCAAATAGTTTTCTTTATACTATATTTTTAGTCACAGTTACTATTTTAGGTAATTTTTAAGTTTTTAGATTTTTATTTTGTTAGTGCTGCATTATTTCTTCAGATAATTATTTTAAAATTTTCAATTTATTCATTCGAACTGAGCATTTTAAATATATTTATTAATATAAATTTTCCAGAATTTGATTTTATTTATTTGAATTACGTTTCTTTTGGAAGAATACTTTGTAACCCAGACTATGATGCATTTGAAAACTGCATATATTAAAAAGAGAAAATACAGTAAAGCACACTTAACACGCCTTTCAATGTTCTGTTCAGAAAAGATATATATAAATAAGAGAGATATATAACCGACATTTTAACTTAGGATGACTTGCATACACTACTTTAAACGGTTTTTCTTCAGGCATTCTGCTTTATTCTTGCTCTTTATCTTCAGTCATTCTGCAAGTATATTAAAAAGCATCCAACTTTTCGAAAAATCTTGGAATTTCTGACAATGATTTTAAATAAAGTTATCACCCTCCATTTCATAAAAGCCCACAACCCGCCAAGCGGTAAAGTTGCTGAACACTGGTACTTCACTCCGGGGTTCGAATTCCGGTAAACGAGCTGGTTGCATGGGCTTTTTCGTGGATTTTCTCATGCGTAACGTGTATGCCAGCTGGTTTCCCTTAGAAAGCTCTTCACGAAGGCATCCATCCTTTTAGGCAGATAGTTCTGCTTTGCCATAACTTAAAAATCCAATTCAAACCATTTCATCAGTATTTAAGCCAGAGCCTTTATCAGTCTTTAGAGGTTAGCATTTTGAAGGTATGAGATGTAAGGAAAGGCTGGTTTCATCAAGAGGTTTTGGTTTATTTAATTGTTTTGAAGCACACTAGGTCTATCTGCCTAAGGGGAGGGATGCCTTCGTGGAGGACTTTCTAAAGGAAACTGGTTTGTATACACGTTACACATGGGGAAAACCACCAAAATGCCCAAGCAGCCAGCCTGTTCGCGGGATTCGAACCTCGGACCGAACTACCCGTCTAAAATCGAACCATATAGTCTAAAACCAGTCGCTCTTCACTTTAATCTGCAATGATATCATTTTTGTCTTTTCTGTTAACACAAGATGGTGTACATGTCCAAGTGTTTTTTCTTTGAACACCTAAATTCTTTAAAGTATCCTGAAAGTATATTCAAAATTGTCAACTTTTTGAAACATCTTGGTATGTCTGATAGCCAAATTTCCCTTCAAACTTTTGCTTACTTTTCTCCCTGATTTTCTTCTTTCCTTCTACAGTTATTTTCAGTGCTCACACATGAAAATTAAGATTTTTCAATTGCTAGACTCCCATAAATTTCGCATTCTTGTCAATTTTTTAAAATATCAATTGCATTAACTGTGTTTCAGTTGAAGACAGCTTTTCATTTTCTAGACATTTTAACTATAAACAAAGTATAGAGCAAAGTCCAAAGGATAAATATTTTAATTAAAGGATTTTTTGCTAAATGACAAAGAAATAAAACATTGCATCAGTGCTCATTCTGTACCACCGAGTGACCCGATTCTTATATCAGATGAAACAATCTAAATTATATTAAAGATCATGTTTTTTATACAATCTATAATATGAGGGAAAAATTAGCTTCTTAAAATATTCTTTCTAAGAGAATTAATATAAAAATCTATATTTATATATATATATATATTTTTTTAAGCTGGGACTTGAACCAAACTGTCAAACTTTTGAAGTTTCATTCATGAAATGTTGCCTAAGTAACTGTGCAACACATGTGAGGTGGGGCCGAGCCCTGCGTAAAAATTTTAGTATCTAAAATGCTACGTTATTGCAGTTTGTGTATCACGAAACATTTTAACATTGACTCTAAGCGAGCTTCAATCACAGTGGTCCAGCTGTCGACTGCTCTTCAGAGAAAAATGGTTCAGTTATGAAACTAGCTGTCATTCCACATCAAAGGATATGGAATGACTGCTATGCAATCGAATGCAGTAGGAGAATGCAATGCAACTAGGTAGATAACATGAGGGATTTCTTTGGCCCAAATCGATTGAAAGCATTTTAAATCAGTATCTTCATGATTTAGGGACGAATTCAGGCTTAAAAAATTACAAATTAGCAATCTGTAAGAAAACGATTTCCAGATTGTTCTCACTTATGCAAGTGATTTGCGATCTTACATTTTCTAATCGCTAATTCGCAGTTTTTCACAGACGAATTTCTCCCTTACACAGATGGCACACTCGACTGTTATTGAATTTAGCACCTTTAAATTTTAATTTGCTTACTTCAAAGTTTCTTAAGGGTATACAACATTTTAAACCAGTGTAACAAAAGGTTAAGTTAGATTCCGACCCATATTTCGTTTAACAACATTGCATACAGTGCCAGTTTTCCCCTAGTGGAGTGGTTTCGAACTTTCTTTTTTTCGCGGAAAATAAATTCCCATAACCTCCTTTACACGGTTACCAAGTTTGATAGCATTTGATCCAGTAGTTTTTCTTTTATGACCGTTTCAAAGTGAAACTTTAATTATAACCACCCTGTATGTTATTAAATTTTAATTTGAAGCTATGCATTATATGTGTACCATGCGTAAGATTTTCGCTTTTATGGAAAAAATAAAGAATAAAAGAAAATATACTTAGGATAATGGACCAAAACTGAAAAAGTTTCCCCTCCCTTCGAAAATAAAATATTGAAACTTTGACCTTGAATTTATTGGATTATCGAAATATTCAATTTGACTTAGCTTCTAAGTCCTAGTTCTGACAACAATTCCGTCAAAAATTCCAAATTACTGAAGCTGAAGTAAAAGGTTTAGTATATATTCACTGTATGTTAATAAAGTAATCAGAGTGTAATAAAAATAGATTATAGAATTTACGCTGATGCAACTTTTTGTCTGAATGCACAACATGTATTGGAAGAGAAGGCTTGTAAAGACCTGTATTTGTCATGCCTCTAAAAGTAGATGTCATACTCCTTTTGTCTCTTCAATGTCAAAAAACTTTCCTTTGAGAGGCAACTTTAATTTTTTTGGGGGGAAAAAAAAACACAAGAAGACAAATTTGAAGAACATGCAGGACGATTGAGTACACATATTTATTTTCGGAACAGAAGCGATTCTCTGATTGCTTATTGAATAATGAAAAGATGCATTGTCATGCAATACAAAACATTTGGAATACGTTTTCTGACTGAATAACATAAGATTAAAAGTCATCTGCTTAATTCACAGCCATTTACAAGTCAACTACTCGGGCAATTGCAGAATCATTTTGATCCTGAAAGACAAACCTAATATCGCTGGATTTAAACACTTCTTTAATCTTCCGAGAACATTCCTTTTTTAGCTCATATTCCAAGAATATTAAGTGAATACAATTATTGCAAAAGAAATTGAATATTCATTTGCACTATGGCTTGGTAGTTTACTAACGTGTTAACAAAACTTAAATTCTGCTTTTTCTGTCTAAGAATACAACAATATTTTAAATATTTACAAATAAAATATTAAATTGGAGATTTAATTGGAGCCTCATCAGTGGCCTAGCATTTAAAGATTGTTAAATACTAATTGTTTGTTGCGAAGTCTAACCCAGGCTGCATGGTTGGTTTTCGTAGATTTTAGGTTCTCTTTACAAAGGTTCTCTACGAAAGCATCTTAACTAAATAGTTCCCGTGTTCTTTCTGTGTTCAAATAACCAACTAACCTAGTTTAAGTGCGATTTCCAAGTGAAGTTACTAGCAAAACCTGAATACTCATAAAAAATCATGTAGCTTGCCAATCGGGAGTAACATGAAAGATATGGCGCCAATAATTGAATTGCTGTTACAGTACACTGTTTCTAAACTTAGATGGTCATTCCTTAATTAAATATAATTGATTTGTAACTTCTACTAGAGCTGACAGTAAGAATTGAAGTGGAAATAAATAGTATCGTGTGCAGTCTTGATTAATATAAAATTAGAAATATTTGCATAGAAAAATATTTGCATTCAGACAAAGTTTTTTGAAATATTTGCAATTACTTTATCAGAAGGATTTATTAATAACCATAATAATTACTTATTATATTACTGATGATTAGAATTCAGTTCTTGACAATTACATTCTAAACTAGAATTTTAAGGATATAATGAAAATTATGCATAAAAATACGTAGCTATGCATAAAAATACATAGGTAAGTTGAAAAATAAGTTTCCCCTGTCGAATGTGGTCAGAGTTGTGTATGAAGTCAAAAAATAGAATGAGACATTAAAGATATGACATACCTTTATTTTTCCACATAGGTACCAAGTACATTGAGCCATTTGTCATATCGCTTGATAAGCTTCAAAAAGCCCTCCAGGAAAAAATCAGGGCTTTGCATATGGAAGAAGCGTTGAACGGCTTGTTTCACTTCAGTATTGCTTCCAAAGCGCCTTCCCCCGAGATTTTTCTTCAAAGCCGGAAACAGATGGAAGTCGCTTGGTGCGAGATTAGGACTGTATGGCGGATGGTGTAGGCGCTCCCAACCAAGAATTGCAATATGGTTTTGCGTTGCCGTCGCCGAATGTGGTCTGGCATTGTCATCCAACAGCAGAATGCCAGATGTGAGAAGGCCAGGCCGCTTTTTCCAAATCGCCTCTTTCAATTTTGACAGGGTGTCACAGTAGTGCATAGCATTGATGGTTCCCACCTCCAAAAAGTCCAGCAACAAAACTCCTTGGACGTCCCAGAAAACTGTGAGGAGCACTTTACCTGCAGAGGGAGTTGTCTTGAACTTCTTTCGGACAGGTGATGATGGATGTTTCCACTCCATAGATGCGGCCTTCGATCCTGTCGTGAAATGGTGGACCCCCGTTTCATCCCCCATCACAATCCGAAACAGAAAGTCATTGCCATCTTCATGGTAATGCACAAGATGTTCCAGGCTGACCTCCATGCATTGTTCCTTGTGTGTCGGGGCACCCATCGTGCTGACACTTTTCTGTATCAAAGAATGTCGTGGATGATGTTTTGAGCTCGCTCATGTGAGATTCCAAGTTCTTCCGCTACTTCATCGATGGTGATACGCCGGTTCGCTCTAATCATGTCATCTACCTTCCTGACATTTGCATCTGTAGTGGCCGTGCGCGTCCATCCAGCTCTCGGTATGTCCTCCACTTGCTGACGTCCGTCACTGAATGTGCGACACCATCTCCGCACCATTTGCTTCGACATCACACCTGGCCCATAGACTTCCACGAGGCGGTTATGAATTTCTGTTCCTGATACTCCATGTGCCCATTCATAGTGGATAACCGCTCTCACTTCCTCCTTTGACCACGAATTCAAAACGCACCTTCTCTCCATACCTACCAGGGCTCAAATGAGAGGCTGGTCTCCGCTTTGCACAGGCACTGCTACAGTGCCATCTGCTTGATTTGCAGCGACCTCTACCCAGTGGTGTATCGGTGACTTGCACGTTTTCCTGCTGTGTCGCCTTTCGCCCATAGCCGTTCAACGCTTCTTCCATATGCAAAGCCCTGATTTTTTCCTGGAGGGCTTTTTGAAGCTAATCAAGTGATATGACGAATGTCTCAATGTACTTGGTACCTATGTGGAAAAATAAAGGTATGTCATATCTTTAATGTCTCATTCTATTTTTTGACTTTCATACACAACTCTGACCACAGTCGACGGAAAACTTAGTTTTCAACTTACCCTCGTACATTTTAGGATAAAACATGAGTTGATTTTTTATGTTTAAAAACTTCTTAAATTCATTTAATAAGCATCGTAACCTCGTTGTTAATTGAATCCAGAATGTTGGGTGTCATGTATATAATTATTCTTACTTGTCCACAGAACCTGCTGACTTATCCAGCTATTAAATAGCTGCAGAATATTTCTACATAACCATTGAACTTCCATTAATTCGGTCTCTAGAGGGTTGTATGTTTATATCATAATTTGACTTTTATAAAAATGATTATTGTAAATCTTATGTTTCTATAAAAATATACTGTGTGCTTTAAAAATATGGATGATAGTATCAGCTGCTCTTTCAGCCACTTCATAAGCAACAGCTTGTTTAGAAATAACTTATGCAGTTAATGTCATAAAATATTTTCATAAAATTCAAATGAACATAAAACGAAAGTTTTCAGTTTTAGACAATTCGATTTAAACGAAGTTAAAGTAAATTATCAGACGATAAAACGCTGAAGATAAAAATTTACTCTTACAAATATTTTTTTCTAAAAAAGGAAGAAAGAAAGAAATTTTAAAAAATAGTTTAAAATTTGAGTAATATCATCTATAATTTAAAAAAATAGCTTTTCATATAATATTAATAAATATTTATTACACATCATTGAGGGAAAAAAATTTCATATATAATTAATTCTCCATAAAATGTTATTTGAAATTTAAGATTAAAAATAGCTGTGGGAATTCGCTGTAACAAAAATCCATAAACCACATTTGGCGTTATTATCGCTCAAAAAGAAGATGCCAAATTTCAAAACGCGAAAATATGTAAATTCTTGTATATCTTAGAAAATTTTGAATAAAAAAATATAATTTTTTGCAGGTATGCTTAAAAATACACTTACTTTAGGATGACGGTAAAAATTTTATACGTTATAATTCAAAATGTTCTTCGAAAAATTTATAAAAATTATTTAAAAATAGAAATTTAAAAAATAAAACACAAAA
Source organism: Stegodyphus dumicola (assembly GCF_044657685.1). NCBI lineage: Eukaryota > Metazoa > Arthropoda > Arachnida > Araneae > Eresidae > Stegodyphus > Stegodyphus dumicola. The sequence continues at coordinate 97,541,875 of NC_140776.1, read as the reverse complement.
AAAATGGGTAAATTTTATTTGGAATGAACCTAAATTTTGAAATGTGAAAGGAAAAAATCAAAAAAGTATAATAAAAAAAGAGATATTAATAAATATTTACCAAATTTAATTAACATTGAGGAGCTAAAATTTTGAGAGCTAATATTTTAAAAACTAGTCGTAGGATTTTTACAAAACGTAGCATTCTGGCATAATTTGAGTCGTAGAATCAAAATATGGAAAAAAATTGGTATTTTATTTCAGAAAAAGTCCGATTTTGTGTCAAAATACCTATGTTAGAAAAGTGCTATATATAAATCTAATATATATCCTAAGTCTCGCTTTCGAGACATGAAAAATGCAATTTGTATATCGTGAATTGGCCCAGTAGAACGGGAGATATAGCACTGTCTTTTTTTTGGGGGGGGAGCAGTGTACAATTTCACAATTTCACTTTGAATGTGTGGAAATGGCCTTCCTTTCATCTTTTTAAGTTGCTATGCATTGCACTTGCTCATGCATTTTACATACCCTTATATACCCTCTGATATCATGGTGCTGATAATTGCATATCCATTACCATTCTACTTAGTTTTTTATTATACTGATTTCAAAACGCCCTTTCCAAGTATTTCATGGTTTTTTGTTAATAAATAATTTTTTGCTTTAGTTTTGCAAATTAGGACATTTCAGAATTTGAAGCCATCCACTAGATTTCACACTTCAGGGGACTTGATCTTTCCAATAGAAGTGAAATAATTTAATTTCTGTCCTTTATATGCAGCACCATCAGAAAAACATTCATGAAGTGGTATATTAAGCAGTGTTATTTATAGTATAACATCTTTATAAATTTTTTGAAATCCAAGTTAATAGGGCAACAATTCAAAGACTTTGTCATCTCTTTGGAAATAAATCTCCTTAAATAATTCAGAGAATGTGTTCCAAGACTGCTTTATAAAAATTACCAAAGTCCCTGATTGCCATAAGTTATTGTGTTGCCTGAAATCATTATCATTAAGGTGACTATTTTTCTAAAATAAATATATTTTGGAAACTTCTTGAAGCTATCTTATACAATGCTTTATTATTTTATCTCATTTTGAAAAAGTCAATGAAAATACTTATTGAATTGGTCATAAAATGTGTATATCTAAGCATATATCTTTCTTTTATAGCCAATAAAGAAGCAATAAGTTTGATGAATGGTTCCACATCATCATTTGTGAAAGAAAACAACACCATCAATTCTCTGAACTTTTCCAACTTTAATGGTAGTTTAAATGGTTCCTTAAATGGTCCTACACCTCTCATACAACCTTCCAGCCAAGAATCAACTCTGACATTCCGCAAGCCAACAAAACTCGAGGCCTTACCTAATGGTGGGGGAGATCTGTACAAGAGGGGTAAACGGAAAATTCGGACTAATGTTGGATCCATGGAGTGGCCAATCTGACGGCCTCCGTCCCCCAGTGAACCAGTACACAGTGAGTACAGGGTGCTAAGGACGGTTCTGCCGCCCATCCGTCCTAAGTCAGATAAGGGGAGCGTTGCCCATAACTCATAAATTATTTGCCTTGCACATACTTAGGGTTGTCACTTCCTTTGCTTCTTTAGAAATTATACTACATAATTTTGCACATATTCTGATTTTGTGTATTTTGTCACTTTTAATTATCTTTAGCTCAAGATTTGCTGTTTGTATGATGTTATATGTTAAGAAATGTTATTTAATTGTTTTAGTAATTATCAATTTTATGTAAAACCTAACTTAATCCTTAGAACTTTTTGCTCAGGTTTCAGAAATCTGATACTTTTGTGATTTCTTTTTAGTAATTTTTTAGAAACATTTGCCAAGTGATGCAGTCTTGGTTTTAAATTAATGTTTGGAAATGTTCTTTTTTGTTACGTCAAAAAAAGACATTACTTTTTCATTCTATTACAGTAACACAATAATACTGGTAGGAGTAAGAATGGGAACAGTGAATCAAGTTTGCTAATTTGAAATGCATCAATGCAATAGCAAATGATCTACTGGATTAATGGTTTCCTAATTTTTTTTTATTTGCTGGTTATTATAAGAGAGGTAATACAAATTATAAAAGGTTTTTTTTTTTTTTTAAAGTTTGAAATATGTCAATCCCCTAATCCCCCTTGCTGAAGCATCCAAATATAAAATGCAGGATGTGACTTCAAAATGTTCAAAGTAAAATGTATTCAAATATTGCATAAAATAACAAAATATACGGTGTTATAATCAGAATTAAATTTATAATTGGAAAGAATTATCTATATCAAGAAAAGCTATAGAAATACAGAAAATATTGCTTGTTTGGTAATTAAAAATAAATGGAGGATGAAATTACTGAGGTGTTTAATGTAAAGATATTCACATAATATTGTGAATAACAAATTATGGCAATTGAATAACTTTTATTGCTAGTAGATATTCATGAATATGAAAAATTTTAGAAATATCCAAAAATCTTAAAAATTAATCTTATTAATTTAAAAGTTCTAAAACTATCAAATATGAGCATTTAGAAATCAAGGGCATGTTTTACAAATTTCAAGAATAATTATTTCATTATTTTATCAGTTTTCATTTGACAATTAATTAAATCATATAGCTTTGGACAAAATAACTGAAGTGAAATTTTCATGTTGATTTCAAGTTACCTGAAGTATTTATTCTGTAATGTGTGTTTTGGGATTTTGTTGGCAACCCTATATAAGAGAGGCCTTTGATTTAGAGCATTTTTAAGCTACTGCAGCTCAGAACTTTGAAGTTCTGTGAAAACTTATAGTATTGATAAATATCAAGTGCCAGAATTCAAAGCATCCTTACTCCTGTGCTGATTTACTTTTAGTGTGGTACCTATAATATTTATTGCAATTATTCACATCATGGTATCTGAAAAATATTTTTATACATCTGTAAGTTAATTTTTCTGTTTTTTCTAATTATATACTATAAAGAGCTTTACTACTTTTGTTAAAAAATGGTATGTTCAATGTGATATTATACTGATAAATAATAATTGTGTGATGAAAATATGGTGTTAATAATTTATATAGTGTAAAATAAATTTTACACTGTAGGAATTATTAACATTTTCTAGTCATATTTTAAATATTTTTCTAATTTCAAGAAATATTTATAAAATTGTGATATAATTTATATATTTGTGTTGTGATTTTGTAGCTATATTACTCAAATAATAAGAAAGGTACCATTAAAATAGTAATTATCAGTCACTGGGGGACAAATTAGTGCCTATTTTTTGTAAATAGATTGATGTGAATAAGATTTTTATATTTGTTAAAATTGTTTGTTGTCCACAAATTGAATGTTTTTAGTATAAAGCTGGGTTAGGGTCCTAATAGTAATTAAAGTTTAGTCAACAATATTGATATTTCATATGTTGTATGTTATGTAAATTAAAGCTATATTTCATATGTTATATGTTGAGTAAATTAAAGCTGCAGGTTGTTGAAGGTTTAAAAATTTAAAATTGAACTATTATTAAAATCAATTTTTCATGTTTTTCCTGTTTTTGAACATGTTGCTGTGTTCTTAGTCATAAAGAATTATATATGCCATTTTATCTAATGTATATATTTGTTTGCATTATATTTTAGCATCTCAGTTTTCATTTTATTAAAATAATGCTTTGCTTTCATTTTTAAAAAATTGAATTTTTTTTAATTAAAATAAATTTTGCGAAAAGAATAAATATTTAAGCTTTTCTGCAAATTATAGTTTTCATTAATGTTAGAATTGTGGAAGGAAAATAAATATGCATTAGTCTCTATTTCATAAAAAAAAAATCGATATTATATGCGATTTAAACATTAATATGGTTACAGGCTGCAGTTTTAAAATATAATTTATTATTTTTTTTGTTACAGTAATCTATAATAAATATTTCTGAAATTCATTTATAATTCTAAATTTTTTTAGAAAGCTTTCTTAATCAGGTGCTCTGTAAAATTTTCATGAACCAAAATAGGTGTTGGAAAATTGGTAGTTCTCTTACAGTAACCTGCAATGTGCTTGCGATATGTAAATGAAAGATTTAAGGGACTAGAAATGACTGTCCATTTTCTGATGAAGCTCAATTTTTGTAGAAGTGAGATTTATGTAATTGTGTAGTTATTTATTCATAGAATGAATTTTGAAAGAGAAAAAGATAGCATTCCAACTTTTTTTGCAGATTATACTAGAATGAAATATATGAGCACTTCTATTATTCTACTATTCAGCCCTTTTTGATCTTCAAGGATGACTGTCTTAATTGCTCATAATAGAATCACTAAATGTTCTCATTATTATTGAAAAACTTAAGCAGTGTAGTACGAACATAATTTACATCAAACATTTAATTTGAACATAAAATGTTCTTAATGAAATATTATTTATTATTGCTTAAATAATTTTATCTGAAAATGTGATATATTGTCTCTTGTTTTTTCATATTTTTTGTTTTATATTTTAGTAGTGTTATATTTAGAAAAGATTTCTAGTCGTATTTACAGAAATGATTATGTGTTAGGTGTATTTGTTGTTCTAGTCATACAATGATCTTAAATTAATATTTCCAACTTAATTATATTTGAAAGAATTTTTTGATATTATATTTTATTTTGTCATGCATTCAATTTCAAAGCTAGAAACAGTTTTAAAGCATAAAAATCTCAGTGAAATTGAAGAAAGTTTGAAAGAGTATAGTTTGTATAGAGAACAATGTTTGTGTATTTTATTTTGTATGTTTTGCATTCTATCATAAAGCTAAGGGAATTACTGTATAAAATTACACTAAATTCTAAGAAAAGTTTGCTAAAATATATATATAGTTTGAAGACGACAGTATTTGAGGAAATATTTTTAGGCGTATTTTATTTTATTATTTTGCAAATTGCATTATAAAATAACACTAAATTTCAAGAAAAGTTATAATTTGTGAAACAATGCCACTGACTTTTATAAATTGGTGAAGGACTATTTTGGAATGACATAGTTATCTATCTCATATATGATATAGGGTCCTAGCTGTTTGTTTATGTGTATATGTGTGTGGTTAAAATCTTCTTGAAAATTATGGAATGACTTAATATTATTAACTTTGAAGATTATTAACTTTGATATCTTTTTGTAATAAAGTGGAACACCAACTATTTATTACATTTGTATATAGAAAAAGTTCTTATGCAAATGGTAGAGCAAATAAATTATGAATATTAAATTCGAATTGTTGTAAACTGTGTGATGTGCATGGGATGAAGAAAATATATATTTTAATACATTAGAATCTTGGATGCGACCAAAAGCTCACAAGAGATATTTTAATAAATGATTGAATTAATTGCGTACTTATTTCAGTTAAATAATTTGTTAAGCTCTTTTTAATTTGGAATTATTGCTTCTGTTTTTATTTCTCTGTATTTAAAAAAAAAAAATATGCATACTGGCTATATCTTAAATAGCATGTTTTCTGTGCATACAGTTGTTAATGTGTTTAAATAGTATGTATTAGATTAGTATAATGCTTACTTTTTTTCTTTTACTGTAATTTAAAGTTTGATATAACTTCAAATATAACTTTGGTGCAAAATCCGACATTCAGTCATAATTTCATAGTCTGTAAATCAGTTATTAAAAACGTCTTTTTTCTTTCCTTTCCTCCTTTCTCATCTGAACAATAAACATTCATAATTATGTGTCATAAATCACAAAGCCATGGAGAATGCACAAATAAAATTTTTGTTAAAAATGGGATGTTATGGGTCCCTACCCCTCTTTAATAAATTTGTTTGCTTAAAGATGCCTCTATATTGGGAATGTTGTGCCATATATTGATTTCCCGGTGAAAAATTATTATTTACATTCCAACATTTATTATACAAAATGTTGGAAATTGAGTAATTATTCTTGCAAATTGTATTAAATTATGTATAGTATTTAATGATCTGCGTAATTATTTTTGGTGACGTTGTACAATTTTTTTTTTTGTTAGTTTACTGTCATGCGTCATTCCTGTGCACAATTCTCAACTACATTAGTTGATATTTTAAACACTTCATTTTGTATTCAACTTATGAATCAAAGGTCAGTGTATTATTGTTCATGTAAAACCTATAGGAACTCATTGTTCAGGGTTTATCATTTATTATAATTGCTCCAGAGATTGAAAGAATGAGATATTTTGAATATCTGGTACAAAGAGTGATATAAATAAATGTAGATAATTGATGTAATATATATTTCCATATTGTTGGAAAAAGTTGTACAGATGTAAAAAAAAAAAAAAAAAAAAAAAAAAAAAAAAAAAAAATGCTAATAAAGTAATTTTTTAACAATAATGTTGGCTTAATTTTTTTCTTGAGGCTGGCTTTGTCTGCAGACTTAATATTTCTTAATAGTTTACAGCTTTTAATTTTATTTTCAAATTTAAGAAAGAATTTTTAACAGTGTAGATTAACTTTTAAGTTTTTGTTTCATCTGAAATGCTTGTTAACTGAATATTTTCTGTATTGCAAGTTTTAGATTAATAATAGTTGGAACATTTTAATATATGATCATTTCAAAATTTATTATGAAAAAAAAAAGTTTAAAAGTTTAAATTTCCTTGCCTCTTTTAGTGTACCTTTTTTTCCTCTGTCTTAAGTAGACCTTTCAGGGTTATTTATAAATATTATTCATGTACTCAAGTAATGTTTTAGGTCATATATAATAATAATTACAATAAATAATTAATAAATAATCTTAATGAAATCTGCTATATACAAAAAAAAAAAAAACATTTTTTTTTTCTAATTAGTCCCTTGGTGAAGATTTCTATGTCTGCTGGATGCAGTGAATTTTGAAATTTATTTTATAAAATGGTAATCATTGCAATGACCGAGATATTCATTCTCAAAAACTTGCATTTTTTTTTTTTTCCACCGTGGAAGTTTCCCGCCACCACAAATATCGTCTGTGCAAAGAATTCCCATTGGCATGTTTAATCCTATTTTGTCAAATGATTTTTGGCATTTGAAAGAAAGAGACTTGCTTTAGAACGCTATATTGTGAAATTTGTAAAAAAAGTATTGTTATCATATAAGGTATCTTAAATGAAACTATCACGTTACGAGACTAGAACCATCATTTACTTCCAGTTCTGCTGCAAAAAGTCAGCTACAGAATATCACCAAATCATGTGTATAGCTTTACGTACTAATGTTGTATCATATGACACTGTAAAGGTTTAGTACCGAAAGTTCAGGACTATGACATTCAAGAAGCGGAGCACTCTGACTGGCCTGCTGATGTTGATGAGGCCAGCATGCACGAACTTGTAGAAGAAGACCAGTATGAAATGAATTAGTTCTGTTTCCGCGAAATTGGAGAGTACAATCTCCCTCCCACAGCTCCTCAGGGGATGTCACGACAAATCATTTATAAGAGTTGGACAGTTTCTTTGTGAATAAGTCTTCATCTTAACATGGTTAGACATTGTCTGTTAGTTTAGGCTCCTCTAGAAATCTCTAGTTTCATTCTATTTGTAATTCTATTACAATATTAGCTGCTATTTTCACATCTTATCTTAATCAATAGGGATGCTTTAGACATTAATTGAAACTAAATGAAAAAAAACCTATAGCCCTTTATAAAGGTTATCAATATCGAATTTGGAATAGAAATAAGGAAAATGTAGTTTTACTAGATTTGCATAAATGAAAGAGTTAAAAGCTACAAAGGCGCAATTAAGACAAAAGCAGAAGTCGTTTTAGAAGAAAGAACGTCATTTTAGAACGAATATGTATTCTGAAAGATTTTATTATAACTCACCTTTAAGCAGAATTTCGGGAAAATAGTATTTTTTACTTCAGGAAACGATCGTTTAGTTCATTGCCAAAATCATAGCAAAGTTTGAACATCTTTCTCTTTCCTTTTGAGTACAGTATTATCTGAGATCGTAAATATTTTTCAATTATTTCTTTTAAAAATTACTTTTTTAAAAAACCAAAACTGTTTTTGCTTTCCTACATTTGGGAAGAGGCCAATGTCCAGTCAGCCCCCCACTATGTAACCTCTTTAGAAAGGGGGTAATGAAGATTAATGATTCCGCGGAAACAGGAACGTTTTTGACAACCGCGTAAATAGGAATCGCGGAAACAGGAAGACACCGTATGAAACCATTCGAGTTATTCTACCTAACGAGTTAGATGTTAGTGCCTTGTCCATTAGTCGCACTATGCATCGCATAAACTTGACGTACAAGTTCAATTGATGGGTGCCGCACGAGCTGACTCAAGCAGATAAGGACAGATGTATTCGTGCCTGCACTAATCTGCTCGAACGTCAACGCAAGGACAAAATTCTCAGTCTTTTAGAAAAGATAAATTAAACGATATACGGCAACTCACATTGCAGAAAAACTGTTATTCGAGAAAGAATATTTATTTAAAAATAAGCTATTAACTTGTTTAGACTTTTGCTTGAAAAGTAATTTTGTTTCTTTCCACAATTAACATAAGAACCAACATACTGAGATCATTCAACTGAGAAATCGTTAAACATTTTTCCCAGAACTTTGGAATAACTACTTTTACTGATGCCCAGTATAGAAGAATTAACCAAAAAAGAATATGATTGCAAATTTTAGTAGTATTTGGATAATAAGTATTTCTCATGACGCCCCTGACTGACACAGTATTTCAGCTTGGAATCCAACGGATCTGCTAGAATGTTTTAGTAATCAGTACACTGGGAATCATTGAAAATACTCCCAAAACTATCTCTCGAATCGTCCTGAAGAGGGACATAGTGTGACCAGTGTAGCTGAAGAGCTCGGAATGAACAAAAGAGTCGTATCGCGCGCTTGGAAAGCCTTCCAAACCATAGATAAAGCTGTTAGAAAGGTTGATGGTGGCCGCCCCAGGAAAACAACTGCAGTGGATGACCGAAATATCGTCCTGCATGCGAAAAGAGCCCGAAATCAGTCAGCAAGCGCCATAGCTCAGCAACGGGGCGACAAGTATCGCGATTTGCTGTGTCCAGACTCCTTCACAAAGGTGGCCTATTCGCCCGCCGTCTTGAACAACCTTTGAAAGTTGGCCATCGACGCCACCGCTTAGAGTGGTGCAAGGAACACAAAAACTGGACATCTCATCAGTGGAGTCGTGCCCTCTTTACGGACGAGAGTCGTTTTAGTGCCACAAGCGATTCTCAACGCCAGTTGATTTGGAGTGTGGTTGGGACACGGTTTCATCCTAGTAACATCACGGAAAGAGACTGTTGCGGTGGTCCTGAAATTCTCGTCTGGGGAGGCATTACGCTGGACGGGAGGACAGAGCTCCACGTTTCCGACAGAAGTTCTGTAACAGGAGATCGCTATTATTAAGAGGTGATCCTTCTTTATGTGCGTCTGTTCCGAGGTGCCATTGGAGCAGACTTCGTTTTTATGGATGACAATGCACGGCCACACCGGTCTCCTGCTGTTCAGAAGCTATTGGAAAGTGAAGATATCACTCGAATGGATTGGCCAACGTACTGCCCTGATTTAAATCCCATAGAACGTGTGTGGGAGGCTTTGGGGAGACGCCTTGCGGCACAATTACATTCTCCGGGGAACACCCAAAAGCTGAAATAGATGCTAATTGAGGAATGGGCACTCTTACCTCAAGAACTGTTGGACAATCTGACGCTGAGTTTGCAGAGACGGTATAAAGCAACAATTCCAGTAAGGGGAGGGCATATCCCATGCTAAGGAACATCTGCTTGTTATTCTTCCTCTTGTACAGACAATCATGTGTAACCATACTACGAGTTCAATAAAACCTTTCTTTATTTGATTCCATACTGCATGCATTGTATTCATTTTGCGCAACTATGCTTTCGTCATCGTTTAAATACAAATTGTTGTCTCTCATTTCTGAATTTCATGTCTCTCAGATGATTTTTCATGGAGTTATGCCAAAAAGAACACCTGTTGTTAAGTTTTGCATACCAGTGTATCATTCGAATCGTCCTGATAAATTTGGATGTAGATAAAAGTTAATGCGCATCACTGGAAATTCTCAAAACATCTCTTGAATCGTTACGATAATTCTGTATATACATAACCTATTGGTAATAAATCTAATAGCTCATACCCGGCAACAGAAACGCTTCATTGAACACATATTCTATCTGTCTACCAGCCGAACTCCTCAAACTAGCTGTTGAATTTTCAGCTCTTTTTCATATACATGGCAAATCAAAACTAATGTTACAGAAAGAAAACATACCTGTTGTAAAGGATATTAGGTATTTTTGAAGCAGGAGTCATGAAAAATGAGCAATGCCCTCGCCGGGACTCGAACCGATGGATTTCTCGAATACGCGCCGAGTATGCTGACCATTACACCACGAAGGCATGCTAAGAAGGCGGGAGAAATACCTTATATATTCCCCTTTTTATTGGCGACTGGAGAATAGGGGACACAATAGCTAAACCCTGGTGGTAGAGAATCATCATCCACCACCTTTTTTAGTTCGGCGCCATTGTAGAGACATGGGGTATTTTTGAAGCAGGAGTCATGAAAAATGAGCGATGACCGGACATAAGCACCGGGACTCGAACCACAGACCTCTCGAATACTCACCGAATATGCTGGCCATTACACCACGAAGGAATGCTAAGAAGGCGGAACAAATACCTTATACTGTCACTACTATAATGAATTTACTTCGCAAATGCAGATATAACATGAACGCGTAATTCTTCATATTTTTATGGACATGCACAGATGTTCAATGTGGGAGCCTTTTGTAACACGGCAGACGTCTGCGCAATAGCTTAGTTCCTAAGCTCTTGCCAAATAGGTATTCTAACTGTTGGACCCATAAGGGCGGTCGAATGACTTATACCGCCTCGTCATGAATTTATAAGTAAAATAACTTAGGAGAACGTTTAAAATAAATTATTGTCAACCTAACAGTTACATTGTACAACTTTCCATTTTGTTGCCTACCTGCGTACAGAAAATAAATCTCAAATGGAGTCTGTAGGCAGAGAATACTTTAGAAAATAAAAGATAAGACTTTAAAAATAAACGCTCACGGGAGCAAAATTTCACATTATTGCCTGAAATTCGGAGTGATCGAGTCGTGGACCATTGTGCAACTTTTCGTTTTGCTACTAAGCTTTCATGATGAACGTGTCAGATGTACATGTTGATCGAAAATTTGGAAGACAAAGAATATCAACAGATTAAAAGAAGTGTAATGCTGGCATCAGAGCCGGGGCCACCGGTGCAGCTGCAGAGCGGCAATAGTACTAAAGGGTGAAAATTTTTAGATATGCCTAAGGTGCCTTTTAGGTATTCCTATGAAAATTTTTAGACATGTCCAAGACAGTGCAAAATGCCTCTAATCTAGTGCGATATTTATTGGCGACTCTAACCTAGTGCGGGGTAGAAGAAAAGGTCGTCAAACAAGCAAGAGAAAAATTCGAGAAAATATCATATGCTAAAGAGCTTTCAATAATATCAATATGGCGATTTTGACAGAAACTTTGAGAAGAGAGACGTTTGTATTCTGCTGATCCCTCATTTATTGATGCAAAGTTATTGATATGAATATTTGATGATTAAAGTGAAAGATCTCTATCTGGAATAACAATGTTTGATAAAATGGGAAATAAACCTTTTGACTAGAATTTGAATCATTGTCAAACCAGGGATTCTTCCCACGGCTCCAAATAGTATTTCAGCATGCACAACTATTGGTGAAATAAAATTATGATCTCTGCCTAGGATTACCAGGGAATTATAATGAAAGGTAAGAGTTTCATGTGGGAAAAGTATTCATTATTGGTTGCGAAATCTGTGAAGCAATTGCATAAAAATGCCTGACTTGTTTAGGGATAAGAAATTAATTTTGAAGTAGTTCCACAGAAAATTGAGACAAGTCTCCTAACCAAATAAGAGGCTAAAGGTTCACTCCACCAAAAATAAAATCCTCGTAAAATTCTTCCACAGATTAAAAGAGCTCTATATGGATTGCAGGGCGAAACATGTTTCTTCAGCAGTTAGAAGGGCTCAATAAAAGTAGTTTCCTACAACGAACAGCAAATTTTCCAAGTGGATCACACATGCTGTGAATAATGGGATCATACAGGAATATATTTATTTTTTTTATTAAACCACTGTCAGTTTAAGCCTCAGTTTCACCTAATTTTAAATACTTTCAATCCTTTAGGCCATTTCATCCATTATCCCAGTATGCAGTCAAATCATGCCTTGCGTAATATACATCGTGAGGGGGGGGGGAAAGTGTCTTTATCTTCAACCTACCTTTGTTCTTTCATATCGTCTTCGACGATTTTTTCCCAAGTTTCTGCATGCATGTTTTTAATTAATTCTTAAAATTTCTAACAGTATTGCAACAGCGAGACTTTAGTTCTCTTTCGCTTGAAAACGAAAGTAAATCTTCGAACTATTTCACCGCAGGACTGAAAGTGATAAATACCACGATCCTACCACATTCTATTTCACGATATCTAATAAATTCCGCATTTAAAAAAAGGGGTGAAATTCTTAACAATGGGAATCTATAGACCGACATAATAACGAGGTAGCCATGTGATAAAAGTAAAAAACACTCTCATGAAGATAACATTGGAGATATAATATTACGTATGTTTACTTCTGGAAAGTCCGTAGAAGGGCCTACTAGAAAACCGTGAAGAGCAACCCAGATAAAGAAACGACTATTGTTTTGAAATAGCTTTGTTTGCCTGGAATGAATGTGAAAAATAAAAAAAAAGCTTTTCATATTTCCACTGTATAATGTAAGGTAATAGACGAACATTGATGAAAGCATAATCAGTTTTTGTTTCACGAGGGCATGTGAAATATAAAAGGTGTTAAAAGAAGTTGCGCATTTTTGTTATTATTTTAGGTTGCCGTTAATCTTTTAACCCTTTAAACCTGCTAAAGATCTTATATCTAACTTGCTTGTATATCAAACTGTTTTAACTAAAGCTGTATTCCTTAAGGGGGCTCATACACATTAGACCCCTTAACACCTTTCGAATATGTGACTGTTGCAAGAATTGGGATATTTTATTTATTTTAAAATCAATTACTTCCAACTTTTTACAGCTGGCTACATAATATAGCTGCTTTCTCAAATAGTGATCAGAAAGTTTGTGCTGCCCCAAATATTTTTGTAATTTAATCTGCTTTGTGACAAAAGATTTCGTCACGTTTCCACCTTGCGCGCACGATATTTTAAAAACGGCTAATGGTACATACTTGAAATTCAATGGAATTCTTTATATGAGCCCTATCTTTTAACTGAACCTAAAATATGATGAATATTTTAATATTAAAAATTTTTATGGACGAAAACATTATTTAGAAAACATTATTAGATTTTTATGGACGAAAACATTATTAGATTTTTTTAAATAAAATACATTTTATAAACTCGACTCCAAACAAAATAAAAATTTAACATGAAATTCTTAGAATTTTTTGTTTCACAGTAGTTTCCAAAAGTTATAAAAGCTGTATATTAAATATAGAATTAAATTATGCAACAGAATGTTTTAAACTGTGCGCGCAAGGTGGAAACATGACGAAAAATGTTGTCAAAAAGCGAATTAAATTATAAAAATATTTGTGGCAACACAAACTTTCTGATCACTATTTCAGAAAACCGTTATATTGTGTAGTCATCTGTAAAAAGTTGGAAGTAATTGCTTTTAAAATAAATAAGTTATCCTAATTCTTGCAGCAGTCACATATTCGAAAATCTTATGGGTTTTAAGGTGTACGAGTCCCCTTAAATCTTAGTAAATAACAGGAAGAAAATATAAAAATTTGCACTTTCATTGAGACATATATTTGGATCCTTCTAGTATTATAAGTATTCTTAAAACATTAATTAATATTTTTTCAGTAACTAGCAGCTTAAGGGGCAAACCGTCTAAAATAAAAAGAAAAATATATAATGATTTTAATGAGTCCAATTAGTAGATTTTCAAGAAAATATTTAATAATTCTGATTAGACATACTATGATTTTTTTTAAATTATTATATATTACGTGCTCCGCCTTTTGGCACAACACGAAAATGAAGGAATGCCCATGAAAGTCTTTTTTTTAAAGGAAACTGGCTCGTATCCACCTTACAAATTGGGAAAAACACGAAAGCGTCCATGCAGCCAGCCCATTCGATGGGACTTGAACCCCGGACCGAACGTGTTGTATAATGTGTGTTCAGCGTGCTACAAACGTGCGTTCAGCAGCTTTTACCGCACATACCGTGATTTAAGTGCAGTGTTATATAAATCGATCAAGTTAAAAAGTAGAAAAAATATTCTTAAGGGCTACGTTTATTACTTTTAAATCGCTGGTTTGTTGCTCAGTAACAGGCACACTATTTTTGAATGTTAAATATCTTACGCTTTACTGAACGGCAAAACGCTGGCATGCGGAAAATAAGAATATTTTATTTCAGACAGTGGGGACACATTGCTTTTGAATAGCCCAGTTTGTTGATTTAAATTGAAAGATTACATTTAACCGAATGGCAACAGTTTGGCACATTAGAATCATGTAGATATTTTAATGCTAATAGCTGAAGCACGTTAATCTGTTTAAGTATATATATTTGATTCCAAAAACGTTTTGTGGTATCAGCTATACGGTTTGTGGTATTAAAAATATTTCTTTCCACTCTCATAGATTTTTCTCAATATTTCTTTTCATCTCTCATTTCTTTCCACTCTCATAAAGTGGAAAGAAATATTTTTGATATGTGTTTAATTTACAGTTTATATTGCCTTTAGGAACCATTATTTAGAGCTATTGCACATAAAACCATGAATTTTTTTTTTATTTTAAAGTTTCCTCTATGTTGAAGTTTTGCGTCGCTTGCAGTTGTACCCACCATTTTTAAAAGAAAACGGAACAACGTTTAATAAGTAATTATCAATAACCTTCTATCTCCTTCACGGTAACCAACTGTTACCCTTTCTTTCTGCCCCTGAAATTTCTACACCTTTCCTGTTCGCTTCCGTCCGACAAAATTGGAAACATACCACAGACGGAGCGAGAAAATTCTGGAACGCATTCTTAGCGGGTTTTCTCGGGAATGTTCTCAAAGGTAGTTTAAAAGCTATACTCTGCATGTACGCAGATAGAGTAGCATGTTGAGTTAAGTAGTAAGTGTTTTAAGTTCAGAGATTAGCTTGAGAGTGACAGAACCGAGTCGGGAGCTGTACTTTAGTGTTTTACCGAGAAGCTGTCTTCACCATTGTAGCCTGAAGGCTGTGTTACTGATCGTTTCAGCGTTTCAGCGTGATCGTTTCAGCGTGTTTTTGTGTTTCGACGAATGTAAACATGTCTTTGAAACTCTCCTGTGTAATATTGGTGAATAAATTGTGTTTTGTTTCTTCATCAAGTGTTATCGTCAATTACAACAAATCCACGAACCCGCAGAATGCAACAGTATTTTAGTGTATACACCATGAAATTAAGAAGTTGAGTTTAAGTTTTCTTCTTACCTTCATGGAATACACGCGACAGAGCCAATCTCTCATGCATGTACCATACATTTGTTTTAGTACACGTGTGTGGTACGCACATGTAGATTCGCGAACTTTATATTTAACAAACAGTATCTACCTGCTGTAAGAATATAAATATTGGCTACATAGATTTTTATTTATTTATTTATTTATTTTGTATAAACTGTCTTATGTACTTATGAACAGAATAAAACTTACAAAACTTAAAATTACCCCCCCCCCAAAAAACCACCTTTATCGCGCATCTATAAAGTCTCCAATAAGTTGCAAACCTTTCGTAGGGGAGCGAATAATCAGATAATACCTCAATTACCTGAACTTTTCTAAAACTGAAATTTGAAATTATTTTGTTTTAATATAAGTGTTGTGATAAGGTCACATAAAGGAAGAAGAAACTGAAGACTAATATGGACAAGGATGTCTCGAGCGCATAAAATGAACATTATTATTATTTAACTTTTAGACGTTTTCAATAGTTGTTAAGTTGAATTAATTGTTTTAAAAAATAAAATGAATGTTGGCATTGTTTCAAACGCAGGCTCGAGAGCCACGTATTCCTCTCGCACGTAAAGTGTAGAGAATTTGAATTTGTTTAAAATATATAGGTTTTTCTCTTGTTGATGGTATGTAGCCATTTTATTAGCCATTAACTAATAAAAAGAATCTAGAAATCTGGAACCTGACTTACGCTGCATGGGCTGACAACACTTCCTCCATATAGATAATATGATCCTTGGGTTGGCAACATAATCTTATTTGGATTAGAACATTACTTTTATCGAGTAGCGTAAACAGCACCTCTTTATGAGTGTTAATTAAGGAACTGTAATTTTTGTTTTATAATAGGTTCTGTTTCATAGCTGGCAAATGAAGATTTCTTTTTATTTTACAACTAATCTAAGTGATATGCCTCATATATGTACTATAAATAAGAGAAAATTAAAACTTTCTCCAATAACGTACACCTGTGTTTTAATTTCTATGAAATGAATCCTCTTGGAGCACCCTCTGTGAACGAAACGTAGAGATAAAGCATTAAAAGTTATAGTACTCTCTATAGTTATAGTACTTGAAGTCAACATTTTCCTCCGTCTTGCATTCGGTTTCAAAAAATGATCACTCAGTTTTTTTACTGTTAAACTTAAGTGGAGACGCTCTTCTTGCATTTTGTTCTCTGAGCCTATTTTCATAACTATATTAAAATAAAGACGTTACAAAGGAATTTACGTTAGGAATTCCTTTTAATTAGAGATTCTTCGATGTGGATCATAGCCTATCATTTCTTTTATAAATGATTAAATTGTGCTTTCTTTCAGAAGTGGAAACTCGTCTTTTTTAAGGATATATATTACACTCGACAACTATAAAATATTTGCCTTTCGATTTTAATCAATACATTTAGCCCGAAATGATTAAAAGAAGAAAAGAAATGCATTGCCACTGCTCCAAATAAAGTATTTTTATCCTCCACACCCCAATCAGTTGCCATTCGGCAAGGTATTTAATTTTTCTTTTACATTTAATCTGCCTGTTATTAACAAAAGAAGCGCTATAAAAACAATAAACGCAGTTCTTCATTTCTATTATTGTTAACTGGTAACTGAATCCGTGAAATTACAGTAGTTGGAATTATTAAAATTAATTATAATTTTTTTCTTTTTTTATAATAAAATAAGTGTTAGCATAACATTTTTATGATTTTATTTTATAAGTTTCATATTATATATTTATTTTATAATTTTTATAATTTTCTATAGTTTATCATATCAACAATCAGTTTTTGCAATAAGATGGTTAACAAAACATTGTATTTTTATTATTATCTTTTTATGTGTTAACTTTATTTACTAAATATCACGTTCTTCGCACTTACGCTAAATAAAATTCAATCCAACAGCAAAGTCACAAGATATGCAGCAAATCTTTATAATTCTCGGTAGAGTGTTAGAGGCTATCACACATATTTTTATATTCGCTGCATTATTTCTTTAAAAACTAGCTACTTGCACGGCCAGCCGCCTAAAACAGTTATCATAAAAAGGAAAAATGTGTGTAATGATTATAATAAGCCAAGTTAGAGTAATTTCATAAAAATATTGAATATTTCTAATTAGACATATAAATATTTTAATATGTGCTTACTTAAATCAATCACATCTTAAAGCAGAAAAAAATTTCCTGACAACTGTATTTATTTCGTTTATTACTCAATAACTTCCAGATTAAATTAGAAAGTATCTTAGGCTCCAGACAAGACGTTGGGGCATGGAAGATATACGTAAGTATTTTATTTCCGTCGGCAGCAACACATTGCCTTTATAGAGCCAAGTTTATTACATAATATTAAAAGATAAACATCTTACAATTTACCGAATCGCTGGAGATAGAAATGTTTTATTTCGTACAGTGCTGCCAATGCTCTCTTTCAAATTGTTGAGTTATTAATCAAAAATTCATTAACGTTTTACAAAATATGAAATAAATAATAAAACAAATTCAAAATTCGGGCTTCCAGGTGTACATGCTAGGGTGGAAGGCTACGTTATTCAAAATATGATGGCTCTGGTTACTATAGGTTTTCACAATACATACACAATTCTTCGTTATTTAATTTTTTTAAATAATACAGGGTGAAATATCTGGTGCCAACAATTTGAACGTGGTACGTCGTTTATTGGGAACCAACATTATTTTTCTGAAGCTTAGCTCACATACTGCGTTCTTCTGTAGACCTACAGATTAAAATATTGTTCCGTTGGAAATAACCCTTTGTAAGACTTATCTTCTAAATTTGTTTAATGGTTTTACTCATTTGAAGCTTAGCGGACATATTTTTTTCCCAAAATGGATATTTCATAGGAATAGACACATTTGTCTCAGTTTCTAATAAGGTTAGTATTAATGCATACCAGTTTTAGGCAAACATTTTTTTGAGTGAAAAACCACCTCAAATTATGATAGTAATAAGAAGATAATCTTGGAGGGGTGATAATATTTTCTTTTTACTGATATTTACTCTTAGTTCAGTAACATCGTTTCATTCCATTTCTTAAATAACCGTATCATACTGAAGATTCATTAAACACAACTCTTTTCTTTGTTGTTTCCTTGGGATGCAAAGTAAAAGAAAGATCCCTTTTTCTTCTTCCGAAATGTTATTCTACATTCATCTCCAGGGAAACAGTGGTCGAGTGGTTTAAGGTCACTAAATGCTAGTAGTTCGACTTAAGTCCAGACAAACGGACTGGCTGCTTGGTCGGTTTTAGTAATTTCTCCCGTGTATAACATGAATACGAGAAAGTTTCCTTTAGAAAGTCCTCCATGAAGCCATCCCTACCCTTAAATAGATATTCTTTCCCATCTCCAAATAACTTAACCTAACCATACTGACATAATGAATTAAACGTAGCCTCTTCCTCCTACCTCTGGAGTATAGTAGTCAACGCATTCAGCTAGCAGTTTGGAAGACATCGGGTTCGATTCCCGGGAAGGAAAAGGATATAGATGTTTTTTGATAGCGTTTGGTCAGAGGAAAAGAAAACTTCGAACGCCATATTCACATTGCACAGACAATCATAATTCCGAAACATCTTTTCAGTTTTCTGTCGTGATTTAATCGCTTAGTGTTTAGAATAAATAACACTGCAATTGCTAGGATGTATTATGCAGTATTATGCTTACATTATGCAGTAGTTTATATTATGATGTAATAATTGACGAGCAGATAGTCCCCGTGTGCTAAGCCGTCTTCATATACCCTAAATGATTTTTGTTACATTTCTATTCGAAAGAGGTCCATTAACTGTTTTAATTATTATTTATCACTTTTATCTTCTCTTAAACTTATTTACATCTTTATTGATTTTTGAAATATTAAGCTTAGCGAGTTATTGCAAATAATTATCAGGTTCCATGTTTTATTGTTTGTGTAAATAACCACTTTTATTACGGCTTGGATTAAAAACATAAAATTATGATTACTGTCTATTTGATTAAGTTCCGTGAGCTTAAAATTTAATAAGCATGCCTTTTATTTTTGAAGCCACACCTATCTTTAAACTTATTCGAAAGGAATCGAAGACTAGCTGTTACTCTCGGAAATTATATCCAAGAAAACAATGTCGCCCGTTCCACTGTCAAGTTCTTTTCTACCTAGATTTTAATTCATAGATTCAAGAGCATTCAAACTTCCCACGAAGCTGTAATCAAAAATGGCAAAACCTTTACTTTTCTGACCATGACCGGAAGTATGACGTCGCGAACGAATCATCTTTTACGTAGACAAGATTCACATCGGAAGTTTAGGTTCCTTCTTCTTCCCTTTTTGTTGTTGAGAGTTCCTTGTTGTTAGCATAAGTGTTGTCTCATTAATTCTTCACCCTCTTTGAGGAATTTTTAATGTCTTTGTTTAGGAGATCCCAGGAGCGCAAAAGGGAGGCGAAAAGGAGTGATGCATCATGGGTGTATATGGTAACAAAATCCCTTTTTTCTTTTGTAACCGCAACTGTTTGATGAAAATGGTAGCGATCTGCATATTTTTAACTACGATAAATTTTATTCTATAATGAGGTAAGGAAGTAACCCCTGTCTTTATTATCACATAATGAAGAATATGTATTTATGTGCATTTCTCGCATTGTAGAAAAATGGCTGCACTTAGAGCCACCAGATTTTGAACATATATATTTCTTCATCTAGACATGTACACTTCGAAGTCCAATTTTGAATTTCTAATTGGTTTTTGATTTATCTCGTATATTAGGCGAATTTAAAGAACTTTTGAGTAAAAATGCAAAGATTCCAAAGCTTCGTGTCATCACTCTGTAAATCGTAAGATATTTATATCTCAAATTTAATCAGATAATCTAGAGATGTAAAAGACGTGTGCTGTCACGCGGAAAAAACGCATTATATTAGTCTTCCCGATTTAATCAACATATTCGGCGATTTAAAGGAAATGTGTTGCTACTACCCGATTTAAGATATTTTTATCTTCTATGCCTCAGTGTTTTTGTCGTTCAAGATATTTAATTTTTCTTTCAAATTACGTCTGTTATTAATTAACAAATTAGGCTATTTAAAATCAGTAACCACTATTATTAATTATTAACTAAACCCGTGAAATTACATTAACTGGATTCAATCAAATCATTACATTTTTCTTCATTTTATAATAAGTATTTTAGGCCACTGGTCTCGAAACGGATCGTTGCGAATCAATTTCAAACAGAGCCAGATTAAGGATTTTAGAGATAAAAGATATTGGGTGTTCTCACATATACTGATATCCCCTTTGACGCTATTTCTTCTTTTTCTGTTTTAGTTTAGTTGTCCATTCCGCAGTAAAACCACCAATGGAAGTTTTTTGTGGTGCTCCTTATCTTTTGTGATGCCTCCTTTCCTTGATAACCTAGCACGTGCTTATTTAGGGTAACGGTGGTTATTCTAGCTCTGATTACAAATAATACTGAACATAATAACGACTATTGACTTTGCTATTCAAATTCCTTCAAGACATAACATTTATGGGTATTTCAGTTTTGAAAGAGTTCATTCCCAATTAATTTCCTTTTGGGCTGTTCGCTACTACTCCCTGCTTTCGTAAGAAAACTACCTTGCACAAATCTACATGCAACAATATTATATCTTTGAAGTGAACAAGCCGCCTACGTCAGCAGCCTAAAACGTTTATGATAAAAAATGAAAATATATCCTTAATGAGGTCCAGCTAAGGCAAATTTCACGGGTACAACTAGTAGTAAGTAATAATAATTAAAATGAATCTGCGTTTACTGCTTTTAAAACCCTTACTTTATTAATTAATAACAGAACAAATTTGAAAGAAAAACTAAATTTTATCTTTCACTTTGAGGACACTGGAACGCGGAAGATAAAAATTTTAATTCGGGAAGTGGCAACATATTTCTTTTAAATCGCTGAGTTTGTTGATTGACGTTGAAAAACAACTGTTGGAACATATTTCTTTTAAATCTCTGAGTTTGTTGATTCACGTTGACAGACAACTGTTGGAACATATTTCTTTTAAATCATCGAGTTTACTGATTAAATTTGAAAAAGAAATATCTTGCGCTTTTACCGAGTGCAATATAAAGCTTTTACATCACTGAGTCTTCAATCAAATGTTACTTAAATTCGAAACAATGAGCATTTGGACTTCGAAGTGCACGTGTTCTGGTGGAGGATTATGTGTGTTCAAATTTGGTTGGCTCTAGGTACCGTCGTTTTTCCACAATCCGAAGAACATACATACATACATACCGATTCTTCATAATTTACCAATATAGAAAAGATAACACCAGCTAAAGACGCAGTTAATTTCGTTCTTTCGCGTGTTTGTAACTCTGCTAAAACCATTGCCTAGAAATCTTCGTACTTACATAACATTTATAAGCTTTGTTCTAGTATCTAACAGTAAGCCTTAAACAATATGCTTCATTAACTTTACTGAGTTTAATACGAAGCTACCAGATGACAAGGCACAAAGACGACTTAAATGATATGATCTCTTTAAGCCAGACTGGATGTCTCATTGAAACAGGTTTAATTTTTTTCCACCTGACCTAAGACATGAATTATGTTTATAAGCTCGTACTTAATAGCATTAATCTTTTCAATCCTCGCACCTCATTTGATTTCACAGAGTGGTTTCAGGGTCAAGTATACAAGCTTAATTAGAATATTTTAGTGCTCTAAAAACCAGAAAACGAGGTAAAGAAACTTCATATCAGGTTAAAAAAGAAATTCAGTGCAATTATTGTACATTTTATTGTACCACTAGCAACCAAGTTCATGCAATGAGCAGGAAAAACTATGTTACCATTTCCTCGATATTGGTTTCTTAACTAACATGAGCTTCTTTGTCACAATATTTACCTTCCCTGTTACCATTTTCATATGATTGGTTAGGATATTCTGCAAGAATTATCTAAGAGTCAGAAAGAGTATATGAAAGAGAAATTCAGTGGTAGATCTTCAGAGGTATCTCCAGTTCCATAACGTATATAAAAATGCTCTTCTGTGCTAATACAACTTTTAGAGCTAAGAACCATAAAGTTTAAAATCTAAAAGTTTTGGTTGACTTACATTTAGTCATACAGAAATGCGAATTCATTAAATTACATCGAAGCTCTCAAAGGTTATCTGCTTAAGGGAAGGTATGTGCTTGTGGAGGATATTCTAAAAGGGGATTGACTTTTTATCGCGTTGCATGCTGTAAAATTCATGAAATCTATCATTCAACGAGAATTTTTACCGTGGATCCGAGCCAAACTGCCAACGTTCAGCAGGTTTACCTTTTAGTTCCATCGGTGGATAATAGAAAGCCCCATTCACCACTGACAACCGAGCTTTTGAATTTAAAATTACAAATGTTTGGTGGTTTTTAGCAGCACTTCTGCTTGGGAAACTTTATTTGAGTACAAATTACAGTCTTGACTTTTCTTGATGTAGACAATGAAGAGTAATTTATGAATAATCTGGCACTGTTCCTTCTTTTCCAAGAAGCGTAAAAGGAAATTGAAGTAGAATACGTTACTTAGAATAGAGAATTTTATTAAGCGCTCTCAAAACTTGGAAATTTTTTATGAAATGCAAGCCTAATTTTCATGATATTTCATAAAGATATTTTCAGTAATGTTTAAAGCGATAAAAATCACTGAAGACTCGTAATTCTTCCCGGTCTTGTTTTGTGTGACTAAAATTGTGGCTACTTGTTTTTTCTGTGAAGTTTTTCTCTTGTATAACATCGACTGTTGAATAACCTGTAAGTATTTTCTACGCATTGTGGAAAAACGAATACATCTGAAGTCACCAGATTTTAAACGCACGCAATTCTCCACTCGAACATGTGCACTTCGAAGCACGAATTTTGAATTCAGAATGTTTTAAATATATTTCATATTTTTCGAAAATTTAATGAATATTGTTGAACGAACTTCACGACTTTGAAGTAGCAATTTGTTGCCATTCCGTAAAACGTAAGATATTTATGTTTTAAATCTAATCAGAAAACTCGGCAAGTTGAAAGAAATGTGTTGCCGCTTGGCAAGTAAAATATTTATATTTTAAATTTTATCGACAAACTACCTATTTAAAAGAAATATGTTGCCAATGCCCAAAATAAAGTATTTTTATCTTCCACGTGCCAGTGTGTTGCCATTCATCAAAGCGTAAGATATTTAATTTTTCTTTTAAAGTTCATCTGCCTATGATGACGAAAAAACTAAGCGATTTAAAGGCACTAAATGCAATACTTCATCACTGTTATTATTTTTTATTGGATGAGACCGTGAAATTAAACTAGTTCGAATCATTAAGAGCATGACGTATATATTCTATTTTTTTATAATGAGTGTTTTAGACTTATTATATTATTATAACCGCGCTAGCTGTTAGTCATGCATAAATTAAGGAAACCCAAAAGTTTTGTTTGGGAAATGTTCCCATATGTATAACTTCTAACTCAGTTAGTCTTCATATCTTAATAAAACTTTAACTAATTTAAAGAAAATCAACCAACTAATTTAACGTAGCTTAAATTACAATTTAAATGCTAGAATTCCATGAAAAAAATGGCGAAGTTTTCATTAATATGTATGAATTATTCAAATGCAAAGATCCTGTTTAAAAATGTCTTTGTGTGATCGTGCATTAGTTTATTAGTTAAAGCAATCATGATATTTGTTTAGTTATGGGTAATCCATCTCGGGCGATTACTCATTGTTCTTTGTTTCGCTGTAAGTTCGCTTGTCTAATTCTAAGATGAAAATAGCTTTTGGCCGTAATGACAGTAGCTTAAAAATACTAACTATCATACATACAATTATTAGTTGCGATATCCGATATCCCACAGACAAAGATCATAAGAACCGAGAATTTGAAATTTTGCAACTGAGAAGCAGTTTCAGTTTATTTGATAACGACAGCATATGCAAGGACTATCTGCCTGCGGGAAGGATGCTTTAGTGGAGGATCTTTCTAAGTGAAACTGGCTTATATTAACATTATACATAGGGAAACTCACGAAAATGCTCTGTAGCCAGCCTAGAACCGAGCTCAAGCTGAACTACCAGTGTTCAACGACTTTACCGCGTAAGCAGTGAAGAAATTACTAGCGATCGACAATTCTACCACATGCCATTAGAATAGGCTTTTGGAATTAAAATTCTTATCCGTAAGAGTCGAAAACTAAATTGCAGATGATCCACAGCATTACGTACTTAATATAAAATAACAATTCTATGAATTTTGAACAATCGTGTGTGTTTTGTTATAAAGTCATCATTTTTATGTGTTTTGTAAAATGTAAGATTTGTTTGATAAAATATATCTGTGGGATCTTTTATCAAAAATCATGGAGAATATATCAAATATTAATCAACTTATAGTGAGCCAAGTTCACTTATTTTTCAAATAGACTTTTTTAATACCTCTTTCTGATTTGGATTATCACTAAATTACTATTACTTAGTATCAATTTCTGAAGTCTAAAACTGAGCCTAACAAGCATTATACAAGATAAATTGTTATTTTTGAAATTATTGAATTTTCTTTAGTTATCTAATTAGCTAAATAATGACGACACGAAGAATGTACTCAGTCGCAAAAAGTTTCATGTGCATCTGAGAACTTAGTCAGTCATGGTAAATGCATGAACTTAAAATGACTAGATACTTTACCTTATTTTTATAATTTTGATACTTTTGAAAATAAGTTTGCGAAACAAAGAAATTTAAAAATAATTATTTTTTACGTATTTCAGTGTTAGTCAATAATGTTTTTAATAATTAACTTTTCCCTTCCTAACTACAAAGGAAATGCATATAATTAGCATCCAGTTAGCCATTAGCTCATCCAGAACTCAGATCATTCTCATTCCTAACTATTGCTTTAATGTAAATAACAATATTATAAGCAAGCTTATCACTTAAACATTTTATCATTTGCGAGAAATATCCTAAAATTAACATCGCATCATTTATAAATATTTATTCTAACTCGCAGGTATTTAAAGTATGTAAAAGAAACATCTTATCGACTTTTCTATTTCTGCCGTCAAAGCATTCGAAAATCACCTCTGCCATTAAAAACAGAAGTTAACAAATACGCATATCTTGGTAAATAATCACTTTTTTCTAATAATTGTGATAAAAACTCATGGATATTCTCATACTCATACTCGTGGATATATATATATATATACTCATACTCATGGATATATATATATATATACTCATATTGTAGATTTAGTTTATAACATGTAGACAACATCAGTGTAAACAAAACCAACCAGAAGCCCGCCCACGGCAGCGGCCATGATAAGTCGTGACGTCATACCGTGATGTTTCATGGCTTTAATTTCATTGCACGGAGTATTATTCAATTTATTCTAACCTCCTTGATTTTTATCTCCAGCGCACCCGGATTTTTGCCATTCGGCAAAATGTAAGACATTTATTCGTTTATTTTTACTTCCTTGTACGAAGTAAAAAGGAAGTATTGTAATTGCGAAAGGTTTCAGGCAGCATATTTCAACGAAAATATCCACTTTGACCGCTATTGAATGCAATTTAACGATGTTTTTGCGTGATATCTGTACGTAAGGACAGAATAAAATACTCTTTTCCTTCAAAAAAAAAAAAATATATATATATATATATATAACTGCTTTAAAATGAATTCTGAAGAGAATTTTTCGTGGCATCTGTACGAACGTATGTATCTCGCATAACTCAGAAACGAGTAGCCTCATAACGGTGAAATTTTGTATATAGGACTGCTATAACATGTAGATGTGCACCTCGTATTTTGGTTGCAATCGGCCGCATCAAACGTATATAAATATACAAGTATTTATATATATATCCACTCTGTTACCCGGCTCAGTGATCTCAGTTTCTTTACTCTTATATGTTTGTAAATTGTACACTTCTTGCTTTAAAAATGATTGAATTATGTTGTTCTTATCTTCTTTAAGCTTTTTATGCATTTAGTAAATCTCTATGCTATATTTTTAGAATTATCAACAATTTTAAAGTTGTTTAAATGCCGCTGAGCCTAATAATTTTCTTGATGGCGGCCATTGCTTGTTTACATTTGAAACAGCAGGATAGTGGATTTGTTGCCAATCTAGAGAAACTTACCTTCACAACAACAAAGATAACGCCTTCATTTATTATTGTGAATTAAATCATGCTTAATCCTTTCTGGAATTTTTTTGAGGAAATAAGTGTTTAAGATTTATTTCGTAATTTTTAATACAGATATTTTGAGTTTTTATGTATTTTTGCCTTGTCGCGAAGTGAGAACTGAATTAATTGAATGAGAAATTCTCAATCGTCTGTGAAAAACTGTTTCTTTTTTGTTTTGTTTGCTTAATTTCTTTTATACATCGTTCTGCCTTTATTATAGTATTTGAATAGAACATGTGGCAACGATTAGCTAATTCTTTAAATGATGTAAATTTTGTGCATTCTGAGTTATAATATGAACGAAATATAATACTGTTAAGTGAACCTAGCACCAGAATATCGCTATGATAAACAAATAGAATGAATTTTAAAGAATACATTTATTCTACTGTGATTTGTACGCTGTCGGCGAAGTAGATTTAATTCAATCCAATACGTTTAAATGAAATGCAAGAAAAAATGCGTATAATTTAATATTCCGTGCAAGGAAGTCATGTGGTGTACACATCAGATTTTTAATCAGCAATCTCAGCTATTAAATTGCAATATGTTGTCATTGCTCTAAATATTTTTTTTTTTACCTTCAACGCACCTTCATGTTGAGCTGTCAATTAAATCGTAAGATATTTAGTTTTCGAATTAAAACTGTTTGTTACTGGGTAACAAATAAACCGATTTAAAGAAGATGAACTGTAGTACTGTTAAAACTTTAGTACTTTTTTCTACTTTTAACTGTAGAACTGTTAAAAGTAGACTTTTTAATCACGTTGATTTGAATAAAAATGCATTTAAATCATAAGATTTCTAATTAAAAATAGTTTTATTAAAATTCTTATTTATTTTTTCATTCTTTATGATGGCTGTTCCAGGTGGCTAGCCACCCAAGCGGCTACTTAAATATAAAGAGGAGCTTTAGGAAATATGAGTATGAGAAGGAAACAAACTTTTCACTCGCATAAAATTATAAAAATATTAGCAAGAGATACGCGTTTAACGGCGTTTCGTGATTCCTAGGCCTGATAACAGATATATGACAATAATTTCAACGAGAATCGGTAAAG
The DNA here is from genome assembly GCF_044657685.1 of Stegodyphus dumicola. Classification (NCBI taxonomy): domain Eukaryota; kingdom Metazoa; phylum Arthropoda; class Arachnida; order Araneae; family Eresidae; genus Stegodyphus; species Stegodyphus dumicola. The sequence goes on along the minus strand of NC_140776.1, from coordinate 97,514,056 downwards.
AAGAAAGTTTTAAATATTACGTGTTACATAAAGAGGGTTTTTACAATGAATTGCAATAAAATTATTATTGTAAAATAAAAATATTTTGATTAATTTATCCTTTTTTAAAATTTTTAGCAGTGACTTAGAATATGAAAAGAATTAAATATTAATCTAGATAATTTAATATTTTTACAGCATTTATTTCACTTATTTTATTTAGTTTTAAATCAAGAGAAGGTCATGTGCTTAAATATTCAGCATTCGTAATATTTTTTCCGTAAAGTAGCAAATAATTTTATTCTGCTGTTGGAAGAGCTTTAAGCAGTAAAAAATAGTGGTAATATCGTGAACAGGTGTATTTGAGGAGCAGGATTTCTTGAAATTAAACCATGCATTTGCTGGGAGTCATACACCGGAGCTTCACAGAACCGGTTCGATATATTAGCCGTCATGCCACAGAAGTAAATGAGAAGACTCTCTTAATTCCTTGCACAACGAGTAACTTTGGAATGTCCTTTGTAATAAATTCACTTGTCTAACTTAATTTTAGCAAATTTATCTGATGAAATCTAGAGGAATAAATGGAAACGTCAACAAGATTGCTAGAAGTTCTTGATGCTGCACGATAATATGGCGCTATGAAATTTTCGGGAGGAAAATCATGTCAAAAATAAGAATTCATATACCATATTTGAGAACGGATTGATGGTCATACTAAGGCTTGTTACTGAATGCGCCCAGTTTGAAATCTCATTAAGTTCAAAAAGACATCGCCGCTTTATCAAAGAAGCGCTATTTTTAATTTTTACATTTTTTACTTTTGGAGAAATTTAGAGAGTGATTTGAAACCATTTGATGTTAGTGAATAAGCTTTTACAAGAAAACTTTCAAGCTGCTGTGTACGCAGTGGAAAGTTGAAGAAGGATACAGTTAATTCCAACAGGAATGAAATGGCCTCCCATTGAATTCTTACATTTGTAGAGTGCATGGGCTTAGAGCATGGAAAAATCTGATGTTATCATGAAAAATTTATAACAACTGGAATTTCGAATATCCTTTGATATCAGTAAGGATGTTCAGAGGCAGACAAAAGGAAATGTGGATGAAGTAAGAGAATCTAAAATTTTCTATGCTTCCAGGCAACAGGCAGTGGACATACAAATTATCTGAAAATGAGCTATGAAATTTCATGAGGTCTCTATGATTAATTAGTGTAGGAAATGGGTTGAAAGTGCTTTTGTTTAATATTGTCCCCAGGAACAGAATAAAATAAAAATCTTCAATATATGCACTGTGAACAGCGCACCCTAACGGTATTTTATTTCTATCCATACTCTAGCGAGAACATTTTGCATAATGCTTGCAGCTGCTTGTATGATTATTTCCTGCATGTTGTCAAGGTTTTCAATTAGTATTTCACCGTAAATTACATTTTTGCTAAAACCTCAAAAGAAGAAATTTGATAGAGTAAAATTAGAACTTTGGGAGTTGCCATAAAATTGGACTATTATTGTTGTGGAAATGGACAATTCAATTTGTCACGCAAATGGCTTCCAAAGTGGTGTAAGAGAAAGGGGTGGGTGTTCATCTTGATGAAAGAAGATCCGTAACTTAGTATCCTTCATTTCTATTTGCTCCATTTGAGGGAAAGAAAAGATTTGCAGCATGGACAAGCGAAAAAAAAAGGGGGGGGGAATTATGCTATGCTGCATACCAATATAACTCAGGACAAAACAGATAAAACAGCATCCATACTGTACAGGTTGGCCCAAGATAAACCAAACCCAAAGCAAGTTAAGAACACATGAATTGTAAGTCATATGTTCTTGATTTACAAGTGACTTTATGACTTTCTTCTCTTGCATAATTCATGTGTTCTTGACTGCCCCTCATTATGGAAATAATGACAGAAATGGTCCAGGCATAGTTGACCTATATGAATCCCGTCCAGTGGGACTTAACGACAACTCGTTCGTATAAGAGTTGCATATATTCAATTTTCTGTACGTCAAGAGTTAGCATATTTTTCTGGAAAACCTTCGCCTTCTCGTTGCATCCCAAATAAATAAAATAAAAATAATAAATAAATAAAAAAAAAATTAAAAAAAAAAAATAAATCTGAAATGTTTCATATTTTAAATTACATCCAAAGGGGCGTTTTTTAACATTTTGTGTGTTACCTTTCTTTATTAAATATCATGTTCCTCGCACTTAAACCATAAGATCCAGTGCAACAGCAATATCGCAAAATAGTTTTAAAACGAGCATATCTTTAGAATTTCCGATACAGAGACTCACGCGCCGGAGATAAAAATGTTTTTTCTGCACAACGTTGCCATTGCTCGCTTTGAAATCCTTGAGTTTGTTAATCAAAAATTCGTCAAAGTTTTAAAAAATAGGAAATCGATCATAAAACAAATTTCAAATTTCAAATTTGGTCTTCCACATGCTCATATTCGTTGGAGGATTACGTTATTCAAAATTCGATGGCTCTATGTACCTTTGTTTTATCACAATACGAGAAATATACATACATTTAGGCAGATTTTTCATTATTTAATTTCTTCAAATATAATGCAGGACTCTAACATTTTGTGGCAACAGTTTGAAAAGTGAACCGACATTTATGAGTCCGACGCAAAATGCCAAAACGAAACTAATAGTCCTTCGGGATTCAAATCCCTTTGGACTAATAAATAAATAAATAAATGGATAGATTAGGTGACCGTATAAATCATAGATCTTCGAGACAGTTCTGTCAGGTGTGAAAATTAAGGACATATCTTCCAATGAGGAGTGTACTGCTATCACACTGTCCTGCAGTCAAAGTCCTTTTCGATTTCTCCTCTGCCAAGTGCCGGTTCGATCTATCGTGGGCCACTTTGTAGCACAACCGTGTTTACAAAATAGACAATGCCTTCTTGAAGATTAGAACTGGAGACAATAAAATAACAGATGACATCGCTAACCGAACCTTAAAATACCTGAGGTTAAATTAGTTAAATATCCATTTCTTTTCCTCAAAATCAGCATTACATTTAATCAGATCTTGGTGTGAATTAATTCAAAATGCATAGTCACGGTCTATTCTTGGAACCGAAAATGAAAGCACATATCTTTTTTATTCTTTTCTAGCTGTCAAAATTTTAAAGTCATAATGTAATTTCACTTATCGTGAAACGATAACACGCTTATTACAGAACATTCCTTTTCCAAATATATTTCTACTGATATAAAATGACAGTATCCAGTTGCTATCTCAGTTGGGAAATATTTCTTAGTGGATAACATTGTTATAGGAATTGTCTTTTATTTCCCTAGATGGACAAAGATATTGATTTTGTTCATCTTATATTATCTTGTTTATCTTTTAAAGTACTATGAGTCCTTTTCGTAAAATCTCTTTCATCCAAAATAAAAATGTTCCTAAGGCCAGAAAGTATACAGCGGGAATTAAAAAAAGCAAAATTCTGGTGTCGGTCGCCAGGTATTCATATTTCGGAATTTTTTAATTTAAAGAAATTAATTTTGTAAATTATGAATCTATCTTTTTATTCGTTCTTCTGGTCCTTCTTATATTTAGGAAAACTTCATATTAATTTTGAAAAATAAAACAAAAAGTTCGACTCTCATACGGCGAAAATTGGGCGAGATATTTAATTTCAAAATTTTGCATATCTGACGTCGTTTTTAATTTGCTTTGACAGTAATAATTAAATTATACTAACTCAAGCTTCATTTTTTTCCTGTAAATGACATTTAATGACATTCTTTTACGATTTACTAATTTATGTAATTTATAATATTAGGTACGTTGATTTTATTTCAAATTTAATGTACTATCTTAATAAAAACTTTACGCCATATACCAAAAATTACTGTGTGTGAAGTTATAATTAAAATAATGAACTGTTAAAGAAACAAATATGTTACTATTATGTTTATATGAAGCGAGATGGCAAATGCCGTTTTCCAATGCAGCAAATAGATTCATAATTCAAATTTACAAATTCAAATAGATTCATAATTCAAATTTACAAATTCAAATAGATTCATAATTCATAATTTTACAAATTTTAAGAACAAGATGTATTTGCTCAATAAGGAATCTTTTGAAAAGAATGGCATTAGCTGCAGGAAGTTGAATATAGTACTGTTCCGTTAGGAACGTTCCATTTATGATATAGAAATCCAGTGTCTCTATAGACACAATGATCAGCATTGGGTAATTCATGTTTATAGTAAAACACTACGAAGAGATCATGTCCTATTATGTATCTCGATAAGTGTGGAATCAAAAGGCCAATTTAGAATTTAAAAGTACCGTACCCGGAGACTAGGCTTTGGTCTGTTAAGCAGGCTCAGAACTTTAATGGCGCGATTTAACGTCGGAATCGCAAGCAAATCGCGAATGTCAGAATATTAACTGTCCGAGCTAAGCAGCAAAAGGTAAAACTGCAAGCGCACTGTCAAATGTCCTATCTCTAAAACATTCAAAACCCCTCACCTTAAATATTTTCTTTACACTGGTGAGAGCTAACGATTATAGTAACGATTTAAATCTCAAAAATTGGTTAACATAAAACACCTTACAGTTTCAAAAATCTTGCGGACGACTTGTTGAAGTTTGAAGAGACGTATTTCCAATCTGCATGAGAATAACAGTCATAAATATGGCTTACGTACTTACAATTCGAATCACACAAACATTTTGCATCGAAAGAATTTTAATTTCATCTACTACAAGTCTCATTCTCCAAGTTTTAGTAATAACTGGGTAACTAATTTAGCTAGTTCACAAGAATTTTGTCTTCAATTTCTTACTGATTTTCTAAACAAAGTTCGATTGTCACGTTTTGATGTCACATTTTTTTTTTTTTTTTGGCCCAGTTCCTCTTTTTATTCAAATGTGAATTTGTTTTCTTAACAATGTTACAAAATATGTTGTTCAGTTCTCCGTGAGAATTGAAACTTTTTGATAATCTCAGTTTGACGTGTTTTTTTTTTTTTTTTAGTCCAAAGGGGCTTTGTCCCCGAAGGACTATTGTTTTCGTTTTGCGATTTTGCGTTGAATCACTGTAAATGTCCGTTTCACTTTTCAAGCTGTTGCCACCAAATGTTAGAGTCTTGCATTACATTTGAAGAAATTAAATAATGAAAAATCTGCATAAATGTATGTATATTTCTCGCATTGTGAAAAACATAGAGCCATCGAATTTTGAATGACGTAATCCTCCTACGAATATGGGCATGTGGAAGACCAAATTTGAAATTTGGAATTTGTTTTATTATCGATTTCATATTTTATAAAACTTTAACGAAGTTTTGAGTAACAAACTCAAGGATTTTAAAGCGAGGAATGGCAATACTCTACGGCGGGAGAGAAAAATCCTTTTTATCTCCAGCAGGCGCGGAACTGTGTATCGGAAATTCTAAAGATATGCTCCTTTTAAAATTATTTTGCGACATTGCTACTGAATTGAATTTTCTGGTTTAAGTGCAAAGAACATGATATTTAATAAATAAAGGTAACACACAAAACATTAAAAACACGCCCCTTTGGACGTAATTTAAAATCTGAAACCTTTCAGATTTTTTTTTTGGGGGGGAGGGCTTGTACATTTATTTATTTATTTATTTTTTTTTTCCTTATTTAAAAACAGGATTTGATACCATTCCTGAACGTTAAGTTCTTTATGTTTTGGCTTTTTCAGCAAGAACTACTTAAATCTCTGTTATAAAATAATGAAGAATCTGCATGTATGTATGTTTCTTGCATTATAAAAACTGGGCGGTAACTACAGCCACCTAATTTTGCCCAACTGAATATTTGCACCTTGAAACCCGAATTTGGAATTTGGAATTTTTTTAAAATTTATTTTACATTCTGAGCAAATTTAAGGAATTTTTGATTAAAAATTCAGCAATTTAAGAGCTTAGCTTTGCGTTGCCATTCTTCAAATGTAAGATTTGATGTTTCAAATTTTATCAGAAAGCTCTTCAGTATAAAAAAAAAAGTGTGTTGCCACTCGAGAAAACGCAATATATTTGTCTTTTGAATTGAATTCACAATCTCAGAGATATAAAAGACATGTGTTGCGACTGCACAGATTAAAATATTTTTGTCTTCTATGCTGAAGTGTGCAGTCGTTCAGCAAAGCATAGGAGCTATTAATTAGCAGACTAAGCTATTCCAAAGCAATAATTATAGATAAATTTCAATTATTATTAATTAATAGTATGTGTATTTATATTTATATATATAAGCTCGAAGCATTTTAATACGTTTGTATTTTTTAACTGCAGTTTCTGCTCATATTTGTCCTATGCCTTACATTTTCAATAAGCACCAAGTGGTCTTTTTTTTCGGTTCAACTAAAATTAACTTTGTGAAAATATATCCGTTTTACTTTTATTTATATATTTTTTCATGTATTTTAATGATTACCAATTTTTCTTTGGTCTTTGCAAGTGGTTTTATTTCTGTAATATTTATATATATATATATTATAATAAATTATATTTATAATAAATATTTTAGACGGATGGCGACGCAAAAGACAAGTTTTCAAAATTATCAACAAATTAGCTCAAAAATGCAATATCCACTAAAACAAAGTAGCTTGACAATACTAGCAAAATTTATTTTTTAGGGAAAAAAAACTGATTTACAAGATCAAATGTTTGTTTTCTTTTACTTTTTACAAATTTTAATAATTTTATAAAAATCATAATTGTTTGCAGATAAATATTTTTGTACCTCATTACTATTTTTAAAGACATCTAAAAAATGCAGTCTAATAATTTTGGCCGAGGTTCGAAGGTGCAGTCAGTTAATGAAATTAAGATATGTAATATTTTGCAATGAAGTATTTTTAGGCACTATAAATATAATACCTTGAAGATACACTTCGAAAATTATCTAACATTTTCAAAAATAATCTCGTAAATTTCGGGTGCGATAAGTTTGTTATTCAAAACAGGATATTCATGCCACGTTAAAGTTACTATTCTAACTATTAGTGCTGGATTATTTTTTAATGTAACAATTGATTGTCTTCAGTAAAGAAATCAGGCTGAGGATGCTCTTTGAAGCATGAAAATCTAGTTTTAGGCACAATTATATTTAAACTGGTATAATTAACTAATATCATTACCAAGCAGATTGTGCCTAAATTATCCTAATCAGCTACCTGCTTTGAATGATGTTGCACTACTAAGTGAGAACGATGAAAAATTACATGCATATAATTTTTGCGTTATTAATCTTAGCTAAGCTTTGTTATCCTTTTATTTTAAATCAATCTTTCAAGCGGAACAATTTTTAAAGTGTTAACTTGAGACGGAACTCAGTGCTTCACACTTGAATACATTCACAAAAATAAGGTAAAAGCATTAGTGGTGCCAAGGCATCGTATAATAATGTTCAGTCTTATGGGCAATTGTTCTGTCTTTGCATATCATCATCATATAATAAACTAGGCCGCTGAAATGTGGACAAGGTAATGAGTTAGATAACTATAATTATTAATCTAACGGGAAGAGAAGAAGGTCAAGCATGCTAATTTTATAAAGAAAATCGTGGAAGAAATCTTAAACGAGAAAGATGCATGTGATAGTTAAGGCTTTATCCAGACCACGAGGTTTTAAAGAAGTTCTCTACTCGTTTCGTTTTCTGTTACGGTGATAAGAAAAGCATCCCATTTCCTTTTAATTTAGATTGCATTAATATTTTGGCTAAAGCAAAAATGATTTTTTTTCATCCGAGTCTATTACCATTCGACAAAATGTAAGATTCAATTGAATCTGTTATACTTTAACAAACTAATATATTTAAAAGCGAAAAAGGGAGTTCTTCTTCTTATTATTTTTTTGCATTTAAATCGGATTGATTTTAAAAAAAGCATTTTATTCATGATATTAATGACATTTTTATTTAATTAAAAACATTGACATTCATGACATTTTTATTTAATTAAAAACAATAAATATTTTCACAGAATTATGCTTTTCACTTTCCAAGTATACAGAAGGTATAGAACGTTCCCATGTTAGTCTAAATGTATTTTCATCTAGTATCCTATAAAATGTTTCGCTATTTCCCCTGGACCATCTGTATTGATAATCTCTTCCGATAAATCATAGTAAACTTTAAAAGAGTTCTTTTGGGTGACAGTTAAAATTTGAACCATTCCATAATTTTCTCATATCATTCTTGTGCGAATTCGCACAAGAATTCTGTAGCATTTTCTGTAGCAAGAATTCTGTAGCATTCTGTTGCTTGCTAATCAAAATTTCATGAAATTTTGATTAACAAGCTCAAACAATGTGTTACCACAGCGTAAGATCAATATATTTTTAGTTTAATTAAAAAATTTAGTCATTTAGAAGAACTGGGTTGGCCCTCGGTAAAGCGTAATATTTTCATTTTAGAAATTTAAATAAATAAATAAATGCAATACAAAACTCAGCTATTTAAACGAAATATGCTGCCACAGCCCGACACAAAATATTTTCATTTTCCACGTGCCAGTTTGCAGCCATTCGGTGAAGTGTATTATTAGATATTTTAATTTTCTTTCAAATTTAATCTATCTGTTACTGATCAGCAAAATAAATGATTTAAAAGCAAAAAACACAATTATTTGTCATTATTAACTACCAACTGGAGTCATTAAAAGGATTACATATTTTTATTGTAACTATTACAGGGGAAAACCTTTGATTATCGTGTGTAAAAAATTTATCAAAATATTTAATATCAAAATCTGAGATTTTTGACGTCTTTTTTGGTTTTTCTTGATGGGTTGGTTATAAAATGAATCACTGAAAATGTCTGAAACGGTTCAGGTTTTAACAATAGCAGAAAAGAGTTCTTTCTAGAATTTATCAGTAGTAATTACCAGCAGACAAGGCTCAGCTGGGATAGCGAAATATTTCTATAGGATATTAAATAAATATGCCTTTAATCCCGTATATTTTAAAAGTGAAAAAATATGTTAATGTAATTCCATAAAATATTTAATGCTTTTAATTACTTATATCATAAATTATATGCATTTTTATTTAAATCAGCCCGATTAAAAAGTAAAAAAAAAAAAAAAAATCTTCTTAAGAACTGGATTTGCTTTTAAATACCTTAGTTTGTTCATCACTAACAGATATATTAAATTTGAAAAACAAATATTTTACATTTTGCCGAATAGCAACAGACTTGAATAAAAAGTGAAACAACTCAAAATCGCATTTTGAGACTGATAACCTTTTTGGCTAATAATTCGAGGCTGATTTTTATCACTTTAATATCTATTAGTGACATTTCTCTGTGATTTACTAATAGTTTTCGTTTGTGTAACATTTTTAATTTACACTGCTGTTACATTTGAAAGGCCGCAGGTATTTTTACGAAAGTAAAGCTTTTAAGTGCCAAAAACGAGTTAATAGCATTCATATTTTGTTAAATTACTTAGGATGATAGTGTAATCGATAAAATACAAAATCTATATTAATAATAATAAAACTGCAGTTGAAATAGTTTTCACGTTTAATTTTTGAAAATAATATTATAATTTGACTCCACTTTGTGTCAATGCTTGCCACTGTTTGCTAAACACGTGTACTTTATAAATAAGTAAAATTTCAGTAAAACTTCCTTAAAATTTCATACGCTGTGTTTTATAGCCGTCTTAAATATGTAATAAAAATATAATCCTTTCGTAATAATTTATAAGCCCTATATTATGAATACTTGCTAATGATAAAAAATATAAATGATATCATCGAAAGCGAATTAAAAACACTTCTTACAAATTAGTCTGGCGTTTAGCATATCAGAGTACAGACAATTTGTTAAGTTTACTTCAGTCATTGCGTTCGAGGTCGAAGTCATAATATTTTATTGCCCTATTATCAAAATGTAAAGAATGGAAAATGTGTACAATAAAAGACGTACGTTAACAGAAGCGGCATTCTTTCTTTGAACAAAAATGCAGGTGTATAAAATCTTAGATATGTCTTCTAAGAAAACCGAAAGCATCTCATCATGCTGATCTGGCAATAAAGGAGTGAGGGAAAAAAAGAAAGGAAGGAAAATTCTCAAGCTTTCATATTAATAGATTAATAATATTCTATTAAGTCATTAATTAAATATCTTAAAATTTTCTTTTTGAACATTTGTAATGACTGTTCTTTCTTCACATTTTTTTCCTATCGATAGGATTTCCATTATCCAAACCTGGTAATGAATTAGTTCTTTGGCTCATGAAAGTCTCAATACGTATTTGTTTTAGTAAAAGATTGACAAAAAGGACAAAACTGGTGCTAGTATTTTCAGTTGCCTTTTCGTACATTACTTAACTCTTGACTTCAAAGCATAGTCTTTAATGGCAAGGCCGAGGCCATTTGGACATTACTTTTGATTTTAAAATATCGTGCTTCATTGTTGATGTATAATGGACTGCATGTGGACTTGCTGAAGTCTAAAACCCCAACAGAACTTGAAGAAATCACAGGCTCGTAATACTGATTAAACTACTTTTAATACTTCCTTGAAAACGTCTCGCAGGCTGAAGAACAGCAAATCATCAAGCCCACCCACATTTTCTAAATTCTACCTCGCAAAACCTACTTGCTCTTAATAGTACACATGCAAATTCACTCAAATGTTTTCTGTGGGTATGCAGATATCTCGATATATGTCTTTAATCCGTTCCAGATTTTTTTTTACATATTCCAAAAGAGCTTTTTCAGCAAGAAATAAAAGGAGATTAGTAATCTGTCTTTATAAAAAAATCCTATTATTATTATTACACTGTTTAACAATAAAATACAAATGCAGTGGGTGAAATAGTATATATTATATATTAATGAAGCACCTAATAATTCTCTTAAATATTTTTCCTGTTACAAAAACAGTTTTGTCAACACTATCTAGTTTTTCTAATAACTTACTTAGGCACAATAACACGCCGAATAAATACTAATTCAGAAGTCAAACAACAAAAATCAGCGTTATACCTACAAAAATTTTTCACAGGACTAGTTTCGATGGTTTTACCGAACCATCATCTTCAGCTGCAAAACCGCAAATGAACAAGACAGGAAATAATGATTAGATAAGATAAGAAAGCCTGGACAAGAATAAAAAAAAAAAAAAAAAATTTGTAGGTATAACGCTGATTTTTGTTGTTTGACTTCTGAATTAGTATTTATTCGGCGTGTTATTGTGTCTAATTATAGAAGCCCCAAACAGGCTTACATTTTGCTTTCTTTTTTGCACGTGGTGTGGCCGCCATTTTGTGATTGTAGGAGTTTCGGTGAGTACATTTTTGCAATTTTCAAGTTATGTTTATGTTTTGTACATTTGGATATTGTGCTTTGCTTGTCTGATTTCATGCATTTTGCTTACAAACTTTTTGTTTTCTATTCATTTCAGTGAGGGATTTTTCTGCTGTTTTGTGTGTACTTTATTATTGCTTTGTTAATTTAGTTTGATTTTCTGCATTGTTTATCATGCCTTCATCCGTTAATCGTTTCACCAAATTACGCCTGAAACGGCAAAAATTCCTGAATCATCTTGACTTTTTACTTAAATGTAAATGTAAAAAATTGATCCCCAATTTTATTCAAATCAAATCTAATCAAAAACCTTCGAGTCGCGTTTCAAGAATTCTGTTAAATTGCAAGCTTGCCTTACTTCGGTCCGTGATAAGGGATACACGTCAACAATTGTCCAAAATTGAACATGAACTCTATAAGCTTCATCTGGAACTCGCTAAATCATATCCAAAATTCACTGCCCTTGAACAAATGTCTTGGTCTAGAACGGAGAATGCAGTTAACCGTCATAAAAACACCCTTGCAGTTAAATTCGAAAAACTTCTTTTACAGTCTTCCAGTTCAAGTAGTTCAAAAAATCTTCCCATTGTAAACATCAAGCCAATAGTTAATATTTCTAATGTTAGTCTTTCAGAAGAACAAGAGAGAATTCTAAAATATAATTTTAACTTCTCACAAACCTGTAAACCCTCGATTCCAAAGATTTTGGCTCCTACCGAAAAAGTTTTCAAGTTCAGTAAAGTTTCAGATTCACAGAAAGAAATGATTAGGCATCTTATCGCTCATAATGTGAAATTCAATAATAAACCTTTGAAACCAAATCTAACTGCGAGAGAAAGAGCTACAATGCGCGAAATTCATTCTAACCCGGATATTATCATTTCAAAGGCCGACAAAGGTGGCCAGATAGTCGTCATGGATAAGAACACTTACATCGATGGTGTCACTAAACTCTTAAACGAAGGACCATATAATCCGATCCCTAAAGATCCTTCACCTTCGGACTTATCCAAAATAAAAACTGCGATCAAATCTTCGCAAATCATTTCAAGCAACTTAAAACATTCGCTTATCCCATCTGTTGCGAATTGTGCCAGATTATATGCTCTTCCCAAAATTCATAAAAGTGGTATTCCTTTCCGCCCTATTGTATCAAATTTAGGTACTGCCTCGTATCCTTTAGCTAAATATTTAGTTTCTAGATTTTCCACTCTATTAGACAATAACATTTACACCATACAAAATTCAATGGAGTTTGTAAAAAAGGTTAAAAACATTTCTCCTAGTAATTTACTCATGGTTTCGTTTGATGTAAAATCATTATTCACCAATGTCCCAGTGGAGGGTGCATTAAGATGTCTAGAAACCAGACTTCGCGAATTTCATTTCTCTTGCATCGAAATTGATGAGCTAATTTCTCTCACTCAACTCTGTTTGAAACAAACACATTTTGTTTTCCAAAATAAATATTACAAGCAAACTGAGGGATTAGCCATGGGAAGCCCCCTCAGTCCCATCCTGGCTGATATCTACATGCATTAGTATGAATCAAAATTGTTTGAAACTTTAAACTTCCCGGCATGGTTCCGCTACGTAGACGATACTTTTACCCTGTTTGAAGGTAATAAAGATGATTTAAATAAAGTTCTTTCAACAATGAATTCTATTGATCCTGCTATTCAGTTCACTTTTGAACTTGAGACTTGCAATTCTCTTCCGTTTCTCGACATTCTGGTCACACGTAACACATCCAACTTCAGTACTACAGTTTACCGTAAACCTTCATCGGTTTGCCTTCCACCACACTTTAAATCATGTCATCCGACTAAACAAAAGTTAGCTTCATTTTATTCCTATGTTTTCCGTGCTCTTCAAGTTTGCTCCTTCAAACTAGCCCTTGATGAAGAACTAAATTATTTAAAAGCAATAGCTATTGACAGGGGCTTTTCACCCAACATTATTAATCAAGCAGTTAAAAAATTCTCATCTCAACACACTAAAAGCCACACTCTTATTTTAGGAGATTATAAAAATTCTGTTGTCATTCCCTTCTTTCCATCAATTAGCTATAAAGTTGCACATATTTTGCAGAAATTTAACTTTCGGGTTGTTTATTCTCCCATCAATAAAATTCCAACTTCTATACTCAAGGACCCCATTCCGGATATGAATTCCTGGGGTATTTATAGGATTCCTTGCCAGTGTGGTTTAATTTACATTGGCCAAACTAAGAGAGTCTTAAAATTTCGCGTCAAAGAACATGAGGCATATGTTAGAAAAAAGGAAACACAGAAGTCTTCTGTTGCTCAACATTGTTGGTCCGAAAATCACACTTTCAATTTTTCTGCTGCCAAAATTATTCAAAAAACATCTTCCATTGGAGAACTGGATTTTCTAGAGGCATTTCACATTCATAAAAATCTTTCTGTTCTAGTTAACGATCCTAATTCCAATCCAAATTTGCCTTCGGCTTTTAGAGAAATTATGTTTTAGTTCTGGTTTCGCCAACAGATGGCGCCACTTGCTTATTCTTGTCCAGGCTTTCTTATCTTATCTAATCATTATTTCCTATCTTGTTCATTTGCGGTTTTGCAGCTGAAGATGATGGTTCGGTAAAACCATCGAAAATAGTCCTGTGAAAAATTTTTGTAGGTATAACGCTGATTTTTGTTGTTTGACTTCTGAATTAGAACTTACTTAGGGTTAATGATTTCATCCCTTTCGCAACGTTAACCAATCTAACAGCGTCTTTGTTTTGACAATCGTTGACACCATAGTACTCGGCTTGCGGTAAGCGACAGAAAGCTCTCGGATACTCAAGTCATCTTCATACGTACTTCTCAACTGTCTTTTTTTTACCCCACCCCCATGGTGATACTAATACTTTCCATCGTTGCTTGACTCTTCTCCTTAACTTTCCTAAAACTCAATGTTAATGAATCTCGAAAAGTTAAAGGAATAAATACAAAATCACGGTGAAAATTCAACGTTTTAGAGCGGGTTGTTTACTGAATAGTATCAGCAGGTGTAGTGATCTCATGGGCAGTCGTAGCATTGTCTTGAGAGAGGTAAACAAGTGTAGTGGGCCCAGTCATGAGTCATTGAACTGGAGTCGCATTCCAAACAAATATCGTGTACCAAGGAAAATGTCTCCTTCCAAACAAGACGTAAACGCAGCTGAACGTATTGCAAAGCGAACGTATACCGAGGTACCGCTGTAAATGTTTACTAATATTATTCTTACAGTATAACTTGATCGATAGAAAATTTTGTAACGGATGGAATATTTCAAACAAAGTGAAAATTTTCTTATTAAATAGAGTTTAAACAGCCCATCTTCGATACGACTATGACCATTAAACATAAAACTAACTTCCGATGCTTAAACGAAACGGAAAGAAACTGTTGAATGCAATGATTCACTTTGCTATTCGTTGGATTAAATGAATTTATCTTTATTTCCTTGACCCGACAAATATATTTCTCGTCGCTTGATACTCAGTATTCGTCATTATTTTCAGTAATTTACGAGATAAATCATAATCAGAGCCATTCACTACTCTAGAAATCCTGATTGTCTTACAGATCTTCCTAACTATTTTCTGCAAAATAGATGTGATCCGTTTGCGCAAGTTTTTAGAACGTGGCAGCTGCATTTTTACGCTAGGCGTCATTATCAGTCTTGCAAAAGTTTTGAACTCCATCTTTAAAAGATTTATTGACTGAGGTGTCAGGTAGTTTTAAGATAAATTTTAAATTTTCAGAATCATAACCCCTTTCTATGTCATTTTTTGTTGAAAATTTTTTTTCACCATTTAGGATTTTTTGCATAATTATCGCGAGGAGGACCACAATCTAAAGGCCCGCAAAGCGATTATTGAATTTTTTAAAATGTAGTAAAAATAGACTTTGTCTTATAATGCGAGATTCTCTAAAAGTAAATAAGTAAATAATATAAATTTTAGTAAAATGGACACTTCATTAATTCTCAATTGCCATTCATATGGTGCCGTATAATATACCAGCTCTTGTATTTTCAATCAGCATAATACTCGGGAATTGTTTCCTTCCCCAAAAAATACATTATGAAAATTAAAATGGCAAAACTTTGCCTGGAAAAACGTATTGTATTTCAAGTCGAAGTAATTATTATCGAACATTATGTTATTAATTCTAACCAAATAAAAATTTATTTTTAGGCATTAAATGTTTCATTTCGACTTTATGTTGCATATTTCAGCTGAACAAAAAAACAAAACAAAAAGAAAAAAAGGGACCAAAAAAATACTCAATAGTTACACGTAATATGATGTATATATTTCAGTTAACTAAAAAATCAAAAATACGAAACACTTAGTAATTGCTTTTTTCACAGCAATTTTTGTTTTACTGTTGTTTGTTTATTTATTAGTTTTACTTAATTTGTTTTCTCTGTTTGGATTAAATTTATTTATCAAAACCCTTTACTGATCCTAATTTCTTAAAATTTTCATATATATATGTGATGTACCAGCTTTTGTCCGGAATAAATAGAATTGTTGAAGAATCATCAATATAGTCGTAGCTTAAATAATCAGACGATAAGTTTAAAAAACAGGATCCATTTATTATTATTCTGGAGAAATAGCAGTTACAAAAATTAGATATCCTAAGTAAATAAAAAGAATTAAAAATAACTTTTTGTATGAAGTTTACTGCATCGTAACATTTAAGAAAAACAAAGCCCCGATATTCTTTTACGAGTCTTTTTATAGCCTCTGGAAAGGCGGAGCTTCCAAGAAATGACGTCAGCCTCGTCTGCCAATCCAGTTCGCTTGAAATATTTCCAGAACATTCTAAAACTGTACGTGTAGAAAAGGCGGGAAAAACAACTTGACTACGGGGCTGTGAATTTAATTCCACGTACTTTCAAATAAGAGAACATCGCCATTAAAAATGAAAAGAACATACAGTTAGAATTTTAAGTATATTCTTGACTATGGAATTTTATTATTACAAATATATATATATATATATATATATAAATACGATGGCTTTGCTCTACGCGAACACGCAACGTCCAGTTAACTTTCCGCAATTTAGGATCTTCCCCCTAGACCAGTACCTTCTAGAATTTGCTAGTCTATTACGTAACCGCTACTATAAATACTGAGTACGCGCTATTTTTTAGTCAGACTGCTTCCTAATATCGCTGCTACAAGACTCTGCGCTGCTCTGTCCATCTTTCTTTCCTTTGTTAGAAGTAGTGATGACGCAAAAAGTTAAAATTCAATCATACTTAGTTAAAATCACTGTGGATATGTAATTTAGAGAGTTTTCATCTAAAAGGAAAAGGATCTGCTAATTGGATTAAATAAAAATGTGCAATTAAAAGCTAAATCATCTTGTCTCGTCATTTGAATTTCGCCTTACCACTGCAAAAGCAATGCCTGAACTTTGATGCCAAGCTTCCCCAGGACTGCTGGAAAATTTCACACACACACACATATACTTATGATGGCAATATAATATTTTCGAGGATTTTTTTTTTATTTTATGCAGCTATACTATTTTGCTTAATACTGCATTTTATTTTAACATTTCATTTTTCAATTATCGATAAACTAATTAATAAAAGATTTTGATCTTTACGTTGCCCGATAAAACTAGAAATGATCGTCCAAGTTAACGCTTTTACTATGAAAATCCTTGAAGCATTCCCTTCGAATGCTTCATTCATAACATCGAATGCTTCATTCGTGACATTAGGCCCGAGGTATTGCTTACAGTCATCAAAAACTGGGTTCATCGAATTTGTTCGTGTACACTAAGTCGAGGTGAACATTTAAATGATGTTTTATTCAGAACATAATGTCATAAATTGCACTTCAAAATATAAAAAAATGTCGTTATATATGAAATAGTTTTTATTTTATTTCATTTTTCATTCATACCATTCTTACTAACCCCCTCTATAATAAGAACCTCACTTATATGATCTGTATAGAACTTTTAAAACTACAGATTTTACAGTTCATGAAAGCATTTTAAATTTTAATCAATGGATTCCAATTGATGTTAAATAACCATTAACTCTCAATGTTGTTATCAGCAAATTCCTTAAATGCTCCTTATTATTTTTATCAAGGAAAAATGGTGAATGTTAAATATGACAGTCATAACATTTCTCCCGCAGCTTTCCAAACAAAGCCAACTTTAAGCTATTTAAAAGACATGTCACGGCTTTGTCTAAGAATCCGAAATCTGTACCGTCATTTCCGCTCGAAAGGCAAAGAATCCAGCATTCACCAGACGTTGTACTCGAACCGGATATTAAGAGAAAGAAACTAGCAGACTGCGATTAAAAATCTTATTTAAAAGGCTCGCTTAGACAATCTGCAAATGACTCTGCACGAAGATGAAAATCCCTAAGAAAAGTTCATCAGTGGTGAATAAAGAAAATCTTCTTTTACAGCGATAAAGGGTTTCCGAAGTAGGATAGTGTCAGTTAGCAAAAAATTCTGTTTTTGGATAATCCACGAGAACCATTTTTAGTAGTAGAGTTAAATAATGCTGCTGCTCAAAAATTAAAGAAAAATTTGCTTACGATTAAAATTTTCAACCAGTGTGTTCCGTGGAGTAAGTGTTTATGTTAATAATCTACGACTGAAAACAAAACTACTGTTCTGCGCATAGGTTGGCATATGAAATGCGCAAATTAAACGATTAGTAACGTGTTGTGCAATGACTACATGTTATAATTTGGGTATGTTATCTTGTGTAATATGGTTTTTTAGAATAACCAGTATTCATTAATTACGACTCAAAAGCGAAAATGCAATTGTTCTCCATTATTTTGGTTAAGCAGTATTTTACTGTATAACCATAACACGCTAATAACATCAACTCTTTGCACTCCAGGGGGGGGACATTTTTAAGATAGGAGACTGCTAATTCCGAGATGTATTGTAATTTTGATATACGATTTTTAATACTAACATCATACGAATTTCTTCTGTTCGGTTGCTTAATTTTAACAATAGCAAACGTATTATGTCTGTTTACCTAATGTCTTCTCGGGAAACTTAATAAGAGAAACTGATTCGTATTTACTGCACACACAGGGAAAATATGACACGCGAAGTAGCCATATTGTTTATTTCAATATAGGACAAACTTCTATGCGTTCACCGATTTCATCCATTCAATTACTGATGGGCCTGTTATACTTGAACTAAACCCCTTGATCCCCATGTAGCCAGCATATTTGCTGAGAAAAGAATGTCAGACTAACTAACAGTATTCAGCTGTTTTAGTCACTCAGTTATTCACAGTTCGCAGATGTTTTTTTTTCTGAAATATATTCACATTATCTAATACAGAATATACACATTTCTCGATCATAGAATAGCTCCTTATGAAAGTTATTAGAGTCGTTAGGTTTAATTCGGAGCAGAAAACCTAAAATATCGGAAGTACCCTCGTCGGGATTCGAACTTCAAACCTTCTGATTAATAGTCGGACGTGCTTCCAATTATCCCATTTACAACCTTGCCAAAATTTTTGCAGAGGCTGATAGAGCTTTGCAGTTATACTTACAAGTAATGTTTTACAGAAAGTTTTCTCGATAAAATTGCATAAATTTTTTATGGATATTTTTCAGAAGAGAATTCTATAGAAATTTTGTGAATCTTTTACGAAACAAAATTCCATGGAAATTTTATGAATCCTATACGGAACAGAATTCTTTAAAATTTTATCTTTCACGGAAGAGAATTCTCTAGAAATTTATGAATGTTTTACGGAACAGAGTTTCATAGAGATTTTATGAATCCTTTACACAAGAGAATTCTGTTGGAATTGAATACGCAACAGAATTCTGCTAAAATTTTATAAATCCTTTACAAAAAAAAAAAAAAAAAAAAAAAAAAAAAAAAAAAAGCAATGCAAATTTCATGAATCTTTTACGGAACAAACTATTTTAGAAATTTTACGAATATTTTACGGGACAGAATTCTATAGAAACCTTGCTTTTCAAAAGCATAGAAAAACTTTATAAAAACCTTTTTAGACTGGTATTCAACAGAAATAAAATTTTCAAATTGTAGTTAAAGCAAATTTTAAGTTCCTGTTATAGAACATGAAAGAGCAAAAATAAACACTTTTTTTATTCATAGCTGTGTTGTTCACTTTTGAACGGAAGTTTTCCTTTTATTCTCTAGCTTGATGTTTTTTAGCTTCTGAATTTATGTAATACTTTGAGAAATTTTGTTAAGCAATTTTGTTTATGTAATTCAAAAATTAAATTTCGTCAAAGCATAAAATCAATTTAAATCACAAAATTAATTAAAACATTAATTTTTTACTATTAATTGTTAAATTCTAATTCCTGAAATAAATACTTTTAATTATTGTATTTTTGCTCCCCAATATGAGAAGTGGTTTCGCAGTTTTAGTTAAACTTCACTATTGTTTAAAATGTTTTATCTTGTTTAAATATTTTAAAATAAAAAATATATTCAAATTTTTTATTAAAAAATCAAATTTATTCAGAAAATTTTTATCCTTTCCCTCACTTTCCATGCCATAGTTCGTTTCAAAATTTAGACGGGGTTAAAAAATTCTGTTCTAAAATTAAAATCTAATTCAATCTTTTTAATCCCAAAAGAATGTTTTGCTGATTTTATTATGTTGCTAAATTTTAAAATCTTCTATAGAAAATTATAGAAACGAAGCATGTTTGCAATTATTTACGATCATGGCAAAATGTTTTATAAACTATACCTAATATTTTGAGTAGTTGACTCCATTCGTTAATTCTATATGCAATACGTAAGATTCTAGACTTGGACCAATAGAAACTCTGCATAATTGTTTTAACAGAATATCTGCACTAATGTGTATGGAATACTTACGTATATTTCTAAAATTTCTCTATTCACAGCTCTATAGAAGATATATCTGTGTAGAATTAATTCTGTTGCAGATTTTTAACCAAGTTTATAGAACCATAGTTAGAAACAGTTATAAAGAAATTTATCATTGTATTTTTATAGAATTATGTAAGACAGGGTTATAAATTTAGACCTCGAAACGTTCTTTTATGATCCTCACAGATTTTAAAAAAGACAAGATAAATTAATTGCGTATACCATAATATAGCTGAAAATCTTGGAATTTGGAAATTACACACGTCAATCGTCTATCATTTTGTCTCCTAGGACTGACGTTATATAAAATTTATCACCAGTTATTCTATCTATAGAGTTCCCACTGTATTTCTAGCAAGAGAAGAGGAATTTAAAGTATTATGACTGTAGTGCTTCTTAAAAGCATACATTCATACATAAAGCATCTATAAGAAAATCGGTAAGCTGATCCATTTTATGAATGCCAGTACCAACATTTGTTTTTGAGTTTTAGTTAATAAGTTTATTCAGACTCTAATAATCTTGAATTATTAAAAATATATAAATTGTCTTCTATTAACTTATGTGCTTAATATAAAATCAAATGAGTTTTAATTAATTGTATTTTTAAAATATAAGTATACTGTCAGTAACATATGTTAAAGAAATTATTTTCGAAGAGGAAGGAGGTTCAAGAAGCATGCTAATGTATAAAGGTGGTCCCCACTTGAGAAAAATTTGAGAAACGTTGCTATAAGACATTATTTGTAAGCGCAAACTCATAAGAGTACATAAATCCGTTGAACACTAGCCATTCCTTTCCGTGATAAAATACTGAAGACAAAATAAGCTTAAATCGATGCAATGCTGAAGGTTAGGTGTTTCGAAAGGATTTCGTCTGAAAGCTATTTTGCTTTTATTCAACGAAATTTTGAAAATTGTCAGAATTTAAAAAAAATATTACAGTTTGTTGAACTCACTCTCAAGTAAACGGGGTTAAATCCCATTTCTTGGATAATAGATTAATTTTTCTGACTTATGTCAGGAAAATATGTCACAGTTATTCTTATGCAATGTTTTATTTTCCTTGAAACTTTAATGTTCAGAGGCAAATTCCGAAAGATTCTTTGGCTGTGCCTTTAGGTCAGACTATGCGTTATTATAACGTGACCTATGACATATAACCGACGAACATTAATGCTCTGACAGAATGTCTTTCGTCATGCTGCATAAGCCTCGGTTATGGAGTACTGCACTATTATAATATTTTATAATAGAATCACCTTTCAAGGTGATAAAATATCATTCCTTTTATGGTACACCCTCTTTTGTCTAATTTTGCAGAGACACGATTTTAGGTTTTTATTCTGTAATTTAAATGTAATTTAAATTTGCGTTATAAGACTAAACTCAAACTGGTTTCTTCCAAAAACCCAGTCTTAAGCATCTAAAAGACCGAAATAATTATTGTCTTTCCTTTACATTGGTACCACAACAATAAAATATCCACCAAAGACTCTCACCAGTTCATATCAAAAGCGCTAAAGGCAAACAGTAACGGGGGCGCGTAATGACAAATTGCACATTGAGTTGATCAATGTTAACGAATTGGCGTGGTAGGAAATACTGGCGATTAAGGATAAGCAACCATTACACAAGCCTGTTCATCATGTAGGTCTTATCGACTATTTACAATTACAATACTACCGAAATTTATTTGTGCATTTGCTTCTGTTTCATTTCAGTTTGGTTTATTTTGTTCATAAACGTTATATTTAATATCAGTTATTTATAATAATTTCCTTGTCTTTAATTCAGTAATTTAAACTGGATTTATTCTTTAATTCGTTAAAGTGCGAATGGAACATATAGTTATTTACCATACGCAGTTGCTTTTATTCCTCACAAGTATATTCAATAAACATTCAGCTAATATATCCTGTAATGTTTCCTGCTTTGTAATCATTCTTAAACGAAAATTTGAGTAGTTTACAATCGATAGTTACCCTCTAAGTAATAAAGGAACTTAAGCAACTTTAAGTAATAAAGGAACTTTATTACTTAGTGCCGAGTGTGCTACCGTTACACCACGAAGGCATGCTGGAAGGAGGGAGAAAATATATGTTTCAAACATAAAACTTTATATATATCATTTTTATTATATGTTTATAAACATACATATCTTATACGTTTATAAATGAAAAAAAAAACGCTTTTATTCAAATTTTGGTACCTATAAATATTTTTTATACTTTTTTTGGTTTAATTTATAAAACGCATTGAAAAATATTCTAAATTTAAATAAACGTATATTATGTATTTTTTCAATTTTGGAATAAAGGAACGACGATCTTCTAGAATGATGAAAGGAGTGTGTGGGACAAAAGAGGCTGAAAAACCACTGTAATAAATCCTATAGCATTACTACTAGCTTAATGGCCGAATGTTTAAGACCACTGAATATTATAGTCGGACCTGGACTCGAACCCAGGCGAACGGACTAGCTACTTAAATATTTTTAGTAGTTTTCCTTATATGTAACATGAATATAAGTCAGTTCAAAACGTAAATATAGGCATCTCTCCCCCCGGCGGTAGCCATCGTGTATCTGCCTTGTCCAGATGATGTAATATGGTTACTAATAGCTCACTATTAATGCGGGAGTTAACTGTAAATTTCATAAGTTCAAAAAATTTAATATGCAAGAATGGGATCTGCCCCGCATTCTTGATAATGGAATAAGGATTCAAATAAAACCTTTAACTCGAACACTCTTTTGCCACTGACCTCATTTTTTGCTATAGGGGTAATAATTAGCATGCGAAATAGAGCAACAGAATGATGATTAAGAACAAATAATTAAATTAGACGCAGTGAAAATCAAATGAGAGAATTCTATTAAATAACCAGAAACTAAAACACCAACGGTGACAGATTATGTATTTAATAGATGTGTGTTTAATGTGTATTAATATTAAATGTTATTGGTTGAATAAAAAGGAGAATTTCAATTGATTCATACTGTCTCTGCAGAAAAGAGAAAACGTATTTCAGTTGAAAGGTTCGGAGAGAAGTATTTTCCATTTTTACGACAAAACATATTTGCCCCCAAATAGGCTTCATTCATGCCCACAAAGGCAAATCTTATAGTTTTGCACCATCCACTCTATTACACTGCTCTCCATCGAGATGATATCCAGTCTAAGGTCTTTGTATAGACCAAACGGATTAAGTCATTCCGATAGTATATATTGAGTGTTATTAAGAAATTTACAAATTAATATACTTATTTTGTTGCATTTTCCTCTGATATATTGCACTTTTATTTCTTTAAACGATGATATCTACTCCGTCCTCTTAAATATCGCTACCCTTATACAGTGATATTTGGATATGTTTGAAAAAGGATTATCTTGAATATGTCTATGCATATGATATACATTATACTTCAGGTATGCATTATGTAGGTCATAGATTCAATTAATTTTTCATAGATAAAATAGAATACATTAACCATATATTAACCATACATAGTCCTTAAAGAATAGGAAAAATAGAGTCAAGTTATTTTATCAGTATCAAGGTCGGTTTTCAAATTCTACTCAAAACTCTAAATCCAAAGTAAACTTTCAAGTTCAATGTGAATTATCAAATTCAAAGTGAAATTCATTCAAAATAAATAATGGTTTATTTTCATAGTTTCTTATCTTGGTCATTGATCTTTGTCATTATAATTATTCTGTCGTGCATTTTACAGAGATGCATAATTTGAAACAAAGTAAGCTATCAGTTCAGATTCTTAATTCAGATAAGTTGTCAATTCAAAGTCATCATTCAAATTCAAAGTCAAAACTGTTAATTCAAAGTAATTTTTGGAATTTAAAATAAATACGGTGTAGAACTTATTCAGAGTTAATTATAATTATTCCTTGTTATTGTTTTTTGTCATTTTCATCAGGCAACAATTAAGCAATGTATGTACGTGCTTAGGACATCAAGGAAAGCGGGCACCACAAAACGGTCCTTAGGTATTCCGGAAAAAAATCTCCTACTACGTGTTTTATAATGGGATGGATGTTGTAGCTAAACCAAAAGCGCGAGAGAGAAAGAATGAAGAAAAACTAATGTAAACATATGCGAGGGACCAAAATCTTTCGAGTGCTTAATGACTCTAAAATCTTGGTCTGATCCTGATTGTTAATGACCCTTGTTATTGTATCATTACACGTTGTGCAGAGGCATAAAATCTGAATCAAATTAAATTGTCAATTCAATCTCTTAATTCAAATAAATTATTAATTTTTAGTTAAAGTAAGAATCCTTTTATCAAAGTAAAAACTCTCATTTAATTGAAAATAAAAACTGCTTCTTCAAAGAAAATTGCCGAAATCAAAGTAGATTCAAAGTGAAATTCATTCCGCTTTGTTCTTTCTCATTGTTTCCTTGCTGTCGGTTTTTTTTTATTGTCTTTGTCATTGTTCTCGTCATGATTTTGTAGCGTCTATACCAGTTGTTCTCAAACATTTTTTTATCCATGCACTCCTTTCATCATTGCTAAACGATAAGTCCCCCCCTCAGATACCAAACTTGAAAACTATAGTCATTTATTCCAATTTAGATTACTTTATAACAAGTTTTTATAAATTAAACAACAGAAAATGCTGATAAATACCAAAACTTGAATAAATGCTGTTTTTAATATTCATGAACTTAAACTAAATAATTAAGAGCTAAATAAAAGGCTAATCACATTCCTCCCCTGAAAGTATGAAATTTCAAAAGGGAGGAATCTCCTCCCGGGGGGAAATTCCTCTTTAGTTGAGAGGACTTGCAAACTATGCAAACTTAAGTTAACTTCTTGATATTTAGTTCCTTTTGATAAATATTCAGACATATTATCGTGCCACTAAATTCGGCACGTGTTAAGAATGTAATAGCACAAAAGCACACATAGATGCTTCTAGTGATGGTCCACATAATCAACACTCATTGCAAACTATTGGACTGTCTCAGCTTCTCCTAAAAATCAATCCGTTGGAAGAGTTTTTAAATTCCACTCTTTAATCCTACTCTAGATGTATATTAGCTCCGTAGAATGACAGTATCGTTAGAAGATATGTTGCAAACAGGATATTTTCTTTGGCATATGTTTATATAATTTCATCCGAAAATTTTGAAGCACTGAACTTGATTTTTTTCTAAGAAAGTAGGTTGAGAATATAATAATAATCTACACTTAACATCTTAAAAACCACCTAAATCTAAAGGTCGGAATATTGTTCTTCAAAATGATAAAATCTATGGTTCATTAGTTGGTGTCATATCCTTACGTAACTTATCAGTAGGCTATTAAGACACCTCGAATAATATGCATGTAGCTGGAGCTGTTTTAATAGCTTATGGGCGATGTTAGATTAATGATAAACTAATAATTTCAGAATATATTAGAGGAAGCAAAAATGCATCTTAGACTGGCGAAACTTTATGAATTTCAAAGGTGACAAGTCCTTCCTTTTCAAGAACAAAAAGAATAAAAAGAAAAAGGTGAGGGTCCAATGTTCGGGTGATGAACTTGTATTAAAGATTCAGTGGCTCTACGGGCCGTAGTTTTCCCACAATGAATCAAAAATACAGATTCTTCATTACTTAATTTTTTTAAACAATACATCGCCATAACGTTTGGTGACAACAGTTGAAACGTAATACAGACAAAAAGTGAGTTTTGAAACTCAAAACATTTCTGGTGTTTACAAAAAATCGCAAAGGAGCGAAAAGCGACAATCAATTTATATGAAAATCAGTGTGTAGAGCATAGCAATAACGAGCCCCATCTTTTGAAAGAAACAATGAGAAATAATAACAATGAAAAAGGTCTAAGATGTAATTGTGATAGCGTTGCGAACAAATAATGGTTTTAATTAATTTAATAACAAGGTAAATATTTATAAATATGGAAGTCAGCACAACTGAAGATGCTTTCTAGATAACTTTCGCCAAACCAAAATCAAAATTATTATTAATTTTTATAAATGTGGAAGTCAGCACAACTGGAGATACTTTGTAGATAACTTTCACCAAACCAAAATCAAAATTATGGTTATGAGACCAATTATGAATACCTTCTTTTCGAATATAAGATACATGTTTGAGGCGACATTTTAACGTTCTTTTAGATTTGCCGATATTTGTAACACCCATTACTAGGATATGTTATGAATTCCTTAAAGTTGTTTTTGATATGTTATTTGAATAAGACAAAGCATACGCGGGCTACATGTCTTGAGTGTGTGAAGTCTTCGTGGAGGTGCTTCTAAGGGAAACTGGCTTGTATTAGAGTTACACGAAACTACGAAACCTCCATGGAGCTAGCTTGTGAAGATTCCTTAATTAAAATTAGGTATCAAATGTTAAAGAATCCAACAAGGAATTTACTGATAGGTGAGGAAAATTACTTGAAAGTTAACTTGAGAAGAATCCGAGAGAATTCTTAACTAAAAGAAGGATCAAAGAGGAGGATGACAATATTGTTATGATTATTTTTAAAGGCATAATGTCTTTTTCGATGGCAAGAGAAAAACTTTAAGAAAGCTAATACTGATCATCGAAGAAAATTCTCTAACAATGGCAACCGATTGCAAACAACTGAGTTGCTGAGAAAGAAGGGATTGTCTAGAACAAATCTTGGAAGCATGCTTTCTGTAAAATATATTTTTTAAAAAAAGAAAGCCATTTTTTTATGCAGCAGGCTAACAGGATTTCTTATGGAGACATAAACAGGAAACGATTTATTGTAAATTATAGTGATAACATCAGATTCGTTGCGGATAGTTAGCGCTAAGGAAATCTGCCTGTATAATATACCAGGCATAAACATCGTCAGGAGTGAATTTATTATCGGATCAATTTTTACAATAAGTGTATGTTCTAAGTACCAGAAGTTTTATTAATCTTGATCTTTACTTTTTATTCCTTATCACTTTTGAGTCCGTATCACTTTTTAAATAAAAGGGTATTGTCACCAATTGTAATCGTCAAGTATTAAAGAAATAAAATAGCAATTTTAAAAAATGTATGTAAAACACTTAAGACTCTATCGGGAATTCTAAAGATATGTGTTTTAAATATTTTGTCATCTTACTATTCAATTTTATGTGGCATATGTGCGAAAAAAGTGATGTTTAATAAAATTTTAAAAAGAAAAAAAAGTGAATAATATAAAAACCAAGAAGTTGTGTAAGTCATCTTACAAAGAAAACTGAACATTGATAAGATGTATTGAGAAAAGACTTAAAGCAAGGAGTCCAAGAGCAGATTATTGAACTGCAAGCTCAGTGAAATTACAAAATCCCCTAAGAAACCTCTTGGTGAAAAGTTAGAATCTGAATTCTTTCTCTCTTTCTACTTTTAGTCCAATGGGACTTTGTCCCTGAAGGACTATTGTTTTCGTTTTGGGATTTTGCGTCGGAAACCTATAAACCGCGTATCACTTTTCAAATCGTTGCCACCAAATACTATTGCCCTGTATTATATTTGAAGAAATTAAATAATAAAGAGTCTTGCATAAATGCATGTATGTTTATCGCATGTAATAAAACAACGGTACCTAGAGCCATCCAATTTTGAATGACGTAATCCTACTATAAATATGGGCATCTGAAAGCCCAAATCTGAAATTTGGAATTTGTTTTATTATCGATTTCATATTTTCTAAAACTTTAACGAATTTTTGATTAGCAAACTCAAGGATTTAAAAGCGAGCAATAGCAACACTCTATTGGAAAAAAAAATTATCTCCAGCGCGTGGAACTGTGTATCGAAAAATTCTAAAGATATGCTCATTTTAAAGTTATTTTGCGACATTGCTGTTGAACTTAATTTTATGGTTTAAGTGCAAAAACCATGATACTTAATAATTAAAGGTAACACACAAGACGATAAAAAACGCTCCTTTGGACGTAAACTTAAAATCTGAAACCTTTTGAATTTTTTTTTTCATCTAGTTTACTGATTTTCTTTTTACTTAAAATTTGAAATTGGTAATTTCTTAGTACTTTGAATGAGTTTTTTATTTCAGAAGCTAGAATTTTCTTTACAACTGTTTTTTTTTTTTTTTCTGTTTTCTTTTTTTTTTTTTCTTTTTTTTTTTTTTTTTTATAATTTCGAATCTTGCTACTACATTGGCATCAGCGAAAACAAAAATACAGGTAATGAATGGCAGGAATAAGTAATTTCTGATTTAGCAGGGAAGGTCATATCTTGCTCAATCCATTACATTCCTACTCTTATTATGAGAAAGGGAGATATATCAACACTTCCAATTACAGAGGATTCTCATCTCGTCCCTTAACGTGAATTCTTCATTGTTCATAGAGACCACTGATAGCACTAACAATGAGATTCTGTTCTTTTGATAAAAAAACGATTACTCCTTCACATAAATTTCAAATGAATATCTTTCTCGTGAACCTTAGAACTCATCTTCTGATATAAGTTTGTTACTCACAGAATATTACTCAAAAGTCAAACATCTTAATTGTTTAAGTTGCCTGACTTTTAGGAATTTAGAGATTGTCTTTCGGAAGGGGAATAATTCCATAAAAATATTTAAATCAATTTGTTTTACCTCATTTCAACCTATGTACTTACGTAAGGAAGGTAGCGTTTTCAGTCCAAAATTCTGATAGTGAGTTTTCAGTAAATAAATACCAGTTAGGGTCCCCACAGCACATTTTCACTGATTTTAGAATGATGTTTGTCTATCTGTGTCTGTATATGTTGGACGATGTTTTAGTCCATTAAATCATATACGAAACTTCCAAAAATTTCTCTTCCCGTATTTAAGCTTTCTACGTTCATATAAAGAGTTGATTGAATTTTGGGTAAATTGGACAAATGGAAATTTTACTTTACTTGAAACCCACAGCAGTCTTTAGCGGACAACTGGAAGTGGTACTTTACTAGAAGTCCATAAGAATTTTTAATGAAAACCTATAGTAAAATGTAGCCCAAAACTTTTCACTTTCAGTATTTAAAACTTATTTATCCATGAGAATTGTATTAGATTTTTGAATACTTGTATTAGATTTTTGATAAACAAGATAAATCGTAAATGATACTTTATATGAAGCTCTGAATAGATTTTTGTAAAGGAACATATTATGGGGTAATCCACAACTTCTCAACTTTGATATCTGAAATAGGTATGTGATTGAGAATAACGTATTACATTTATAAGCATTAAACGCATTCTTGGTGTTAATGTTAAATGCAACCAGTATAAGCTCATTATGAAGACGAGCTCCTTTGTGAAGCAGTTAAATGTATTAGCCTCAATTCTCGATGTGTCCGTTTCATTTTTGCGTCGAATCACATTTCGAATGTAAGGATGCTGCCACGAAATATTATCGCTATGTATTTTTAAAAAGAAATAATATAGTAACTATAAATATAGCGAATATAAAAGAACATGACAGCAATTAATACTCAATTGAGAATTTTCTAAAAGTATGCTGATTTTAAACATTTTGTGATTTTTTTGTTGAATTTTAAATTGCGTTATGTTCGAAGAAAGTCATGTTTAATAAAGCTGAAGAGACAAATGAAAACGTTGGTCATCTTATTAAGAAAACTTAACATTGATATCATGAATTCAGAAGAGACTGAAAAAAAAAAACGTATGGCCAGATCGAACACTCTATCGCGAATAATAATAATTGGATAATTCAAGTTAACGTGGACAAAACTGTCGCTATCATCTCTGCAATATAAAAGAACATTCGAACATTCATGGAACCTGCAACTCTGAGGAGTTACTCTTCCCTGGTCTAAAGTCCCTGCAACTCTATGGAGTTACTCAATCCTGGGTTAAGTAAATCTCTTATCTTGGGGTGATCCTCGCTAATTCTCTCACATGAAGCCTACATATTACTCGAAAATTTCACGCATTTAAAGCTAAACTAATTGTTCGAAACAGCATTCTAACGTTTAATAACGAATTACTCATTTATAAATCCATATTGCATCCCATGCTTTGTTATGAATGCCCAGTCTGGAACAGCCTTATGTAGGAACAACAAAAAAAAAAAAAAAAAAAGAAAAAAAAGAAATTGCTAACTGCCAAGATCTGAGACAGATAACGAATGCTCCAAGGTATATACGAAATAACAAAATCCATGAAGAACTTAAAAATTTTCCAACTTAGGACATATTGTTATCATCGGGTCAAAAACGTAACAATATTGAAATTAAAATTTACAATTATAACTACATATAATGACTTTAAGAGTAAAAAAACGACTTATGTCCATACTAAATCCACAGATTATGAATGGATAATATTATATTTTGTGCATGCTTGGCTATGGTTTTTTGTAAACCTTCTTGATGTTTGTAATTTTGTATGCATTTTTTATTTCATTTATGTATGTATTTTGTTTTTCTGACAACCGGCACTTAGTTTTTTGCACCGCCTTGTATTTTTCCATCTCAACAATTTTTATTTTGCAAAAAAATTTCTACATTTTTATTTTGCATATATATATATATATATATATAATTAGTAATTTTTACCCTCACTTCTTTACATATTTTTCATCTTATCTACATTTTTATACTTCTATGTTATTTGAAATTATTGTAAAGAAGAAAATTTCGAAAATTTTAAATATTCGATTAGGGATAGAGCACAGATCGCAGGCAGTCTGGTGTTTAACACCGTTCAACCAGATCTCACTAAGCTCTGCCTTTGTCTGCCTACGCTTCTTAAGGAGTCTCTTACTTGGCTGCTTCTCTTAAAAATGTAATGTATCATCATCAGAACTGTTGGGTGCAGAATCACCCATTGTGCTGCGCCAATAAATAAAGTAATTAATAAGTCATAAAGAGATTTGGATTATCAAGTGATTTTGCGATTCTACAAATGTTTCTTGGCACATAATCGATATTTTCAATGATCTTCTAATCACAATCCACTTGCGACTGCAAAATAATGTCTTATCTACTCAAGCGCTCATCTCATATCAAATTACTACAATAAATTATTTTATCATATACACACGCACACTTTGGTACTCACTCTTACCCTTACCCCTCCCCCTTACCAAGTTTAGAAATCCCCACCCGGCCTTTATTTTCGCAATCGTTGGTCGTGATCATATTCTTCTCATTACAGAAATGTTTTAAATAACGAAAATATTCGTGCTTTGGGAATTCAGATCTTGAAATAAAATTGGTTTGGAGCAAATAACTGATCTAACTTTTAATGCGGTCTCTCGGTTCCTGTACTTACATTTAAGAAAATTTTATACTCCTTATGAAAAACAAAAATACAAGAAATTTGACCTCCTTGCGACAAAAATTGACCGGGATATTTAATTTAAAAAATTTGTCATTTTTGATATCCTTTTTAACTTAAAACGAGGGTTCAATTTTTCACATTAGAATAATTCGAGGAAATATGTTTAAACGAAATGTGGGAAAAGCAGTGTATAATTAATAGACCGTACAAGGAAGTCATGCGGTGTCCACCTCAGATTTTTTCCTACAGGAAACTACATAAAATTTTATGACTTGCTATGTTTAACTAGGATACCTTTATTAAACTAAAATCAGGTTTATAACACCAAAGGGCCTAAAAATGACGAAATTTCATAATTTCAAAATTCGATTTACCGTATTTAATTGATTTCCCCCTTCCTCAAATTTTAACTAATTTTATTATTTGAAAATCAAGAGGAAAAATTTTGCGAATAATTTTATTTCGGAAGTACGAAGTTACAAAACCAAATGAAAAGTAGTCATGGAAACACAACCAATAAGTCACACAATATTTATATATTTAAAAGAAACTATGATCCAATTAAAATATGTAATAATATTAACATTATAACATCTGATACGATTTTACTTCCCTACATTATAAAACGCGCTCGGTCTTACTGTTGTCCAGTGCAATTTCTTAGACCCTAGATCATTCAGTGCTGCTGAAATTGTTATGGCTTCCGCTACAGTGTGCATATCATTATCATCGTCGCCGTTTAGTTTGTTTTCCAATGTGCAATGACTTTGAGAATTATCAAGATCATTAGATGTCCCCGTCTTTTTGCATCTCTTCACTATTACTACTTCATCATTCTTTATTGTTATTGCCCATATACACAAAAAGCAATGAACAAATAACTAATTAGTAAGACAAAAATACCTATTACCGAGATGAATCGATTTTAAAGTTTACGGAGTCGTGAGAAAGGGGAAAATTATTTAAATTTTTTTTTTTTTTTTTTTTTTTAATTTTCAGAATTATGTGCTAAAAGCTTGAAAGGAAGGGAACACGCGAAAGGGGAATATAAAATGCTGTGATTCTTGTTTAATGAAATAAATTATGAAGTCAATTTTATTATTCAGGATTCATTTAATGATGAAAATGAAAGCCCGTGTTTTACGTTTTTCGATAAGAAAAACCTTTACTCAGTGAAAAGGCACAAAATTGCTAAATTGTATAGAAAACTAGGTCGACGGAAATTGATGTTGATATCGTTTTTTGTTGATATCTGGATTTTATATATCGTTGCTTAGTGAAAAATATATTGCTGAACTATGGAATCATTTGCTTTACGAAAGTGGGGGGACAAGGGGAAGGAGGCGAAGAAGGATTTCAAAAATAAGTTGGATTTTTCACTAAGTGGTTGCATGATATTGATATAAGTTAATTTTTAATCCTCTG
Source organism: Stegodyphus dumicola (assembly GCF_044657685.1). Classification (NCBI taxonomy): domain Eukaryota; kingdom Metazoa; phylum Arthropoda; class Arachnida; order Araneae; family Eresidae; genus Stegodyphus; species Stegodyphus dumicola. The sequence goes on along the minus strand of NC_140776.1, from coordinate 97,481,128 downwards.
GTTTCATATCTCATGATTTTTAATAACAACTCATATATCTCTAATCGAGAGATTTTGTGAATTCTCTGAATTGCAGGGATATAATTCCTTTAGATCTGTTTTCCTTGAATAATTTTTTTCCTAGACTGGAGCTATGATAAAGTCTTACATTACTTACCTTCTTAAATCAAATTTCGTCCAATACATGGTTATGATGATCCACCAATTTTTCTTGTTAATCAAAATATTGGCAAGAAATTATTAAATATTATTAATAATTTCTTGCCTAAAATTATTATTTATTGCAGAAAAACTCTGAGAGGTTACATATCTCAGCTGGGAATTCTTTCGTAGAGTACGCACTAAAGACCTATTTGCCTAAGGGAAGGAATGCCTTCACGAAATGCTATCTAAGACAAACTGGCTCGTTTTCACTTTGTAAGCAGAGAAAGCCATAAAAATACCACTGAATTGAGTTTGTTCGACAGGCTAGACAGCCCAGATAAAACTAACAGGTACAGGAACAAGTGGATGGTACACCAAGATTTCACCATTGGTCATTACAGGCATATTCTCACGCCATTATGCGGTTTCATCCCCAACTGTGATGGAGAACACCCCAGGACACGGTCCGAAGTTCTCCTACTACCTAACCACTTTAGAAGATTTTCTACTCTCAAATATTTTAAGTCCCCTATGCCACCCAAACCCTATGCGCTTATAAACATCCACGCTTTCTCCGGGATTCGAAGCCAGTACCATAAATACGGCAGACAACGTTACTAACCACTCTACCGATCTTCCAAACTACCAGTATTCAAGGGTCTTATTTACTTGGCCGTTGGTGAACCAAATATATAGATTAAAAGATTCAACTTGTTGGGGGGGGGGGCAACGGAGAACAAAAGTTTGATGTAAACTTTAAATTTTAAAGTTATTTTCTCATTTAGTTTCTCAATTAGTTCATTGATTTAAGTCTGGAATTATTTTGATCTCTTTTTTTATTTCGTTTGTACATTGGAAACAAGATCGTTTTAAATATTATGTCTAAGAAAGACATAACATTATGACCATTGAAAATGTCTTAATTTCTTAAAAAACTCATCATATTACTTTCAGTCAGTTCCGACAATGAATTATTATAGAAGTTTCTCTGTAGTTGTTTTTCATCAATTAGCGGAAACTTGTTATTTTTAGTGGTTATGTTACAGGGAAGTACTGCATTTGCCCCCCTCTTTACGTGTTGTCATGACGTTAATGGTTAATACAGTCAGCTAGTAACTGGAAGATCCGTGGTTCGAATCCCGCGAGAACACAGATGATTATATTTCGCTTCAGTGTTTTACAATGGTGTATGAACTATAAATGCGATGGATGATCATGCATCACCATGGATTTGTTCTGCTCTATGGGTTTCTTGCCTTCACCCTTTAAGTGGGAAAGAATATAAAGAATTATCCAAGTCCTGCATGCGTTCTGTAGCTTAAATGTTTTAGATGTCCGCTCCACCAGTGGCTGAGTAATTGAAACTGCTGAAAATCAGTAGTTCGAATCCAGCTAAACGGAATGATAGCATGGTTGATTTTCGTGTCTTTTACAGTGTGTAACATAAGTACAAGCCAGTTTTCTTCAAAAAATCCTCCATGAAAGCATCTCTTTCCTTAAGGTTATAGCTTCTGTATGCTTTGCCATATTTAAATAACTTTGTACAATGTTTTAAGCTTTCTTAAAATACGAAACGCGAAAGTACAATAATGCCCCTCCGGGATTAGAAGTCCAGAACATTTCGATTGCTAACTGGGTGTGCTCTCCGAGTACCGCACTTAGTGAAGAAAGATAAAATGTCCTACATTCTTTTCCACTTGAAAGACGATTGGGATACGAGTAAACCTAGCCGTCAAATTCAGGTGAGAAAGAATTAACTTCCATTTCAGCTTAGTTCATGGTCTACTTGTAAAGTTTACTAAAATGTTTGGATCTTGAAACGTGAGATTAATCAGCAGAGTGTTCCCTGGGATTCGAGAACCTGATCGACCGATGCGCAACTACAATACAATCCGTGATGAAGATCATTTATAGCAATTTTTTCAAGGCTACAAGCTTTATTGGAAGCGAAACGCTATCAAGTGTTAAGCTATAATAAGAAATAAAGACGTTTATAATTATTTACGTACAAACGTATGTAATTTTGTTCACCCATCAAAAGAAGTTCTATAAAAAAGAGAAAGAAACTAGGTTGCCATTAATCTGATGTTTTGTCCCAATTGGTACATTTTCTCCGAAAACTTAAAAACTTTTTGTAATTTGTTTATTATTTAAAGATTTACTAAACATATAATTATTTAAAAGAAATGTCAGTCTAAGCTTTTAACCAAGCTTTAGATTTCAGACAGAAAATAAATACAAATTTGAATTTTTTTATTACTGTTTATGTAAGCGTAGTGGATAAGCAAATGTCACCTATAGAGCCACCGAATTTTTGATACATGTAGTCCTCCACCCGAACATGGGGACTTCGAAACCCGCATTTTGAATTTCGAATTTGTTTTTGATTTATTACATATTTTGTACATATTTAATGAATTTTTGTTAAAAAACTCAGCGATTTGAAATCGAGAAGTAACAACACTGTTCAAAGTAAATATTTTTATCTTCAGCCTGCCAGACTGTTGATATTCTACAAATAAAAGACATTTTTCTTTCAATTTTAATCAACAGACTGGCTGTTTGAAAGCAAGGTTATTGCCTCAGATAGAATACCTAACACCTCCAGGCACCAGAGTTGTTTGCTTTTGTTCAATTGATTATGGCAAAGCACATTAATGCTATCTGCCTAAGGGGAGGGATACCTTCATGGAGGACTTTGTAAGGAAAACTGCTCGTATATACGTTACACATAGGGTAAATTAACCACGGAAACACCCACGCAGTCAGTTCGTTTGCTTAGAATCGAACCCAGGTTGGACCTACCAATATTTAGCGATTTTACTACTCAGCCGTTGGTGGGCATCCAAGCACTAAGGTAGTGCCATTCAGTAAAGCCTTAGATGTTTAATTTTCATATTTAGTCTTTCTGTTACTGAGCACTAAATCAAATTATTGTAAAGCAATAAGCACAGTTCTTAAAAATATTTGCTTTTCTTCTGAATCTCATTGATCTAAATAAAAGTGCATTTATATAATGAGATGTCTAATTAGAAACATTAGATATTTTTATCAAATGGCACTGGCTGGACTCATTAAAAATCATAATACACTTTTTTATAAGTCTTTTAGGCGGCTGGCGGCTCGAGAGGCTAGTTTCAAAGAAATAAGAAATATAAGGTAAGGAATTAAAAAAAAAGTTCTTGATAACTCTATCGTCTAATTCTGTCAATAATAATGTGTTAGGAATTCTTAAAATATACAGTTTTTGAAATGATTTGTGGTTTTGCTCTTGGAATTTCTGTGGCATATATGTGCGAAGAAAGGGATGCTTTATTATTATAAAGCTAAAAAGACAAAAAAAAAAAAAAAAAAAACCATTTTCCTGGCGTTACTTACCAGGGAAATGTTAACGAACGCATTTATTTATTCGCAGTCGCGTCTTTCCTTGGTACTGACATGATAACCTTCGAAAATATTTTCTCTAAACTTCATCTTTGACACAGATACTTTAAAATCCAACCACGTAAATTGTGGCGATATCTCTTTGCTTTGGATGCAGCTCGTCCTGTATTTGGGGGAAAGGAGGTTTAAAAAAGGAGCAAAACGTTTCCAAAAACCTGTTTCCTCTTTACGAAGTATGTTATTACCTAGTTGCTGACATGATGATAACACGGAGTTACTCTATCGCCATTTCTGTCCACTAACGTTTTGAAAAAGCATGAGAAAAATTACGAGTTAAGCATTTAGTTTGATGAGATGATAATAATAATAATAATAATAGCTATTATTAACGCATATTGTTATAAATTACTATAAGAAAAGGATAAAATATTATTATAAAGTAATGAAAATAATAATTATTATTGACCAATAATAATAATGGTGATAATTATTGTTGTTACAATAACATAATAAATAATTATTAACAACATGCTAAAATTATTAAACAATAATAATAATTGTAATTAAAATTAATAATAATAATTATTATTATTATTATTTTGGCTGCACCATACTTCGGTTTATTTATTAATTTCAAAATCTGTGTCATTTTATAATAGGCTGGGTAATATATTTTTTTATCATCTCTATTCTTAAAAAATGAAGAATCGTGTATGTATGCACATATGTGTGCTTCCTCACAATGTGGAAAAAACTGGTACCTAGAGCCACTAAATTATTAAAACACACATTCTTTCACCCGAATAAGTTCACTGATGAATTTTAAATTTCGATTTTTTTTATTTATTAGTCCAAAGGCGCTTTGTCCCTGAAGGACTATTGTTTTCATTTTGCGATAAAATAGAGTCATCGAATTTTGCATGACATAATCCTACTGCGAATATGGGCATGTGGAAGTGCAAGTTTGAAATTTGGAATTTGTTTTATGATCGATTTCATATTTTGTATCTCTTTAACGAATTTTTGATTAACAAATTCAAGGATTTCAAAGCGAGCAATGGCAACGTTGTACAGAAAAAACATTTTTATCTCCAGCGCGGGAGACTGCGTATCGGAAATTTTAAAGATATGCTTAATTTAAAACTATTTTGCGATATTGCTCTTGAACTGAATTTTATGGTTTAAGTACGAAGAACGTGATCTTTAATAAATAAAGGTAACAGACAAAATGTTAAAAAAAACGCCCCTTTGGACGTAATTTAAAATCTGAAAGCTTTCAGATTTTTTTTTTTCCATTTTTTTACAATTTTGTGCGAATTTAATGATATTTTGATTAATAAACTCGAAGATTTAAAAATAATTGTGTTGACACTCGAAAAAGCTTAAGATATTTAAGTTTGAAATTTAATCAGAAAACTCCGTGGTTTAAAAAAATGCCCTACTGCTCGGCATTAATAAAGATTTGACGTTGGAAATTTAATCAGAAAAACAGTGACTTAAAAGGTATGCGTTACCATTGTCTTAAATAAAATATTTTTACCTTCTACGAGGCCAATGTGTAACTATTTCAAATCAGAAAATTCAGCGATTTAACGAACTATGTTGCCACTGCCCGAAGTAAAATACTTTTATTTTCCACATGCCAGTATGCTGCTAAAGATACTTTACTTTGAATTTAGTTAGATATTTTTAAACTAATTGATTTGAAAGTAATAAAGTTCTGTATCTAGTCTCGAAACGGAATTTGGGTTGAATCACTGTAAACGGCGTATCACTTTTTCAATTCTTGCCCCCAAATATTATCGCCCTGTATTATTTTTAAAGAAATTAAATAATGAAGAATCTACATGAATGTATGAATGCTTTTCGCAGTGTGAAAAAACGACGCTACCTAGAGTCGTCAGATTTTGAAAAACATAGTCCTCCACTCCAATATGGGGACCTGGACACCCGGATTTCGAACTTGTTTCATTATCTATTTCATATTTTGTAAACTTTAAAGAATTTTTGATTGAGAAACTCAAAGATTTCAAAGCGAGCGATGGCAATCCGATATGGCATAAAACATTTTTATCTCCAGCGCGTGAGATATCGGAAATTCTAAAGATATGCAGTTTTTTAATATTTTTAGCCCAAATGCTCTCGAAACGTGTATGTGTGTGTAAATGAAGGAAAAAAAAAATTCCATTGGGCATAATATAAAATCTAAAAGCTTTGAAATTAGAAAAAAAAAAAAAAAAATGTTTGTACTAATTGTTAGCTGAACTTGTTGGATGACACTAACTGAACTAATAAAACCATAACAAATTCTTTTACAGGAACAATTATTTTAAGGTGCTGGCTACGCACGTGGGTAGTTGTGCAGAAAATTCACTTTAAGAATTTTATTATTAACTTCATTGTTGTTCTCGGTGCAGTTATTTGAAATCTCTGTTTTTGACAAAATGGCAAATAAATGAGTTCCTGTAGATCCGACTGCAGTGACTGCAGTAGAATTTCGATGCAAATTGAGCTTTCTACAGGATATTTTAAAGCTTTTAACTTTATTATGCATTCCGAAAACTTTGAAAATAGCGAAACCTAAATATGAAAATTTAGAGAAGTACAAAACCAAATAGGAGATATTCCTGCTTAACTGTTTAAAGGACGGGAAAAACATTTCCGTTTTAGACATATCGGCACAATTTATTTACATATAAGGTGCTACTTGTAGACGAATACTCATGGGCTAAAATGTTTTAAAAACGTCCTGAAGCATGAAAATGCAATTGAATCTGTTATCCAGAGTAATGAGGACCAATGTCACCTCAAATTATTGAAACTCTGGTAAAACGAAAGGTCGTTACCAATGCAGATATTACGGATGCGAGAGATTCTTTCATATATAGAGTATAGTGTTACTTTTTGAGCTTCACTTCATATATTTGTGAATTAAATGTTTGCTTGAAAAGAAGAAAAATTCTCGTTATATTATTAGTTCAAATAAAAACTTTAATAATGAAACTGTGCGTATTTCTATTCATGACTTAATGGTCTGTCGCATATTAAATTTAATTGTTGCCTGAAATCCGAGGGACTTCTCTTTCACAACCATATTCCCCTAATCTCTCGAGAGAACTTTTTCTTGTCAAATTTTGAATGCCTCCGTTTGTGCAAAAGTGGGGAGCGGATTAAAATAATTATTTTATAAAATAAACATTTTATCTCTTAACTTTTCCTTTCAATCGCCTTTTCTTGTCAGACGAACAAAAGAAAATGTACGCAGTTTTCTTTTTCCCCCATTCGTCAAACGCAATTAAGATAGTAATGCTACTTACCTTCAAAACCGAGATTTTCAAGCCATTTTATTTTCTTATTGTGGCATATTATTGGTGATGCCGCGATAAAAAGTCATCTTGTAGAAACAATAGGTATTTTTTTTGAAGGCAGGAGAAATGAAAAATTAACGACGCCTTTGCCGGGGATCGAACGGCGGACCTCTGGAATACCAGCTCTGTGTGCAGAACCGCTACACCACGAAGACACGCTAGGAAAGCGGAAGGGCGGAATAACCTTATAAGCTTCTTCATCATAACCAATCTTCTGACCATACAGCCACCTGCGGAATATCGACTGTATTTCGTCAGTCCGATCGAAATTTCAGTTGTAAGGCTAAACTATTGTAATGTGTCTGGTAATTTGCCTGGAGCCATTAGTAAGGACAAAATATCAAGAGTTTATAGGTTTCTAGAAGTAGGAAATTAGCTTTAGCTTTGCCAGTATTAGAACGACAAATCTTCCATTTGTTATCAGATCGTATTGGCCACTTACAGAACGAGGGCACGCTGTGGTGAAAACTGAAACTCCTTGCTAACTCACTCAGCAACGCTATTGCTAATTTGTCTATTAATCTTTTTTTAAACAAAATTAGTGTCTTACTTTTCTATAAGCCTTCATACAGTAAATCAAAGCGTTGTATTCAAGAAACACTTGAAAACTTCCTTTTAAACATTGATATGAAAAATCATATCGAATTTTTATTTATTATACGTACTGACACGTTTTACAGGAATATATAAAGAAAACTTTTTAAAATTTTATTAAAGATAAGATTATCAACACGAAAAGTTACTGGACACAATTTTAATTTCCTTCTGCGAATTTTCTACATACTTCCTCTTACGTTTTATCAGGAAGTTTTCTGCTTGCTGTTCTCAACTTAGTAGTTTAAATTCATCATAGATATAAGGCGAAATATTATTCTTTCTAATCACGCTAATTAATACAAGAATATTCAGAGTTGCATAAACGGTTTAAATAATAGTTTCCCTAGAATTTCCAGGGATTTTTTTACAGGAATTATGTCCTAAATTTGGAGCGTACAGAATTTTTTTTAAATCTTTGAGCGAATAATTTTTGGCTACAGATACTATTTTATTTTCCTGGTGAATTTCTCTATGGGATATGTTAACTTGATTCTAACTCTGATATGTAAATTTGATTCTGACTAAATAGTTTTATAACTTAACACTATGTAATGTAAAAATTCACAAAATACTAGAGATAATTGTGAGGTTATAAACATCTTATCATTTTTAATAAATCTATAATAATCTATTATAACATTAAGAATCTGTGATAATTTAATCAGAATTCCAAATACGTGAGATAATACAGTTCCAGTAATATATATTAATTGTTATACATTGCATGTATAATCATAATTAACAAAATTATTAATATTTCAGAGCAAATATAACCGTTTATGGAAAACACACTTGTATATCCATTTAAATGGATAACATTAATTAAAAACATTAGTCAACAAATTTAAACTTTTTGCCTATCATGTGGACAAAAACAATTGCCTTAAATAAATGATACTTTCGGATACTAAAATGTCAATAAAAATTCTGAAACACGTAAAGTTTTTGCGTGATAGAGACGAAGTGGATTCTGGCATAAGACATTTTGTTTTTTAATTCTGTAAACATATATTTCTAATTATTTCTCTAATGTACATTGCGGAACAGAAAATTACGTGCCCTTTTTTTTGTTTATTACACATTTATTTGACATCAAAATATTACAAAATGAATGCATAGTCAACTAAATGAGCATGAAAAGTAAGTGTCGTGCAGAATGTGTTTAACGTGTTATAAGTAAGGAAAAGGGAGAAAAAGGGAGAAACCCTTTTTCCGTAAGCTTTCGTGGTGTTATTGCAAGCATCCTCGGAGCGTAGTCGAGAGATCCGAGGTTCAAATCCCGACGAATGCATTGCACATTTCACGTCTCCTTCTTCTGAAAATCTAATGATACTGCAGTGGCGGCCAGACTAAAAGGTGGTGGACGATAATTTGTCACAACCAGGATTTGGCGATTGGATCCACCCATCCCCAGTTGCCTTTTAAAAGGGGAAATATATAAGATAGTTTCTCTCTCCTTTCCGCATGCCTTCGTAGTGTAACTGAAAGCACATTACACATTTTTTACGTCTCCAGCAAAAAGAACCTAATGACTCTACTGTGTTCACCATTTGCAAGCGAATCTTTGTGTTTGTCATAACCCTTTGGCACACATATGTAAAAATGTCACGACACAGCCGCATGACTGAACATCCGACCTTCTAATTCATTTGCTAGGACTTTATTTCAAACCCATGTAAACTGCTTCAATGTTTTCTGGTGTGCGGACACTTAATGGATGCCATTGAGTCCTCTTCAACATAGAGACAATGGTTTCCAATTGCTGACAAAATCTGTGAATGGTCTGTTTGTAAGGAGAAAATCTTGTACCAAAGTGTGCACGAAAACATCTTTGTTTCTGCAAAAGACTGCTTGTTCTATTTGCTTGTGACAGAAGCAATCATCTTCTTTTTTGACATTCATCCAGCCATTATCCGCTATCTTGCAAATTGATGTTTCGTGGCAAAATAAGAGTCTGATATTAACTTGGCGTGGTTTTTTTTCATGTGTTAACGTGAATACGAGCCAGTTTCCCTTAAAAAGACACCCACGGGGCATTCCTCCCTTTCTGCGTAGTGCCTAAGGATAGAGCACTTAATAAGTAAAAAGAGATACTGAGTTCTGAAATTTACCACACTTTCCATGAACAAAAGTATTCAAATACGCATTTTTAATATTTAATATGCAATATTTAACATTTTTATGCGTGATTAATTGTACGATATTTTATGCACCGATCTTTACAACGAGATCTGTTAAGTTAATGCTTTTGTTTAATACAGAAAGCATAGATTATAATATTATTATATACAAGGTGCTTTTTAAGCCCGTTATTATGTTTGAAAGTTTCTAATTTATTAAGAATTTAAACTTTATTTAATACGCTAAATAACAAATGAAATTGTTGAGCTATGCTGTAAAAACAATCACAGAATTAATAACTTATTGCACATGGAATTATGCCAAGCTAATATATAAGATAATATAAAAAAAATCATATAAATAAAAAAATAAATTTTAAAAAATTGAAACGATATCCATTATAACGTCGCACTTGAGGATTTCTTAGCGTTTTTTTATGCCTTCGCTGAGCGTCGAAGGTTTCCAATCAGCTGCTGGACATATTACACTGAACTTTTTTTTTTTTTTTATCTTAATGATTAAGCATCACGTTTTTCACACTTACAGTACACAGAAATCAATCGCAAAATCGTAGGCATTTATCGTAAAAGTATTTAAAAACAGTACTTTAGATTTCCCAGTAGAGTGATAGAGATTGGCAAAATGTTTTTATATTTTTTCTTATATTATTTGATTGAAAACTAGCCTCCTAAGAAGTATCTTAAAAAAGAAAAAATATGTAATGATTTTAATGAGTCCAACTAGCGTCATCTCATAAAATACTTAATATTTCTAATTAGATATCTCATGTTTTAACGCATTTTTACTTAAATCAAACAGATCAAGGAGCAGAAAAAATATTTCAAATATTTCTGAGGCAGTGGCACTACTTTCAAAAAGCCGAATTTGTTGATTGAAATTGAAACACAAATATCTTACATTTTGTAGAAAGGCAACTATCTGGGGGGGGGGGGGAGGCTGAAGATAAAAATGTTTATTTCGAACAGTGTTGCCATTTCTTGCTTTCAAATCATTAAGTATGTTAAACAAAAATTCGTTAAATTCGTATGAAATATGAAATAAATTAAAAACAAATTCGAAATTCAGAATTCGGGCTTCAAAGTGACCGTACTAGGATGGAGTACTAGGAGTACTAGGATGGAGTACTAGGTAGAAAGTGAGTACTAGGATGGATACGTGTGTTAAAGCATCAGGAACCTTAGATGAATTTGTGCGACCCACCAGCGGCTTCTTCTAGTAGAGTCGCTGAGGTCTGTTAGTTCGGTACTGGGGGTGATGAACACGTTGCTGCATACGCGTTTTTGCAGTTTTCCCCATGTGTAACGTGCATACGAGCCAGTTCGCCTTAGAAAGTCTTCCACGGAGGCTTCCTTCAAGCAGATAATCCTGAAATGCTTTGTCATTATCAAGTAAACCAAACCAAACCTAGGTGGCTACGTTTTTCCACAACGCGAAGAACATACATACATGCATACAAGTTTTTCATTATTTATTTGGTTTTAAACAATAAATTGCAAACACATTAACACCAAATAATACATTCGGTGGCCGCAGTTTGAAAAGTGTTTGGGACAAAAAGTGCATTTCGAGAATAATAGCACCTCTGGTCCTCTGGCGTTAAGAATTACTTTTAGCGTTATGCTGTTAGTTGTTAGTTTTTCATGGAGTGTTTCCGCTCTGTTTGGAATGGTCTTCAACTGTGCCAGGTTCGAATTCTTGACAAAGCATGGATGTTTGTAGATGTTCATCTCCATTCTCGCATAGGCAACATTGGTCATCTTTCGGTTCAAGCTGGGAAACTTTCTCTGTGAGAAGATGGCTAAAGGATTATGAAGTTCAGGTATTCCCTACTACTGCTTATAGGATTATCACATCTAGCGATGTAAGAAGAAGCTTTTCTAAGTAACGAATTGTTTTTTCTTCTCCTACCATTGGTTTAAATGGGAGGATTTCTAAATAGTCTTCTTGGCCCGACTATTTACGCGGGATATTTTGCGACTGATGCAAAAATATTCCTCTTGCAATGTTGTCCGAAAGTTGGTTTTCTCCAAAGAAGTGGTTTTGGCGTAAGCTAAACAATCAGATATCCCGAAAGAAAAGATTTCTGGAAGTGTTTCTTTCGCCATGCAGTCACTGACAGCTTTTGGATCTTACAACGGTTTTAAGGAGCAAATGCCCGGCTGGATAATTCGCAAGTGCGCATCAGTATCGCCACTGAGGGAAGCGCTTCAAAAATGGACCAATAAACTCTTGTGACGCTGAATCTTTGAAACTGTGCATATGAGTGCATTTTGTTGTCTACGTTTTATTTCCCTACCATTCCATTTTCTGAACTCCTTAATGTATGCTAGACTCTTATTTATCAGTTATAGCTCCTAGTTTTCAGAAATAAAGTCCAAACAGTAATACTTCAATAAAGACCTCTGCTAGTTCATTATTATGTACTTTCTTATGAAAGTTTTGAATCTTGGGAGAATCACCAAATCTAGAGGCTTAGGAATGTTCTCTCATTTACTTCGCGACATTAAATTTTAGAAAATGTAAACTATTCTAAATTCTTTTCACCCATGGCCTTTGGTCTCTTCCTTTAAGCCTAATTTTATATAGAGATGGTAACAATGCTTTGTTCAAAGCGGATATGGCTTGTACCCCTAAGACGAAAATAATTATACTCGTATGTTGCACCCCTTATAATATAATATAATATAATGTAATGCAATATAATGTAATGAAATATAACATAACATAACATAATATAATGCACATGCGCTTCAAAGGTGGTGCAGTTAAAATGTTGAAATCCTCAGACGCTAGTAAAATCAGACACAGTGACCAATGAAAGAACCTTGCACTCACGTGGTACAGGATAATACACACGCAAATTATCATGAGCCTATATTTTTGGCGTATCTCCAAGTACAGTTTAACCGCGCCGGCCGCGCCCATGAGCACAAATACGCATGCGCCATTCGGACAGATTTATTGACGGAAGAGAATGGATGGACGGACATGTATCATGTAGCAGGGATTTTTTCCGTTCTTATTTTTTCACTGTTTATTTTCACTGCGTTCACAGAGCACAGATACTGATCATGAATACATGTAATTAACTGTTTGATTATATTGTGCTTCGTTTTGAGCATATATATATTTATTTATCTATTGGTAAAAATAGGAATGTTAATTTTGCTATATATACATTATTTTAGGATAAGCTGTAAAAAATAGCTATTATTGTGTAATAATTTTATTACAATTATTTAAATATTAATTTTTATTGTATAATTTTCATTACAATGAATTCTAATGTTATAATTACTATAATTGATCATAATAATTTTATAGTAAAACATAATTATTTTAATAATACTATTATTAATTATACTATAATTAATAATTATTATATATATTTTTTTTATTTCTGAACACCTATGTACATTAATATATACACTAGAAAAAAGTTTCTTAATAAAGAGTTATAATAATTACATAATAATAACTGACGATTACGGTTATTTAATTAATTGTAATAAATAATCATTACATTTTTATTTAGGAGCTAAGATCTATATACATTACTATACATTATACATAGTTTAACCAAATGAAGTGGAAGGGACGGGGAGAACAAATATATTTTGGAAAAAAAGAATGAAAATAATTCTTGCATAGACGTTCACAGTATTGGCAAATGTCTTGTTAAAGGAACTAAGATCAGCAGAGACAACTGTTGACCTTTTCTTTTCTTTTTTTAAGGATCTATTTTTTAAACAAAGCAAAGAAATTATGCACTGTTCACGTAGAATTCATGTTATGAGAAAAATGTTTTCAATACTTTTGTTTTCCAGCGTTACCCGGCGATGCGAATATTTGGGTTTATTTCTGCGAATGCAAAATAAACGCACAAAAGACAACTAGTCAGAGGTTCATTAGATGGGTACAAGGACCTTTCCCAAAGAATTTGTAATCCCTTACAAATTCTTTGACTTTCCCTCCGTAGAGATCATGGAGGTAGGAAAGGGAGGAGGGGCCATTCCGCGCTAGAAGTGAAGCACTGCTTTGAAGCTTGGGTCACCAGACGGGGTGTTTTTTGTTTACATTCAGAAGCTCGCTTGATAAAATTCTGATAGTATTTCGACACACGACAGTTCCATAGAAATCGAAAAAGGGACACTCTCGCATGAAAGAAACATTCATAGTATGATGGATAATAGCAATTTGTATAGTTTACTGACATTTACGCAAAAATCACATCTTGGTTATTTTTCGATAACTAACAACAGCGATTTTGATTATGAATTTGTTTTATAAAATTCTAAGCTGTTGCACTACAAAAATATAGATTTTAAGAAAATTGCTAAAAGAGATCTGCCAAAATTTATTTTCTAGAAGATTTGAAAAGTTTGAAACTTGATGGCTAAATGTAAATATAAAATTATGTATGTTAAAATATTTGTAATTAGGCACATAGGTCAGATTAAGTTTTTATTAAATAGAGTAACGCATGCAAGGGGAGAGATGCCATCGTGGGGGAATTTTGAAGAAAAACTGACCTTTGAGTGGGTATTAAAAATAATACTTATAATTTTCATTCAAATTATATTCATATATATTTTTTATGTAAAACTTTCGGGTGTATGCTAAATTAGTGTAAATTACTTTACACGAAAAATATAGTGAATGCACAGAAATTAAAGATTTGCACATGCCGGAAATGATAAATAGGAAATATGTATGGGTATTTATGCATGTGCTTGCAGAAAGCATGTATCTGCCTTTGACAAAATACTTAAATATTCATTAAATTATTTATAAATGTATTTGAAATAAAGAATTTATTCACTTATAAACAACTGTGATAGTACTGTGAAGAAATCTAATGATTAAATGTATCTAATTTATAATTATAAATGGTATCTAAATATATAATAACCTTAATATTGAATTGTAAACATAAATTGAAATCCTGTTGACAAATACGTTATAAAACTATTTAAGCAAGAATTGTTCGTATTGGAAAGCAATCTGTTAAAAGGTATTGTAAAGCAAATGCTATGAGATGCGCACTTAAGAACGTAATAAAGAGTTTTGGAATATGTATTGTTGAAATGAAGGGTAAAAAAAAAAATCTGATAAGTATAATTAAAAGAATTATTCCCTTTACATTTTATAATAACTCAGTTACAAGTTTTAAATAATACTTTATAAAAAAAAAAAAAATTATTTTATTCCCTTTCAGAAATGTTCAGAGAAAGTCAAATACTATTTTCCTAATAATTCTCTAATTTAAAATGAACCGAATAGAGCATTAATTATAAATTGACTTACATTTTTCGATTTAAAAGAAGTCAATTTCGATTTAAAATCATGTCATATTTAAGAAAGTATTTTAGGAAGAAGCTCTATAAATAGAAAAGAAATAATGCATAATTTTAATATTAATAATACAATAAACTTTGATCTTAATTTTTGTACCTTAACCGAATAAAATCGAATTACCTTAATTTTTTTTCTAATGTAATTAACGAAAACTTGTGAAAATATTTCATTCAAATTAAACCATTCTGAGAAAAGTATAGGAGAAAAGTATTCTGAGAAAAGTATTCCGTTCAGAATGAAATGTTGTTTAAAAATATGTTGTTTTCACATACTTAGGACTCTGAAGTGTTGTAGAAAAAGAAAATATATACATTTATATGTATATTTGCGACGTAATTACAAAATATTTACACCCGAACGCGTCAAGTCCCATAGAACTCAATGGTAAATGACCCAATGTTTTGGTCACCCCGTAGGGATCGCCGGTGCTTCAGAGCAGGGTACGGAGAAACTTGTTTAGGGCGACTCCTTCTTACTTCCTACCTCCATGGTAGAGATAGTTAAATTCCGTCTTTCTGGAGAAGAGCAAATTCTCACGTGACCTCCTCACCCTGCGGCACGTAATTAACACCACTTCTGGGTAATCCTAAGTTTTTTGGCAGAATGCCAGAGAAGGTTGCCTTTGACATGGTCGAACTATATCACTTCGCGTATCCCCTGGGAGCTCTGGTGTAAGGTGGTAGCGTGCAGAAAGTTTTGTAAATTCTGAATCTATAATCTTGGCTAGAATTATAGCCAAAGTTTAAAGATTCTTGGTTCCAAAAACTTTATGTCTGCGCATGTGTATATTTAAGCCAGAACAATTAAGTATATAATTATAGCCAATGTTTAAAGATTCTTGGTTCCGAAAACTTTATGTCTGCGCATGCGTATATTTAAACTGGAGAAAGGGGAAGGAAGACGGATATTAGAGCGTTTCTTTGAACACATATGTGTCTAAAAATACTCTTCTTTTTTTTCGTTATTTGAAGACTATTACCGATATTACTCTTATGCATATGTGTTAATATAAATTTGCAACGAGGTTTCTTTTCAAAGAAACGATACTTCCCTCCGCCTTAGACATATGTTTTTTTTTTGACCGAACCTTTTGATGTGTACGAAACGTTTCACATTCATTGCGACAACGTAGAAAATTTTCGAACGTTATTCAAAATCTGCGAGTCATAACGATTGGGAACGGAAATCTCCATTGAAGAGATTATTGCAAAATTTCAAGAATTTCTTTTTACTTTTGGTTATAGTACATCTCACAACCAAGTAATTTACACATCCGAAAATGCGTTTCATTTCAAACAAAACAGTTTAATTCTTGGTTCAAATAGCATAAATACAGTTATGAAAATGTATTTAATTTTCATCAAATGTGAAACAGATTTTAATGATTTATCATAAAACAAAAGGTATGGAATATTTCTTTATTCATGTTCTTTAAAAACCTGCAAACACCTGTTTTAAGGCTTCAGTTTTACCTCCCCCTGAAAACAAAACAAAAACAAAAAAAAAAAACAAAAAAAAAACTTTTTAACTAGTGTAATTTAGTACTTTTTATGTAAGCATAGGTAAAGAGTAAATCTAAGTTAAATATATCTTCATTAGTAAAATCGTTTTAACTCAAAAGAATTATTAATCTCGAACTGAGATTTTGCATTGTATCACTATAAATGTATCGTTTCACTTTTCTTTCGAGTCTGTTGCCAGTCGGCTAAATGTAAGATATTTATCATTCAAATTGAATGTAGGTATTATGTATTAAGAAATTAAGCTAACTGAAAGCAATAGATACAATTCTTAAGAATATTCATTTCTCACGTTTGAATCTGATTGATTTAACTAAAAATGCGTTTAATTCATGATCTATGTAATTAAAAATATTCAATATTTTCATAGAATGGCGTCATATTTTATATCATTAATTTCATATTTTGTGAAACTTTAATTAAATTTCGATAACAAACTTAACCATTTGAAAGCGAGTAGCGGTAACACTGCATTTTTATCATTAGAGCGCCAGACTGTCTCTCGGAAATTCTAAAGATACATTGTTTTTAAATATGTTGTACTTTTGCTGTTGAATTGATTTTATCTGCAATAAATGCAAAGATTGTGATATTTAATAAATAAAATTAACACCAAAACATTAATAATAGAAATACAAAAAAAAAAATTGTATGACGTCTTATTAAAAAATTGAACATTGTTACGATAAACTGAAAAAAAAGACTGAAAAAATAGAAAAGCGTACGCCAACACACATCATTGCATCGGGAATTCTAAACACACACTGATATGTTGCTTTTGAAATTTTTGCGATTTTGCTGTTGAATTGCATATGGCGTATCCGAAAACTTTCAGATTTCTTTTTTTTTTTTTTTCCCCTCCTTATCTTATGAGTTCATTTTCTTTTCGTAGTCACATTCATAAAAGGTAGGTAAATACTTCGTATCAAAAGTTCGAAAGTCACGCAAAGCTCATCCATGCGTCAAACGTTTCACATTCCTCATTGCTTTTATTGTATTTTACATTGGGAAGGGGGGAGAAATGCCTAACCATTTCCTCGAAAGAGTTGTCAGGTTTTTGTTTGGTCTCTGATATGTTCTACATACACTGCAATGAACAAAATAATATGAAACAGATTGAACACTGAGGACTTTACCAAGAAAATTGGAGCTTTCGATCACGTTTTGCGAATTTATTCATTCTAAATGCATGCATTTAGATGAATTTTACTCAGAAAGTCTCAGTTTCTTTCTTTGAAAAACATAATCTATCCTCTGTGTCCACTGTGGAAAAAACGGCGTGAAACAGAAGAAGAATTATCGCTGCGGAGTAGATAGCCGGTGATAAAAAGAGCTAGCTGAATTTTATTTTGAGGTTTTCTACATGCGTAATGTAGAAATTGTAATGCGTAATGTAAATTATAAAAAAAAAAAAAAAAAAAAAAAAAAAAAAAAAAAAAATACATTCAACTGACAATTTTTTAGGATGATGGATCAGAAAATTATAACTTTCCTTTTAGCCCAAAGAGGCAATTAATTTGCCCAGAAGATCTATTAATTTTATTTGTTTAGCATTAAAGGAACTATTAATTTCGAAACTCACTTATTAACGTATCACTTTATAAAGTTTTCCTCCCGCTTTCCTAGCGTGCCTTCGTGGTGTAGTGGTTCTGCAGGCTGGGCCGGTATTCCAGAGGTCCGTGGTTCGATTCCCGGCGAAGGCGTTGCTAATTTTTCATCTTGCCTGCTTTTCAAAAACATCCTAATGTTTCTACGCTGCTTATGTTTTATGTCTTCTGTGTAAAAAAAGCCATGACAACGCCTAACACTCTATCGGGAATTCTAAAGGTATGCTGTTTTTAAATACTTTGTGATTCTACTCTGGAATTTTATTTGGTGTAAATGCGGAGAAAGCGATGCTTGATAATAAAGCTAAAAAGACAAAAAAGTGCGTTAGCATAGTTAGTTCAATTGGTAAGTTTCGATGCTTAGCGAGTGCATAAAAAATCTTAAGAAATTCTCTGGTACGCCGTGAAAATCTGAATTCTTTCAGAGTTTTTTTTTTTTTTTTTTGAAAGGAAGTGTTAAGGCCATTTTTAAGTAAGTTTACTTAACTTTAGCGAAGAAAAGATCAATAAAAGGACTTCAGTATAATAATACTATAGATAATTTAGTATAAACAGCTTTATAAACAGAAAATGCTGTATATGCTTTCAACATAAATCACATTATGTAAGTGGAAAATATTACTGTCAAATCCCACTATAGCGCATAAAAAATAAGTATATTTAAAAACATACTTTTGATTTTTAAAATACATATAACGTTTGTGCATTTTTTCCTTATATTTATTTTATGATTGCTTCCTTACTACATGATATAGCTTTACATTATTAATTATAAATAATAAATTTTATCACAATAAATTATAAATTTTATCATAACATTTTTTGTAATCAATAGGTTCTTCTCCTGCTTATCAACCGCAAATGCTTATTCAGCTATGTGTCCTCAGTCGATCTCTTGTTCATGATTGACTTCGCAAAGATTCGTTTTGACTCATTGTGTCAATGACGACAATGTTAGGAACCTCTGACAAAGAACGTGTATACGTTATAATTTAGTCACAGAACTTGAACGGGATCTCTGACTCTATTCAAGTTTTTTGATTCAACTAGCAAACGGAGCTCTCTCACACCTGGATGTCACCTGGAAATTCAAAGTTTTTGTTATTTAGTGAAAGATCAAGTTGAGAATATTTTCTTGTGAGCTTGGAGCTACGCTAGTGATTCATCTTTTAGGGAATGTAAAATTGTGGCCCTTATCTCTTGTTTTAGCAAAGAAGCTATCAAAGTTCCATTTTTGAATGGGGAGTTTTGCATTCTTTAAGTCTTTTGAAAAAATGTAGCATAGTATTTAAAAGCGACAATGCTTGCCCTTTTGGAAAATACGAGAAATTAAGATAATTTCATAACTAATCTGTCCTACTTAAATGTCCAGTGAGAATGCATTCATTTTCCGCAAGATATGTATGATTGCAAAGCAAAGATGCAGTAGCTTTTGTATTTGTATGATTGCAAAGCAATAGTGTAAAAGCCTGGTTGGCAAGCAAAGGAACAATAAGCAGTCTATTGCACGTTTGCTTTGCAACCATACATACCCTAGTGCAGGAGTTTCCAGCGGGGTCGGTGTTAATCCCCGGGGGATCGATGAAACTTTAAAGGGGAGTTGCGATAATCAAAGGGTTGACATTAGGGGTCAATAGTCAGGATTTTTAATAATGTAATAGAAATTTTCTTTGAAGTAAACAATATCTTAACGACAAAATTAATAATATGTATATATTCTTGGTTGATATATATTCATTGTTCAACGTTACGCAAAACAAACTGCAAGGGAGAGATATAATTCTCATTAAAGCTAGAACGATTACCTTCGGTTTTCATACTAAGGTTAGGTATTTAATTACGGAAAGCCTCGAGGGCTATCTGCCTAAGGGGAGAGATGCCTTCGTGGAGGACTTTCTAACGGAAACTGGCTCGTATACACGTTACACATGGGGGAAAACCACGAAAACACCCGTGTAGCCAGCCCGTTCGCGGGATTCGAATCTCGGACCGAACTGCCAGTGTTCAGCGACTTTACCGCTCGGCCGCTGGTGGGCGGTTTTCATACTAAAACTGACTTATTTATATCGATACCGAATTGGAAAGGATTCCTTTATTTTGATAACTTTATACGGTTGTCTATTATTGAAAAGAATTTAAATTTTTCTGGTGGTATATTGTTATGTACAAACTATTTGCGAAAAGAAGATTTTAAGGTTCGCTTCCAAGACTCTGAAAATTTGTATGTACCAGTAAGGCTCATTGAACAGCTGAACTGCTCAAGTACAAGGATGATTCAAACATACATATATGGGTACGTTAATATGCAGTATAGTACATACACCTCCCATACATATATAGCATATAATTAGCATAAGTATAATTGAGGAGGTTGGATCTAAAATATGGCTTTTACGGTAAATAATGTATAAAACCGTTATCGCATGGTGAAACTGAAAAACTACAAAAGAGAAATTTAGAAGTTGCACATATAATAATAATTGTAATTAATTTTTGATAACAATTTTCAAGATGAAAGTTATCATTTCATGTCGTCTGGGAAATGTTACAGTACTAATTAGTCTTTTTTATGCAATTATCAATGAATTTTCACAGTATTATATGGCATGGTCTATTTTCCCCCCCTCATCAAATCGAATTCAGCGAACCAAATTTTAGGTCTCGTAAAGTTTTTTTTTATAGAGGGCTTCGTCATTTATTTATTGGAAATTCCATATAAAAATTATTTAAAATTATATTTAAATTGGCGAAAAACTGTAATTGTAAAAATTGGCTTAAGCTAGTAACCACTCTAAAAGTACGAAAAAGTGACAATTGTAGCAATAATAACCATCGTAAAGGGGGAAAAAATTCTTTCTTAAACCTATTTTATACAATGGTTATAAATTTTAATCAATTCCCATTTTTCATGGCCTTTTGGAGCTTCATAGATGCTGCATCATCAATTCACTCTCTATATTTTGATGTATTCGTTCTATTAATTTTTTTTTGAAAATTTCTAGCGTATTTTTAAATGAACTGAATGAAAATGCACTTAATGGATTTGCATGTTATAGCTGCCTGATGATGCTATTTGCAGTTTCATTGACCCTTGTTTCTGTTTTCGTTTTTGCATTGATTCTCCATTTTTTCTATTTTATAAAACGGAAATTTTAAAACTTTTTGGTTTAATATTATGTAATAATAGGCATTAATTCAACATTCACATATTTGTAATTTTTTGCGAATATTCCATTTTTATCGTATATTTTACATTAACTTTTTTTTTACTTTGTCTTGTATTCGCAAATTAATGCCTTTTTACGGTTTAAATTTTATTTATTTGTTTCAGTTCAAATAAGTAAATTTATGAATTACTTTATATCTGTGCAACTTTATGCTCGTTTTAAAGTGAGTATTCTATTATGCATTGACGTTTTGTCTTTGAATTTAATTTTTGTTTCATCTTACATCTATTGGATCATCATAAAAGGTCTGCGCTCTCAATTGAAGAGCGATCTCTCTACTTATTTTACTACTGCTGATATGGAGTGATCTTAATCGAAGCAGATGCTTATATATGGCATTTTCTGCTCAAGTAGCATAATTTTGGTATACGAGAATGGCATAACCTTTACTTCAGTGCAGTGCTAAGGATGGAGAACCTAAAAGTTAAAAAATATTGTGCTATGAAAACTGTAATATTTCTTACAACACAGTTCAAAAGTGGTTTGAGAAGCGTGGAAATTTCAGCCTCGCTGGACGCTTTCTGCCCACTCTGGACGACCATCCTTTGTAAGCAAGGATTTATTAAAAGATGCTGTCGCTGTAAATCCAAGTTATGCAGTTCATTAACTATCAGGAACAATAACTATTCCAAAATATACAGTACATGATCATTTGAAGGAGACTAAGTATGTAAGCTGCTATGATCTATGAGTACCCCATACTTTAACAGAGCAGAATATGCTTGCTCGAGTCGGCCCACTATTTAAATAGCTTATAAGGTGTTTCAACCGCCTTCTTAGCATGCCTTCGTGGTGTAGTGGTCAGCACGCTTGGCGCGTAGTCGAGAGGTCCGTGGTTCCAGTCCCGGCGAAACCACTGCTAATTTTTCATGTCTCCTGCTTCCAAATAACCTAATGACCTAATGCCTCTACAAGCTCACGACTGAAGATGAGAAGCAGGTACTATGTAATAATGCTGATTGCGAGTAAGCGAAAATATTCTTTAATTTCATCGAGAGATTAACTCCATCTCCAAAAAGTAATATTTTGTGTATGATGAGAATACTTATGAGTTTTTGCCACCAAATCAGACAATAAATTCGGAAAAACACTGTTCCCAGATGGTTTTTTTAAAAGCAGGAATCGAAGCAAAAAGCCTAGACTTGATAAATCTTTGAGAAGTTATTTTCCATCGTGACAATTCTCGGCATAACATTTTGATGAATATTAGGCGAAAACTTATTGAACACGGCTTAAAATGAAATGTTCTGTATCCTCTCCTAAATTTATTATCCTGTTGGGTTTTCATTTCTTCAGACCACTTCAGTATTCTTTGATTCTCTGAAAGGCCTAGAGTTCCCTTCTTTGGAGACAAGCAGCGCTTCGGTAGCATCTTTTCAAACAAACCTAATGACTTTTTAAAAAAATGTCCAACTGCCCCAGAAAAGGCAAAAAATTATGCTTATATGATGCAACTAAAGTTTGTTATGTTTCTACACGGCTTCATTTGTATATATCATAAAAAATGGTAGAATATGTACATCGTGTATACATATATTCAAGAATAAATTTACGGCTGAAATTCACTTCTATAAAGAACTTTCCGCACACAAATAGTTTGGAAGAATTTTTCGTATTGATACTGAAGCAATATCAGTCATGGCAGAGGACACAAACATAAAACTCTGTTACTGTTTACTCTTTAGATGTTTACTCCTCTTAAGTTCTGATGCAAGCATTTTCGTTTATTTATTAGGACAATTTATTTATGTCAAACGTAACCAGATAAGCAACAGAAAGCTCTGCAGTTTAAAGCAAAGAGTGCATCGATACAGTTTTAAGATAAGATACATAAAATATCACATCTTAAAAAACATTAACTTCTACATTCAGACATAAATAAATAAATAAAGTGAGAAATGTACGCCTATTTATAAATATGACAGAAATTAAATTTGACAGTTCGATCAGGCTGTAAATTTGTGTAGTTTCAGAACCATTTCTCAGTTGATTATAGTATTTACATTTATACAGTTGTCTATTTAAGAAATTGATAATGGACATGGTTTAAAAACCTCTACTCAGAGTTATGTAAATCTGGCACTTTTTATCAATTGCTAATTACTTCAAAAAATGATAAGTGGAGTTAATTAAAATGAAACGACGTTGTAGATATCTAAAGTATACTCGTACTGTTTTTTCCTTTTATCGTTTACAAACAAATTGAAATTTTAATGTATAGAGAAATTTTATCCTAGCGATTTCTCAGAATGGCGAATGTAATTTCGCAAATAACATGCAATGAATTTTCTTTTTACAATGAAAATTCTGCTACCAAAATGTTTGAAATGTTATAAAAAGCCTTTCATAAAAATATTATAATATAAAACACACTTTTAGAGTTATATGAGAAGCTTAAAAGAGACAGGGAATGCATCAAAGGTGTGCCCAGCTTGGTAGGCAAATGAGCAACATGTCAACGAAGTCTGGTGCTTAACGATCGCCGTTTAACAGTTATGGATAATATTGAAAGTCCGTATACCATTTGTATCCTGGTCAGCAATTTAAAAATATATTGTGTGTTTGCGACTCGTCGCTTTCCGAATTGTTCTAAAAATGTTGAATTTCTCTTCAAAACATTATTGTGTTGAAGTATGTGAGGAGATGCTTTCTCGAGGCTTGAGCATTTAAAAATGCATTATTAGCGGCGATGACATAAGAATATATGGTTTTGAAACAGAAAGAGCTGAACAATATAGTGAACAGCGCTCAAAAATTGAAGCAAGGCTAACCATACCTCAGAATCGGTAAAAAATCAAGGTAATATTGACCGTTTTCGATTATTGTGATGTTACGCATCATGAATTTCGACCAGCTGGGCAGTTGTTATCATAGAATATTATTCGAATGTTATTGTCTCATTGGCTTGAAGTGGTTCGTAGAAAACAACCAGAAATTTAGTCAGATAATTTTATGAGTTTAGAACTACGATAATGCACCTGCTCATTATGCTGCTATTTTTAAATTTTTACTCAAAATTTGGCAAATATGATTTTGAAAGATTTCATGTTCACTTAATATGGCAACTGTGTGACTTTTTCTTAGTTCCTCTATTACAACTGCTAGTTTGTGTTCACTTGTGAGTATTGATGCAAAAAATAACATTTTTTAAGAGATCTGAGCTGGTTTCACGAAAATGAATTTAAAATATTTTTTGGAAATTGTAAAGAACGTCTTTGTAATTGCAATGCAGTCAGGGGATTCCTGGAAGGGATGTAATAAATACTAATCAGTGAAATATTGTATTTTATTAAATATTTCCTGATATTTTTATCACGGTAATGTATCATAGTTTACTTATTTGATTAAAAAAATGGGAGGAAGGAGTTTGCAAGGAATCAAAGTTATTAATCCCAAGTGCTTTTTTGGTGCAGTATGAGTCTAACATTCGGAGAACCCGGACTCATGGCGACAGCCTAGTAAATGTTTAAAGATTCTTCGTTCCCAAAATCTTGATGCCATTACAATGGACCCGGAACTAAAAAGTGGTGGCTTATAATTCATCCATCAGCCTGAAGTGGTAAGCTTGGTTTCATTTCTTCCCTCAGAAGCGATTCAGGAATAAGGAAGACTAGGTAAAACATGAGGCATTCTTCACTATGTGTTCTTATACTGTAGAGGTTAGAAAATTATTTAGGTTCGCTGAAGATGCAGGTTCAGTTTTCAATGAATGGGAAAGAATTTCGCAAGTTTAAGCTTCTATAACAAGGGTTCTCAGCCTTTTTTGCTTCATGTACACCTTTCATCATTGTTAGAAGATCATTCTCCCCTTCCTCCCGCACACTCGAAAAATACAAATACATTTATTCACATTTAGATTATTTTTTAATAGTAGAATAGGAAGTAGGTGGAGTCAAGCTAACGGCATTCCTCCTTGAAACTATAAAATCTCCCTCACGAGGATTTCCCTGGTTGAGAACACTTCTATAATTTTTTAACATCTCCCACAATGCAGTTAATTCTAATTTTAAATTAAACTCTGTCTGTTTTTATCTCAGGGAATAAATCGTTAATCCATTAAAATCTTGACTGTATGACTGTATTATGCGATATCTCAATTGAGTGAATTCGCCAGAGCGCAGCAAAGTTTAAAGTAAGATGAGCTGTTGTGCTTTGTAACTTAACTGATGAATCATAATCTCTACATCTAATAAAAGAAAGAGTCTGTGTGTCTTTCGTTCGTGCTGCGCGTAAGCTAATAGACCCAGGGCTACGAAATTTGGTATATAGGTGCATCTAGACAAGAGCCAGTGCACTCCGAAGCAATTTTTTTCAAAATTCGAATCAGATTTTTTTTTCAATTTTATCTTTTCGATTTTATCTCATCATTTTGAATAGTTTCATTCTTTTAGAAATGGGGTTTTGGCAACAGTATTTTATTGAATTGTATACAGGACTGCTGACTGTTGAAAATCAGCGCTGTTGCCATTTGGGAAAATGAGAGCGATAATTCTGTGCAGTTTTTAAATTTAATATTTCTCTTGGATACTGGACGTTTGTTGAGAAAAGGCAACTGGAAGTTGGTTAATCTATTTATTAGGATAACTAACATTTGTATTAAGGGATATTGCTTATTTCATTGTAATTTTGTTACATGAAATACTTATTTTTTTTTTTTTTTTTTTTTTTTTTTTTATGTTGTTCTGCAGAGTAAAATTCTGCGCAGTTTTTTAATTTAACGTTTACTGTTCCCTTCAGGCATTTTTTCGTACATTTAAAAGTCAGACGAAGGCTGGCAGCATAGATGCTAGTGTAAACATAAAATATTATTTCTGAAGTAACATTTCTTTTAGCAATAAATAAAATAGAGTTTTACAAGTTGCTGAATTTCTGCCTCATTCTCTCGAATATCTGTTTAAATAATTCATCATTTGAATGCAATTTATTCCCAAAGCGGAACAGTTATGTACTCCGCCGTCCTAGTCAAAAAAGCTTTGAATAATTTAAAACAAATTAAGGAAGCAGTTTTGGCTAACTGCGAAGAATACTGTTCAAAATCCCCTTTTTATTTTCTGTGTTTATTATGATATCTTATAATTAAAGTAGTTGCCTTCCGTTTTCTTTCTTTTTAAATTTCAATTCGTTTTTAAGATTTTAATTATATTTGGGAATTTAATATATTTGAATTTAATATATTATATCTCCAATTATCATTAACTTATTAACATTTTCACTTTAAAATTATCAATTACAGATAAATTTTTATTTCATCTTATAATTATCAATAAGTTTTTTAATTATTAATTACTTATTAACTGATTTATTTATCTCCGCTGTTCTTGAAGCTCTCCATAGCGCTCTAGCATTTCTAATTTTAGAAATAAAGTCTCTTTTTATCTACAGTTTTAACTGTGATATAACTACCGTGAACTTGAATTATAACTTTGTTCTTTCTAAATGGAAACTTTCTCTAGACACTTTTATTCTCTTAAAGATATCGGTTAATGACACTCATTCAAATTCTGCATTTCGAAACCTCAAGCTTAACAGCTGCATGAGTAACAAGATTACAACCGTAGACACATCCGCGGGACAAAAATGGAAGTCCGCTTTTCGCTCCGCGCCGTAGATCGAGTTCCCGCCCTCGTGAGTCACGTGATCGATGAGGTCATCGCCGACTCGTAGTAGAAAGCGGGCCCGCGGTATGGATGAGACCAAGTTTTCATACACCTGTGGAGTGAGCGCTGTCTGTTTCTATCAATCACTTCCGAAAAGAACGTTGTCCTTTTAAAATCGCTTTCTGCAGTGGAAATTCGTGAATCTTTAAAATCGAATACGGATACAGCTAAAATCAAGCTTGGAACAGCTGTTTGGTGAGCTTGTGAAAATGAAATTAGTTTTGTTTTTTTATTTATTATTTACTTTGAGGCAGAGATTTATTATTTTTATTTTTCTCCCTATAAAATAAGTTTATTGTAATTTTCATTTTCCATCTAGCATCTGCTTTAAACAAAAAAGTACTTAGAATATAATTTTTTAAAAAACTATATAAATTGAACAAATCTGTTGCATTTTTATGACTGATAATTTCCACGATTCATTTTTCCCGATATCTTAGCAATTTTGTGATTTTCTTTTGCATCTATAAATAATTTTCCACATTTCCTTTTATTTATTATTGGAGGAGTTAAAAGCAGCTAGAATCAGCGCAACTAACTTTAGAATTTTAGCACTCATAATAAATACAGTTTATTCATGTAAATCTTTTTCTTCTGTCTTATATTACTTCAAAGAATATATAAAATTTCAGTTGAAACAAACTACGATAAATAAAAATTTCCAATTGTTTTAAAGTTAAACAAAATACGATAAAAAGGTTTTCAGTTCATTTAAAGCTAATAAAATTTCGTTTGTATAGTTGCTTACTTGCCACTAAAGTTTGGAAGTTCCGACTGTTGTATTTTTTTTTTTTTTAATTATGAGTAAATTAAAGAAAAAAAAGTAAACGAATTTTGAATATTTCGCGGGTGCAAAAGTATCAGATAGTGTAAGCTGATGTAAATGAGACTTATCGCCATCTATTGAGAGGGAGAAAATTAAAAATGTAATATCTTAAAATTTAAAAACATAAGAGATAACGTTTCGCAGAACTTTTACCAGATGCGTTTCTTCTGAGTGTGAAAATATTCCGTTTAAAAAAAGTTTGACAGTGCACTTTTTTTTTCTTTTTGGGAAAGAGCTGTGATATTAAAAAAAAATAATCTATATAATGAGTATTATTATCATGAGTGATATTATTATGAGTTCACAGCATCATAAAAATGCTTTTATGTAATTTTATTATTTTAGTAGCTTATGAAAATACTTTCGTAGATATAATATGTTGATTTTGTTAAAGCTTTGTGTTTTCCATTTAAGATAAAAACCAATCGTAAGAGATTCAAAAGTTTCTTTTTCAGCTTATAAGTAATTTTTTTTTTTTTTTTGCTTCTTTATTTTGGGGGGGGATTCTAATTAGAACATTAAAGAAAATCGAAGACAGAAAAAGCTATTAAACATTAGTTTTAGGAATAAAAATATATTTTTCAAATGATGGAAATATTTTATATAAAATTATTTCTGTTCTCAAATGCCTTTGAAATCGTTTTCACCTTTTTTTTTATTTAATTATTTTTTGAGATTTCTAAAAATCGGTTTGCTTCGACACCTTTTTAATGTGTGAACTTTTTTACTCTAATTTCCTTGAAGTTTCTGATATCCAGTAAAAAATCTCGTAGTTAATAATAAATGTACACTTTGATGGACATACAAGCGTTAGATGCATGTATTTACGATTAAACCATTTTTTAAAAACATGTTTAATTAATGAATCATGTTTATCTGAAACACATATTTGCTTTTTTAATTCTAAATTTTGAAGTTAAGGACACAGTTTATTATGATTTGTTAGAATAGGATTATTTTACTGGCAGCTATCTGACTACGGAAGAGAAATGCAGTAATGTGAACAACCTAAGGAAAACTTACGTGATAGTGCATGAAGAAAAGCTTTTTCATATAGCTCGTTCCATTCCCTGGGAGCAAATTCCTGGGAGAACTGCTTGCGTTACTCAGTTAGTTATTTATTCTGGTCATAATAACATTAAAGAAGGTTCCCCCCCCCCTATTTAGTCAATTGAGGACTGTCACTCAACTGACCATTGTGGGTCCTGTGTGTTATTCAATGTAACATCTAAAGGAGTTGAATAATTTACAATCTGCTTTTTAATGCAGTTAAATAATGTAAATTTAAAATATCAGTTTTTTTTTTTTTTTGGTTAATTCTTTTGTACGTTTTTTAATTTTGCTCTGTAATAAGTTTTTAATGTAGTTGCATTCGTTTCAAAGAAGATTGATTTTAAATTCAATAAAGGAAACAGAAAAAGTCATTTCTTTTTGCTTTCTGAGGTAATTAAAATGAGCATCTAAATTGGTATTATTTCATTATTCGAAAGCACATTAAGATTATTCTCCTGTAGAAAAGGATGTTTTCGTAGAAGGTTAGGCTATCTGAATATGGCAAAGCAAAGAGAGATATCTTTTTAGGGAATGGGATGCTTTTGTTGAGGTCTTTCTGAGAGAATCTGACTCGTATTTACATTACACATGAAGATTCGTTTGTTTCGTTTGATTGTGGTAAAACACGTGAAGGATTCTTGCCTAAGGGAAGGAATCGCTCGAGGGAGAATTTTCTAAGGTAAACTGGCTTGTATAGGCGTTAGGAAAAACTATAAAAAGCAACTATGCAGCCAGCCCGTTCGCCTAGGATTGAACCCGGACAGAGCTCCCAGTTTTTAGCAGCTTCAACTCCGCTCGCTAGTGGGGCGAAGAATGTGTAAGATCGCTGAATATTGATAGTTTGGCCTGATTTTAAATTTCGGCAAATCAATTGGCTGCAGGTGTATTTTGGTGGTTTTTCCCAATGTGTAATGTGAATGCGAGTCAGTTCCCCCTTTAGAAAGTCCTCCACGAAAGCGTACCTTCTCTTACGCTAATAACCCAGGTGGAGTTACCCATAAATGAATTCAAACTCTTTAATGCCAAGAGGGACAAAAAGGAAAAAAAGGCAGTTACGGCAAAATACGCGTTGCCATTTTAAATCCCATTCAAACGTTTTCGTTAAGTTTAAATAGCATCGCTTTTGATAGAGAAACTTGAGAAATTTTTTAACGTTTTCTTTTCTTTTTTTTGGGGGGGGGGGGTAAAATACTGAGAAAGAAGCGGGGAGGTAGACTAAAAAAAAATGAAAGTAAAAATTATTTGATTGTGCATGTATATAACTTTTAAAAATCTTAAAGGATTAAGATTTTAACGTCGAACCAGAGAAGTTTGTTAAGGTTTTTTTATGCTCTCGCTGAGCTCGCAAGTTGCCAATCTGCTGTTGGACTCACTCCTGCTAAGACAGCTTTTCTTTATCCTCTTTTTAACTTTATTATTAAACATCTCTTTCTTCGCACTTACATCACATAAACAACAGTAAAATCGCAAAATTTTTTAAATTAGCATATTTTTAAAATTCCCGATGGCGTGTTAAGTGTTGCCACATTTTTTAAAATTCTCCATACGATTCCTTTAAAAATAATATGTGGCCTTACCATTTGATGGCAACATCCTCTTATTTGAAAAGTGATAGGGACAAGAAAGAAAGGTTCGAGAATAATAGCACTTCTAGTGCTAATATATAAAATAAATAAATAAAAGAATTTTGAAAATTTAAACATGTGCATTGCAACGAAATACATCTCCACGGATTGGGCTGATATTAAATATCGTTAACGCTATCTATTTAGCTGTGGCTTAGACTCCTGCATATTTTGCTAGTGTAAATGTTTCTGTGATACTTAAGACTTGTGGCTATGCCATTAGCTATTGATCCATAGTACGAAAATGATTTAAATCTTCTCTTGTGATATAATTAGGTCTCGCTGCTTAGCAACATAGCTCTGTTTATGCTAGTTGGGATAGTTAACGTTTCGATGTGTTGTGGGACCAAGGTCTAATGATTTTCATGTTATCTCATATTTCTAGGTAATCGAAGTTCTCTTATATTTCTAGTTAATAAATAACAAAATGTAAAAATTGAAGAGATTTGCTGAATATTGCATCATTTGAACTTTATGGAAGCTTCATACGGTATCTTATTTCACTCTATTTTTTCCCCCTCTCGATTATTTTACATCCTGTTTTGTTTTTATAAGTTTTTGGAATAAATATTTTATTAAAATTGTATTAGTTGAATGGAACTACTGCATTCCTCCTTGCATGTTTTCGAGATGGTATTGCTACCAAGTGAAAGATTAGTGGTACCACTTTCGGCGAAGGTACAACTGATTTTTCATATTTCTTGCTTCGTAAAACTTAATAGTCTCTAAAGGTGAAATTTCGTCATCACCTGAATATGGTCGACTTGGTCTCATAACTCTCTTCTGTCACCCTTTAACACGTCCAGTCGTTGCCATAATATAAGTGGGGTTTTTGATATTATTTACAAGAGATAAAATACTTCAGTATCGTAGCAGTATTTTGCTTTAATCTGGTTAGTTGACTGGGACATTATGACAGTGTAACAAACATATCGATATATGTAAAATTTGGTTATTTTATTTTACTCATTAACTAGGTGCCAAGCAAAAATTCCAGACTTTTGTTTATTGTAAAAATGATAACGTATACTAACGAACGTAAAGGAATGAAAAGTCTGGCTTTTGAAAACTTCGTTGATTTCACATCGTTGATTTCACATTCAAATTAAAATACCTAGAAAATAAGGGTTTAATTAGCACCACAAAACGGCTTCGGGACCACGAACGTCGCTGCTACATCACAAGCATATCAGAAACCAATTCTTGTGTCAATCGAATGCAACCAATCCACATTATTTTATATGACTTCTGCGTAGAGGCCTACCATGAATCGAGCGGATAAAGCCTCTATCTGTTATATCATGGAACAAACTGAGGCTGACCGGTTGGCTACGTAGGAGTTTTCGTGGTTTTTGTCATGCGTAACTTGAATCTTAGCCAGCTTTGTTTAGAAAATTTTCACCAAGGCATCTTTCTTTTGGGCTAATAGGTGCTTTGGTATAAATCTAATAAAACGAAAGCTTCTTCGTTATGGATTCGTTTCATAGTACGATTGTTCTTTTTAAGTATAGTAGAACCTCGGTATACGTCATTAATTCGTTCCAAATCCTTGGACATATACGAAAAGAATTTTTGCAGAAAGAAATAAAGGGAAAGTAATAAATCCGTTCTAGCACAAAAATGCTATTGTTATTATTTTAACAATGTTTAATACTAAAATACAAATGCAGTAGTGAAGTACATATTGCACATAAATGAAGCACCGCACATGATACCATAATGTGTTATAACCATAATACACGCATAATGTGTGCACATGATACCATAATGTGTTATAACCATAATACATACATAATGTGTGCACATGATACCACAGTACATACATAATGTGTTTCTGATCTCCAGATCAAAAGTAGTTTTTCAGCATACTCTAACATCTCTTAGCTTTGATTAATAAACGATTTAATTCTCTTCGCAACGTAACAGATCTAATAGCATCTTTATTTTTTGCAATCGTAGACATCATCGTACTCTGCGTAGAATATGCAATAACCACGTCGCGATGCCCATACATACTTTTCAACGATCTTTTTTTCACCTCCAGGATGACCCTAACAACTTCCTTCGTTGGTTGACTCTTTTCATTAACTTTCCTAAAATTCATTGCTACGCTTAAAATTTCTACGCTTCATAATTTCTACGCTTAAAATTTTTCTAAATTTTAAGCGTAAAAAACATAAGAACCACTAGAAAATTCAGAGTTATTAAGGGAGTTGTTTACTGAATAGTAGCAATAGGTGTACTGACACTCATGGGCAGTCGTAGCATTGTCTCGAAAGAAGTAAATAAATACAGTACGCGCAGTCGTGACTGATCGAACTCGAGTCGTATTCGAATCAAATATGGTATATCAAACAAAAATTTTCGCTTCGAAACAGGCCGTATATCAAGTTGAATGTATTTGGAAACAGTCATATACTGCGCGAAAATTACTAGTGTATATCCTTTGTCAAGTGTGCACTGGGAATGGGCTCACAATTATGTTGCTGTCCTCATGTTGCTGTCTCGTTTTCCTGTTAAAAAATGATATTGGGGAGCCCTCGAAAGGACATTACCGAAGGATTTAATATATTTTCATCGGCCTTATTGTTGCAATTTGAATCTGTGTTACTGAAGAAGAAATAGGTACGAAGTAGAGTTTAAATCATGCCACACGCAACGGGTTTTCCAAGATGCCGTACTGCAAAATTTACAATTTAATTTAAAAGACACGTTTTCAAAAACGTTAGTTATTGAGGAACATACAAGACTGTTGCAGCACAGAGTTAAAAATCTACTGCTATAATAAACTTTTATCAGTATCATAGCTATTAGTCATACCCACTCAGATGATTGCTTATCGCAACGAGCGTATCATTGTATAAAGTGTAATTTTACAATTCACTCTTCAACGATTTTCCTAGCGGAACATTTCTTTCGACTCACATTAACTGATTCTTTCAATAATTCTATGATGATCGTTTCTTTAATTGAATAAGCCAATGAACGAAGTTTACATGGCCTTTGTTTTCTCTTCCTATTTATATGATGGCCAATCTTCTTAAGCCTTTTCTTCCATGGAAGGGCGACTTAGCGTCATCCTTGATAGCAATTGCAATTCGAGACAATAATAAAAACCTCCAGTTTTCGGTACCTAATCCCTTAGAGACACTTTGATGAGATAGAACAAAGAGATCCACCCTGGGGCTATAAAAGGCAGGTGTGGGGAGTTCAGAGGTTAGAACGGGAGCTCATCCCTCTGCCCTTGGCACAGTTCCATGATAGAGAAAATTGCTCTCCACGCTTTAGTGAATTTGAAAGGGGATTACTTAGGTGTGACTGCTTATTGGTAGGCTCTTTTATCTCTATTCCCTTAGTTGCAGACAACACGCACGTTTGTATGATAGACTTTAGTCAGTTACGTTACGAAAAACTAAGTTAAGAATCAATAATTGCTACAGAAACCATTGGACGGTGTCTTTTATCTTGATTTGGATATCGTTTGTTGTCGAAGAGGAATAAAGGCTGTTCTTATTTTGTGAGTTAGATATAAAAAATATAGAATTCCTAGGAAATTTACTAATGAAATTATTAATCATTAAGGTATTTTGTTTATAGAGTACCTTGGAAATATTATTAAAATTGCCTCTCCATCTTTGGAATGAAAATTGAAATAAATACCAGAAGCATTTGCTAAAAAGCAAGGTGAAACAATTTTACGCATTTAACAAAAGAAGCAAATAAGAGTTGAATGAACCGTTAGGCCACATTGAAACTTTTCAGTTAACTGATCTTAGGGATGTTCAAAGTAGTCCCCTTCATCATCAGTTAATTTTTATAGGCGAATTTTTCAAACATTAAACGCTTCAAGCCATTCATTTCTTGGAATCAGTGAAAAGTATGTTTTTATAACTTACCTCTCTTCTCTTAGGAATAAAAACGACTACCACATAATGACTTTTTAGATTTAAAAATAGCCAAAAGTATCAGGTAGCAAGATTAGGAGAATAGGATGGATGTTTCATACTTTTTTTTTTTCAAAATTTTTATTTGTGTTCGAGAAATTCAACTGCAAATCTTGCTGAAAGAGAAGATGCATTGTCATGGTAAAACATGAGTTCCCTAATCTTCACTTCTTAACGAATTTCTGGAAGATACTTAATGTTGGACTTGTTAACTATATATCTCATGTCTCTCTAACTTGGTGGCTTTGATCAGTCCTGTAATTCTTAATAATAATAATAAAGAGCATATATTGCTTCTTCCATTGTTCATTATTTTCCACTGATCCTTATTTTTTCACCTTTGTTGATTGGGGGTAGATTTAAAAAAGTCATATTTTACTTTCTTGACGGGTTGGAATGTCAAAAGATGGTATGTAAGTTTCATCACCAGTTGTGATAAAAAAATGCTGTGTTCCCCATTCTTAAATAATTTTAGGGTTTCTATTGATTCCAACACGATTCCATTTTTTTATTCTGTTAATTTATAGGGGGCTGAAAGACAAGCTGATTTGCTGATATGCAGTTCTTTGAGCATAATTTTATGTATAGCTTCCAATCCAGTGTTAAGATCCTTTCGCTCAAGGAAGCTAACGTTAAAGAGTGCATTGCAAAGAGCTGTGGAACTTTCTTTGTCATCTAGTTTTTTCAACGTATCTGATATTCGTAGATTATTTTCGCTTTCTTAAAATTAAATTTTCTTTTAAAGGACTATTTCACTATGTTTTTGATTTAAAAGAATTCATCGAAAGGAACTCTGAAGCACCTTCATGAACTTCCCAAGAAACGCATAGCGACAGAACATATGAAAAAGATATAAAGTTATAAAGCTAAGCAGATATAAAGTTTATTTTTTTAAATATAGATCTTTCTTGAACTTAATCATAAAAACTAGTAGTCGCATTGAATGTGCTATAGCTGAAGGACAGCATTTCAAAGATATAGAGTCGCGTCATATTTCTGAAATCAAGAGATGTGTAATTATATCTCGAATAGTTTGTGAAACGAAAGTAGTAGCAACAAAATGAATTGTCTTTTGTCATCTTTAATCATATGTAATGGTAGAAATATGACAGATTATAGGTACCATTGTTTCATGCTAATTTTGTAACAATCAATGGGGTAAAGAACGTTCAGAAACTGATGACACGTATTGAGTCACGCAGGTTAAGGAGCTCTTATCATAGTCTCAAAAATTCCTCCATCAAAATGAGGAACAATGATTCACAAAGATAAGTAATATTTTACCTTTTATTCTTTTCCGGTATTTGGCCGAGTCGTCATTTTCACTTTCGATTCGTGAGGCGAAAATTATCAGGAAACAGAATTAGGGAAATGCAAGTAGAAGTAAATAAATGCACTTCTTTTTAACTTATGCAAAGCAAACAACAACATTTTATTGAATAAATAATTTTTCGATTAGTTCGCATAACTCTATCTTTATCTAATGTAAATATTACTTTAATAACGTAAAAAATGTTCAAACTGCAGAGATATTAGGTTTGCTCCGGAGCGGGGAAATCTATGTCCTTGCTTGGATTCGAGTCACAAATCTTTCAGTTGCTGTAGTCTTTTATTTTTGTATAGGCAGTTCAAGATCATTTTTCCTTCCGGCTTACCTTCTCACCATGGTAACGACTGATGAAAGATGAGTCCTAGAATTAATTATAGTCCCCTAATTCTTTCTGTGCGTTGATGACGATACACGTGACAATCGTAAAAAATTCGTTACCATGCTGAAACGTATACTTCTGAAATTACAGACTATAGCTATTCGTGGCTATGCATAACATCAAATCTCACACCATTAATAGCATGCACGGAGGATTGCGATGATTTCTTGGACATTCCTCAATTTTAAAGGGGCTGGGCAGAGCCCCAGACCAAGTCTACCAAATCCAGGTGACTATGTATTAATTCTTCCCCCATAGTTTAGTTAAGGCACCATTGTAGAGACATTTAGAATATTCAGAGTGAGAACCGGTAAAACTCAGCTATACTATCGCTGGGATTCGAACCACGGATCTTCAATTCTTGGCTAGTAGTTACCATCTTTAGCAACGTGCGACCCTAGGCAAAATATTTTCAGAGAAGTGAGCTTTTCCTTCTCCTGTCCCGGCTATGTACACGGGGCATCTTGTAACTAAACTGAAAAGTTTCGCTTGAAGCTCCGTACGTTGCAGGTTTTTCTGAAGAAAACTTGTTTTCGCGTATGTCAACCAACCAGATATCCCGAAAGCGAAGGTTCCAGGAAATGTTTCTTTCGCCGCTCTGTTGAAAGTAGTTTGTAGATAGGATACAGGTATTAAGTCACTCCAATAAGCATGGGAAAATGCTAGAATTCCTTATAGAACTACTATAGACATTGTAACTTTAAGTGTTAACGATTTCTCAAATCCTCTTCAACTTTCAGATGATTCTGCCTTTCCAGTTTTTTCATGTACCACATATCAGGTTAGCTTTATATTATATTTATCATTAATCCTGATTAATTGCTTCTGCTATTTGAAAACAGTATTTTTTTTTTTTTTTTTTTTTCATATTCATTAGTCTGGACTCTATATATGAAAGCAGAAGCATTCAAGCACACGACTTACATTAATAGTAACTTAGACTGGACCCTTTCGTTTGAGAGCATCTTTCTGTAACTCTTGATATTTTCAGATTTCATTAAGCATTTACGAAATTACTGGATTTTTTAATTGGGGGGGGAGATATATTTATATATATTTCCAAAATAGCCGGACACTTGTTCGTTAAACATAATAACTAAAGAGATAACTAAACTCATCGGCCATTTCGCCGAAAACATTGCCCACAGACCACGCACTACAGGAGTCAACGATATTACACCCGAGAAGAAGGGAAAAGGAGAGGAACTCGATAGTGAAGCATTATAAAGAGTGGTCCCGAATTCTTGTTCAGGTTTAGCGCCAAGGTAGAGAATTTGATTTAAATCTTTCTCCTCTGTTAATATGTATTTATTTACAGTATTTACAGCAGTAAAAGGAGGCCTTTTAATGGATTGCTTTTGCTTTTTTTACGCTTCTAATCGCTACCGAAATATATATGTAATTTTATGGAAATGAAAATAATTTTTATTCGTTAGCATTTTTATTAAAATAAAACACGACAAAGTAAATAGTATAAATAACTACCTCCTATGCATTAGATAAAATGCATATTTAGTCTATGCCCCTTCTAGAAAATTATATATATATATTTTATAGCCATTAGTCCGAAAGTTTAAGAGTATTTCGAAATTTATTCTTTTAACAAGAAATTATAATTATTAAATTAAATATTTATGTAAAGTAGCCACTTTGTGCGGCCGTCTGAAATAATTATATAAAAATTATTAAAAAAATATTTTAATAACTCCAGCTAATGTAATTTCATAAATATATTTAATATTTCAGGCATCTCATGACTGAAATGCATTTTATTTAAATAAAAATCAGAAAAATATTTTAAATTTATTTATTTACTTAGTGCTTTTAAATCGCTTGGCTGTTTTCTAAAAAAAATCCATTAAAATTAAATTAAAAGCATTAAATTTAAAAATTAATGAAAATGCTAAATTCAATTTGAAAGCTAAATGTTTTCCGCTTTACTGAATGGCAACATGCTGCCGTGGAAGATAAAGGTATTGTATTTCAGGCAGGCGCAACAAGGATAAGTCTGTTGATTAAAACTGAAAAATAAAATGTGTTTTGTTTTGCAGGATGGCAACAATTTGGCCCAATTTTTTCATTTGTTTAGCTTTCGAAATGTTTTATTTCGAACAGGGTTGCCACTGATGATTTTTAATCGCTGAGTTTGTTGATAAAAACTCGTTAGATTTGAGCACAGTACGCCTGACATATGAAATAAATAAAATAATTAGAAATTCATAATTCGGGCTTCAAGGTGCACATGTTCGGATATATTACTACGTGTATTTAACATTCGGCGGCTTTAGATTTCGTTGTTTTTTCACAATGCAAGGAACATGCATTACGTACAGATTCTTCATTATTTATGATAGAGATAGTTTTCTATTGAAAAAGTAGCTGCTTGTAGTTTGATAATAATTGCAATCAAATTGTAATGTCAAATTTTTACCTAGCAATTTATTCGAAACTGACTCACGATCAGTTTTTTCCCGATGACAATGCTAACATATCGAACTTTTTACAAATAGTTTCATTTATTCCACATTGCACAACCTCATTAAATGACGCTAGCAACGTAAAGGTTTGCGTTATTAACGATGACTCTCTTGGGTTAAATACGCGTCGGAAACACGCGACACCTTGTAACCTGCCCGCATTTTCGACCACCCCAAGGTTATTTCCAAGAAGAAGAAAAACGGGAGTATGTAAAAAATAAAACAGCGTTTTCGCCGCCCTGATTTAAATCGGGAACATTTCATTTAGAACTTTATGCGGAAAAAATTCCCTGAAAAAATTAAGAGGGGAGGTGGAGATTAAAACAAAAAGCTTCCCGTCACGCACGTGCTTCTAACCGCACAAGAGGTACAGCTCGATAAATTGGGGTTAGCAGAGCTATTCCTCGCTTGGCTGTTAAAATAATTTCACGTATTTTGCTGTCTTTTTTTCAAAGTTTTTTTTTCAAAGTTTTTTTCCGCCTCTTTTGTTTGGTATGAGAGGATGCGTAGAAAAGCGCTAATAAAATAACTGAGATTTGTAGGATCAGAAAATAATTAGATTACTCAATCTGATGGAATTATGCCATCGATGCTACACGCCAAAAAGATAAATTTGCATTTCTCCTCTGCTTTTCCCTAAATGCATTTTGCATAAAGAATACTAAATAAATAAGATTAGTAGCACTAGGAAATGATTACAGACTTGATGCAATTTTGTCATTACACTACATTAAAACCACAAATGTACAGTACATTATAGCTTTTAGTCTAAACAATTTCTGCATAAAATCGCTATTAAATAAGCAAAATTTGTAGCTCGAGAAAATGACTGGATTGCTCAACTTAAAGGAATTAAATCATCGATAGTACGCCAAAGCCACGAATCTCCATCTTCCCAATAAACGCATTTTTATAAAAATTTTAATAAATAAACGAGATTTGGATTATCGGAAGGGAGCGATTAGAATTTTGATAGAATTACGTCATCGATAGTACGCCAAAATCATGAATGTGTATTTCCCTTAAATACGGAGAACTTTGTTTAAGTCCTCATCTGAAGTATGCTGTACAATTTTCTGCTCTTGAGAAGAGTCTTAGAGAAAAGTTAGAGATGTATCTCAAGTAGTTAGCCAACGTCCAGGAAATGGTGCAGGATTTTGGGATCTCGGTATTAATAGGATGGATGACAATTTTAAAAATGAAATAAAAAATACTTATTATAATGGGCGTTTTAAGTTTTACACAGAAGAAATAAAGTAAATAATTGCTACTTGTAGAACTATAGTTAAAGGTAATGAGATGTTTAAATAGAAGCAATTTTTATGAAATAACACTAGCTGGACTCATTAAAAATCATTATATTTTAAATCATTATAATTTATGGTGACCCCCTGTTGCATTTTCTTTTTTTTATAATTACTATTTTAGGCATCTTATAGTAAAAGATGCGTAAAATAGGGCATCTTTTACTATAGATGTAAGCGCATGCAGCTAGTAATGTAAACTGTTATTAAAAGTTTTGTAATTTAGAACTATGCATTCTATAGCTGCAAGACTGGAGTGTATAAAGAACACTAAGATATGAATTTTAATTTAGCTGTTAAGAACTGGCAACAACAGTATCATGTATTTCGATCGACTTTTGCTGTACTATACGAGTATTATATTAGAAAAGGCGAAGGAAAAAAATGTGTGTGATGTACGTGCACTCATTTAATACATGATTCTTAATGTTTAACAATGTTTGTACCCGAAGCACTGCATACAGTGAAAGTTTTTATTCATTTCACGAGTTAATTTATTTTGTTATTATTATTTCGTTATTTATTATTTATTTACTGCTAGTTATTGCCCAAAGTTGGATTTATGCTGTAAATAAAAAATAATGCATCCACCTTCGTTTACTCTTTATTTAAAATTAGATATTTATTATTTAATTTTTTTAATCTTATCACCAAGTCTCTTAATGTATAAGTTTGGGTTATATTCTATTTTTGAATTCTTCCATTCTCATTCGATTTTAACTCATACCGTAGCGAGTTTCACGTAATTGCTTATTTGATTCTTTATAGAATTGGGGGCTTACTAGTAATGGTTAAGTGTCCACTGAATGTTCTTATTAATCGTAAACGAGTCCGATAGCTTTTAAACGTTTTACATTAAAAAAAATAAATTATGATATTTAAATGTGGGGTAGGAAAACATCGCTAGCACCATATCATATGCGCAAATTTTTTCGTAAAACCGCTGCTTCGAGGGGAATATATTTAAAAGTGACAAATTTAAAACCACATTGACCAAAGACTGAATTAGAACTTTTTTACACAATATTCTTACATACACCTTAAAGAATATACAGTTTTCTCTTTTAGTATAATATAAATATACAGTAACGAGCAGGTTATAAGGCATTATCGCATTCTTCCGAGGGTGCTGTTGTGGTGTAGATGGCCAGCGCGTGCAGTTAGCAGTTGAAAGATCCAATATTCGGATTCCTAAGACGGTCGAGTGTATTTTTCATGTTTCCTCTTTTGAAGCGATTTTATTCACATTTTATTCCGAATCAACATATGCTGGACAACTTTTAAGCGTTTCTGCTTCGAAGAACTTAAATGCTCTCTATTAAGTGGCATCTGACTGTTGCAAATACTTTCAGAAAAATAAAAAAATGTCCATTTCCAAGCAATATAGAAGTGTCTTACTCTCTCGTATCAACAATTTCGGAGAGTTGAACTTCTAAACAGGTTTCACACTCCACGTAGCTTCATTCTTTTCTTTCCTCTATTAAGTGGAAGGATGACTGGCTTTGGTTATAGGATTTTGAAGGGTTGAACCAGTGGCCTAGACGTACATGTAGTACCAATCTGAGAAATTCTAGGAATAGGTTATTCTCGAAGAAGAGTCCATTTCTGGAGTTCAAAGATTACGTTGAAAATTATGCAAAACATCAAAAAGTTTATAAATTGCGTACTAAAAATGCTAAGGTAGAAACAAAGAAATAGAGAATACACGAATAAATTATACCATAAAATGTCTTTCTTTTACAAAATAGACCTCGAGTGCTTTGCTGCGATAAAGCAGCGGTTAATATCCAGAGCAGAGATTCTCAACCGCAGATACGCGTACCACTGGTGGTACGCAAAGAAACAAATTATTTTTAACTATTAAGTTCGAGAATCTCGTGAAGAAAAAGAAAAGTTGGTAGAAATTTCTAGGATCGAGCTCGAACTGAAGCTCTAAAAAATAGCACACTTGTTAACTTTTGGCTGAACCGAAAAAAAGAATTTAAAGACACCTGAAATAAAGCTATTCAATTTTTATTGCCTTTTTGCACAATCTGTTTGTGTGGACAAGTATTTTCTTCACGTTGCATTTGAAAATTAAATATGGAACAAAATTAAAAGTGGATCCTAATTTACGGTTAAAACTAAGTGAAATAAGATCAGACATAAAGAAATTGATCTCTCTTAACCAGACCCAAATATCACACTAAATTTTAGAAAAGTATTATAACTTAAATTTTGATAATTCAAATGGTAATCAGTTTTTAATTGGAAATTTTTATATGCGCAGATTTAATACAAATAGCCAATAAGTTGTGAAAATGGCAAAATATGTACATGTTTAAATATTTCCATTGAGAATTTGAAAAAAAAAATCATTATAAAATCTAAATGGTGGTACTAAAGTTTTTTTTAGTTTTTGTTTAAATGGTACGCAATAATCAAAATGTTGAGAATTGCTGGTCTAAAGCAGAGGTTTTAAACCAGGGGGAGAATTTCATACTTTCAGCGATTAGCTTTTGATTCCATTTGCTTCCTGCTGTGACGTTAAAAATTATTTAAATCTAAATAAATGGAGATAAACTTTTCGATTTTTTGGAAAGGGAGGAGAAGATGAGCTTCTAAAAATGGCGGAAGGCGTGCATGTAATAAAAAAGGTTGAGAACTACTAATCTAGAGCATTTATCTTCAAATTATCTTCAAACGTTGTCAACTGATGGAGTCCTTAGAACTCTTAGGTTTTTCGGGAAACCCCGTCCCATCTTTAGAAAAATATATCTTAAACTAATATTTAAAATAAATCAATAGGGTATATATTTATTATGCAAAGACAATTAAGGAAAAGTATCATATTTTTAATTTAAAAACTGCATCGTAAAATATTTTTTATATATTTACTCAGTTGAGAAAGGTGTTCCTTTGCATAATTTTTAACACTATTGTCTAAATTTAATTCGTTTTCTATTAGAAAAAGTGTTATGTTTGCAAAGCATTGCATCTCTTTGACCTATGATGAATCGATGCTAACTTTTAAAATAATCTATAACTAGATTCATCTTCATAATTTTTAGTTAATATACACTAGTCAACTGAATGTGAGTATTTTATAATTTCCTTTTCGAATTTTTATTTTGACTCACGGAACACCGAAGTTCCGTGGAACACAGTTTGAAGACCATTAACTAGTCCAGAGGTACGAATTCTGCACGACTTTTGAAAGAATCGCTTCTTCGAAGCTATTGACATGAATAGGTTACGCAACCATTTGTGTTACAGAACATCTAAATGCTTACATTTTCCTTTTATTCACGAAGTCTTCATTCTGCATTTGTAGTTCTGTAACACTGGTCGCGACATAAAAGAGTACACCTACTCGTACTATTTGCTTGAAAACGAATGTGTTCAGCTGTCTTTACAATAGGTTACTTTCTTTTTCTGTTTTCAAACAGGACACGTTAGAGCATAAATTGCAGATGGAAATGACTTCATAATTTGCGCGACTAAAAAGATTTCGACGAATGCTGAAGTGTTCCATGAACTGCCCGCCATTACTCGTTCTATATTTACATAGCACCTTTCTCTGAATTACATTGACGGAAGTGAAGTACGATAGACGATAGTTATCTTTCAAACGAAAAATTCGTAAGTAGGAAAATTTATTCAGATATATGAATAAATAACATAATTTCAACTTTTAAGATTTTTGAGAAAGAATTATTATTACTAAACTTTTTTTTTTTTGATACACTTACTTATATTGGTTTCCGCTTGCGCTATCGGCCACTTAGTATAGTTATTATAAAATGAATATATATATATATATATATATATATATATATATATATAATGATTTTATTGAGTCCAGTTAGTGTAATTTCATAAAAGTATTCAATATTTCTTGTTGGACATATCGTGATTTAAATTCATTTTTAATTAAATCGCTCATATTAAAAAGTAGAAACCATATTCTTAAGAATTGCATTGATTGGCTTTAAATCGTTTTGTTCGTTAGTCAAAAACAGGCAGATTAAATTTGATTGTTAAATATTTTACGTTTTACTGAATGGCAGCATGCATAAGTACTTTATTTACGGCAGTGGTTACCCATTCCTTTATAATAGCCGAAATTGTGTTGAAATTGAAAAAAATAATTATGTTACATTTTGCCATTGGCAACAGTTTAGCTCCTTAGAGATAACAATATTTTATTTCAAGCAGTACTGCCA
Source organism: Stegodyphus dumicola (assembly GCF_044657685.1). Lineage (NCBI taxonomy): Eukaryota > Metazoa > Arthropoda > Arachnida > Araneae > Eresidae > Stegodyphus > Stegodyphus dumicola. Next base: position 97,436,981 of record NC_140776.1, on the reverse strand, counting down.
CTGCTGGCTTTTAAATTACTGATTTTGTCAAATCATTAAAATTGTTTTTATTACATCTTTTTATATATATAAGCGGCTAGAGTATGTGTCGCCGATAGTTTATTGTTGCCACTCGGAAAAATGAGTGCGGAAATTAACGTTTCCAGTTTTTAATTAATATCTCGGCCGATTAAAGTCGTACGAAGATGAGAACGATATCGATGTATTCGGCGAATTTTTTGGAATCCGAGGGTATGCGTCTCGAATTTCAACTCGGCGCCGTTCCGTAGATATTCGAGAAAAAAGAATTTGGCACATAGACAAATCCCTGTAATAGGGAAAACCCAAGAAAGAAAGTGGAAAATGTACGGAAAACGTAGGGGAAAATTAGTTTTTAATTAATATCTCGGCTAAGTCTCGACAAGACGCGAATGGTCAAAAGGGCGTGCCGCGGACCTGCGCAATCCAACGGTGCTCTTCGCTAGGCCCGGGAGCCAGTCGCTTCGGAGTAAATGATGTTACTTCACCCAATATATATATATATGCTGCTTAAGTGTCTGTTTGTCGCCGATAGTTTATTGGTTGCTTGCGTAACTGTACTAGCCAATGAGGTGAAGTTGCCACGGCACAGGGTAGCCGTTTCAATTGAGACGTAGACAATTTCTTGTAAACCTTGCCATTGCTGTGACCATCAATAAGTCTCAGGGCCAAACGCTTAAGCGTGTTGGCATTTTTTTACCTGAGCCTGCATTTGGACACGGTCAAATTTATGTTGACCGTTTAAGAGTTCGTGAAGAACGGACGTAAAATTAAAAATAATGGATGGTCCTCTGCAAGGCGAGCTTAAAAATAGTTGAAAGATCTACACAAGAAATGTTGTGTACAAGGAGATCTTTGACATGTGAATTAACATTTCATTATTTAAATCACCTTTATTGACTGAGGTAGCGGTGGCTCTTAAGAAATGTACCGCCAGTGATTTCCTTCATTGCACTCTACTTTAAGCAATTAAGCAAGTAGAAGGGGGAAATCCCGTGGGGCAGTAAGCAAAGGGGCGTCTTCGCCGCCTGCCCTGGGTAATTCAGTTTAAATTAGCAGACACCTTTGCACAAATCATTTTAATTACAATTTATAATATCTAGAACATCGGTCATTTCGTATGACCGCCAGGCTTTCTAGTATAATATATATATATAATTATTTTAATGAATCCAGATGGTGTCATTTCATAAAAATATTTAATATTTGTAATTAGACATTTCATGATTTGTATCAATCAGATTTAGTTGTGGAAAAAAGTAAAAATTGAAAAGAAATTTCTTAAAAAATCAATTTTTGCTTTTAAATCAATTGGCTTGTTAATAACAGGCAGTGAAAGTTAATTATCTTATCTTTTCCGAATGGCAACACTGTTCGGCAGCAATGTTTATGTTTACCGAAATAGGAAAGAAAAGGGGGGATCCTGAAGAATTCTTATTGATTTTAATAGAAACTTTAATTCAATTATAGGAACATGTTGAAATTAGTGAAATATTTTTTTATCAATTTCATAATGAAGTATATAAACAAAATGTGGAATTAAAAATAATTAATTTCTTTCGAATTTGGGAAAAATATTTTTTTCTGACCGGTCATTCTATGTCCTGGTTAACTTCAGAATTTTAAAGGCGCATGGAAGATAAAGTATTTTAATTGAGACAGTGGCAGTCCCTTCAGACTACTGTTAAAAAATATTTACTGTCAGAAATCCGTAAAATGTCCAAAGGAATATTTACCAAAAAATTCTTAAGAGAGTAGGCACAGATACATAATTGAATAGTAAACATTCATAGAAGCCAAGCAAGGCGAACTGATATTGCTACCCGTAAATAATATATTCATTAATAATTGCCCTGGAACGTTTTACATCATATATATTATAATGAAATGCATATTTATCCAGTCATTGTTAATTAAACGAGATTTTTCATGAAATTGTTAAGCGAGTTTATAGTAAATATTTTATATTTGAACTATATTCAGCTTGTCATGGACTTTTGTTGGTAAGCACGCATCATGGAGCGTTGCAGATGCGACGTAGAAAATCATTTTGGGCAGTCTGTTGTTGCTTCCAGTTGGCACGCCTTGAATATCTGAGTTTTTTGATTAAAAGAGAAAGATAAATATCTTATTTCTTATCGAATGGCATCAGTTTGGCTCGTTGGAGATCCAAATGTTTCATTTCGAGAAGTTTTGTCGTTGCTCGCTTTTAAATTGCTTTGTGAATCAAAAATTGATTTAATTCGTACAAAACATGAAATAAATAAAAAAATAATAAGTCTGAAAGCTTTCAAATTTTATATTACGCCCAAAGCGGCGTTTTTTAACGTTTTATGTGTTACTTTAATTTACTAAATATCATCTTCTTCGCACTTAAACCACATAAAATTTAAGTCAATTATAATATCACAAAATATTTGAAAACAGCATATCTTTAGAATTTCCGATAGACAGTCTCGCGCGCTGGAGATTTAAAAAAAATGCTTTTTTTTCGTGCAGTATTGCCATTGCTCGCTTTGAAATCGTTGAGTTTGTTAATCAAAAATTTTCTAAAGTTTTACAGAATAAAAATAGATATTGAAACAGTTTCGAAATTCAATATTCGCTCTTCCAGCTGCACCATGTTCGATGGAGGATTACGTTATTCAAAATTTGATGGCTCAAGGTTTTTTCACAATGCGAGAAAAATACATACATTCATGCAGATTCTTCATTAATTAGTTTTTAAAATATAACACAGGGTGATAATAGTTGATGGCAACAATTTAAAAAGTGATACGCCATTTATAGTGAACTGAAGCAAAATGTCTTTTGAGACTAATAGCCCTTCTGGCCTATAGCTGCTTTGGACTAAAAATTCAAAATTCGGTCGAGGTCCATATGTTAGTGGACTATGTGTGTTCAAAACTGTGTGACTAGGTTCCCCGTTTTTCCACATTTCGAGGAGCATACATACATACGGACAGACAAATTTAATTACAGAGATTAGAAAATTTCGTGTTTTGGAATGGGTACAGTTCGATTCGCTGTTTTAGTTTTAAAACAATATTACTTTTAAAACCTTATCCTGATTGAAATTTGCGCTGAGTTGAAAATAATTAGATTCTTTCCTTGTTAAAATCGATGTTTTTATGCTCATGTTTATTTTTTAACCATAAATGACTTTCAGATCTACTGAATGTTTCAATCCAAGTCTTCTTCAATGTTTAGGAAAGCGATGCTTCTTGAAGAGCAGAAGAGCTTATCTTTCTTTCTTTAAATGTATATAATTATTCAACAAAACCATACTAGGTTGAATGCTCCTTAATTTTAAATTTCAATCAGGTATACTTCCGTATACAATTATTTTACCTAATTGAAATACGTTATAATACATAGTGTTCTTTGTAAGTAATCCATAGTTTTTTGAACATTAATACTGAGCACAGATGTAGAGAGCAACTTATGCCTGATCAGTATATTTTGTTGCGTAAGTCACAAGAGTTCACTTATTCTGCTTGTAAATACGCGGTGATTCAACTATTGTTTGTTCAGGTATATCAGTTGATTTCTTGGGGTAATTTTGGAGGTATAAAAAAGACATAAAAAGAGATTCTAAAGATATAAAAATATTAATCTTAGAGAGAAGAGATTGATCCTAAAAGTTTCGGGATCATCCTATTTCAAAGCCGATTCTGGCTTACTTTCTAAAAGGGCTATAACCAGGGCCCGATTTACTGTAATTCTGTACGAAGGCCCCCACCCACTGAAATTTTAAATGCAGAAATGCTATTATCATGCATATTATGTTTATGTAAAGTATATTTCTTATAAAGTATTTCATGAAATAGCATTATAATTCTAAATTTTTCCTTCAGATCATTTAAACAAAAAAGTACATTTCATTTTCTTTTACGTTTTGTTTTTATGGTTTCTGTTTGGTATGTTTTCTATAAAATATAAACCTGAATGCACTTGAAATCAGGATTTTGTTTCTGCATATAAAAATAGGAAAGATTAATAGAAAACCTTAATTAAATTACAGAAACATGTCCAAATTACAGCAGTTAATTCTTTTATTAATTTAATAAGGAAGTATATAAACAAAATACGAAATTTAAAAATTAATTTTTTTCAAACTTTGGAAAAATAATTTCCTTTGGTGGGTCCTTTCGTGGTCTGGTCAACTTCAGAATTTTAATGTTTTTAAAATAAATTAAAACATTAAAAAGTATTTATTTTCTGTTGAACGGTAATGTAATTTGCTTAGAACGGTAATGTAATTAAAAAAATTAGTTTGAAACACATTAAAAAAGAGAGGGGATCAGATTATATCGTACCGTTGTATTTGAAAGTTTACTGAAGAATGTATAATAGCAATATATGCTTGAAACTTTAAACAAAAGATTACAAAACACTTTCAGTCTGAGAATTATGATTTTATTTTTATTCTCAAAATACAGTATTATTTTGCAGCACTGTCATACAATAACCAGAAAATATTATACCAAGAAAACTAAAAAGCTAATGAAAGTTTGAGAATGCTTTGAACCACATCATATATGAAAATATATAAAGCAAGATGAATTTCAGCATACTTACTTGTGAAAGGAAGAACTACTTTAATGAGAAAACTTTCAAGACTCCGAATCACGCGTTAATTTTATGCGTCTTTTGATTGCTTTCTGAGACACTCTCAAATGAAATGCAGAGGCAATGCCGAGGTCAAGGCAAACAAACGTATTTGAAACTCAAAAGAAATGCAATCAAAGGTACGGTTACGAAGCAATTTCGCAAATGCTGAATAAAAAAAAAAAAAAAAAAAGAAAAGAAAAGAAATGAAGACTATTTAATGTAAGTGAAAAATTTATCACATTTTTCTGTATAAATATAAATATGTATAACTAATAACATACAATATTTATTGTATAATTAATTACATACAGTACACTAAAAATTACAGCGTATAATGTTTATAAGAAAAAGACGTTTAATATTTTTAAGAAATGACGAGTTAAATCTGTGGAAAAGAATCCAAAATTAGCTTTGGATATATGCATAAGCTAGCCGCTTGAGCTGCCCTCAGCCTGAAGTAGTAATTATAAAAAAGAAAATTATATGTAATGAATTTTGATTTAATAGTTTAATAAATTTAATACAAAGTATGAAGTATGAATGAAATAAAAAGGAATTCGAAATTCAAAATTCGAGCTCCGAGGTGCTTATATTCGGTTGAAAGACTAGATGTATTCGAAATATAGTGGCTATAGGTTTTTTTCCACAGTTCGACGAATATAATACATACAGATTCTTCATTATTTAATAACAGAGAATATATGGCGATTATATTTGGTGTTATCATCTTTTTATTTGAAAAGTGATATGGACACGTGCCAAGTGAGAGTTTAAATTAATAGTACTTCTGGTGCTAATAATAATGGAATTTTGTTGCCTTTTATTAAATGATGAAATTTATTAAAATTGTTCTTTTTCATAGCAATATGAATCACATTTGAAACAAAATACTGTTACAATTTTTATAAAATTTATTGCAGCATATGTTGAATGAATTCAATACATTGAATCAGTATTGGAAATAGCAAATATGCTTTCTTTCAAATTAAAACTTGAAGAATTATCAGTGATAAATTACCTGAACATATTTTGTAAATTTCTACTCCAGTATAAAGTGAATACGAAGTTCAGAAGAGAATTTTTAAGAAAAATTCTTTTATATCCTGGATAGTATGAGACTTTTAATACAGGAAATGAAATATTACGTATTAGAGCAGCAAGAAATTCTGTAGAGAGAGAGTTCGTAGGCGTTTAAAACGCTTCGTTATTAACTGGCTATCTATAAGAATGATGCAAAGAATTAATAGTATTTGCTTAAAACAATGTTAAGATGAGAGGGTTATTTCTAAAATTGCTCACTCTGCCATTCTGATTAAAAAGACTCTGATATGATTTGAAAAATAAATTAACAATACTACATCACGTGAGCTAGTAGAAACTTTATTTATTGTTCTGAACTTGAATTTCGGGTTATCGTATGGTTTCATGGCGAATTAAGAGTAAACTAAAAGCAAAATGAGCGATATCGTTTGGAAAACATCTGGATTCTTTTACGAGTTAGAAAGCAGTTTTTTACTGCTATTTTGTCTATCTCCTAATTCCGAAAACATTTGTCTGCCAAAATTTACTTTTTATGATAGACAATGAAACTAAGCAATTGCATACCGATTTAGAAGTTTCAGTGTCAATAACTTTTCCCGTATTTCTCAGACATAACAAACAAACGCGCCATTAAGCGCCGAATTCGCTAAAATTCGGCTATCAAATTCTCTAAAATAATAATAAAAAAATTAGGCGTCTCGCCTTTTTTATGTCATAGTCTAACTTTGAAAACAGGGCAAAGATTTATCCGTTGCGAGAAAACAGCATTGATTATATTATTCTTCTGAGTTTAACATAAGGAATCTTAACGTAAGCCCAGCGAAAGTTCAACACAAGATAATAAATAGCAAGACTTATTGAGATAATGAGGTAATAAAAAGTCAAGCGACATAGTTATATTTTATTGAAATTAATTAAACACAAATTTTGAAAAGCATTTTCATGCTCATATGCATGCATCATTAACAATATAAAGCAACTAGAAATGGTATTCAACTTTGGTGCATGCTGTCAGCTAGCGGTTGCGGTAATTAGTCAACAGCTGTTAACCTATAGGACATTTAGTCATCACGTGCAATTAGTCAATACGGATATCTAGACGACAGGATATTTAGCCGATATGGATATTTAATGGACAGGATATTTAGCTGGTATGAATACACATAGACCGTTAAACGTGCTGTGTTTGAACTGCGTTGTAGGCTAAATATCCTGTCAGATAAGTACCTTACCAGCTAAGTGTCACAGATCCGTCAACTAGGTTATACGAAGTTAATGCGTGAAACTGTTGCAGTAACCTCTCCCTTCAAATAGACAAGCTTGGACGAGCCGTCATAAGAAGCCGTTGCAAGTCTACCACTATTCACCAAGATTGGCATAAAATCAATTGAACTGTTATCAGTCTTTAACTCGAAAGACTTTCGACCTGAAACAACTTTCATAAAAATAGTAGTATATGCAACGAACTATTATTTAAGTATATATTTCATTTGATTTATTAGGCAGAGTGAAACCATACTTCCGTAACGCTGTACTGCGATACAAATGATGGCATTTTTATGAATATGGCTTTCTTCAAATTGAACTGATCTCCATAAGATCCCCATGTCTCTCTCCATCCTTCATGGTAGAACAATTTTGTGAAGATTTCTGTCTAGAGAACACTGACCAGCTTGTATGAAAGTTATTGCTTCGTTATACAGTGTCCTTGCCTGAAACTTTTTTTTTGTTACTGAATTCGAAAATAAAATACTGAGAAAATGTTTATTTGCTGCCAAATAGTAATTCATACAAGTTTTGAATCAATTTCTAAAATTAAAAATATCTTACAATGTTCCGTGTTTTCATTGCAATATCTTAACCATAATCTGAAGTAAAAGCTTCCAATATAATGAAAATTTACAAAATTATAAACTTCGCTGAGACAACCTTCGCTGAGAGTATCGCTGAGACATGTCAACAACTTTTAAGACATAAGACTTTATATTTTATCGCTTCTACTTTATCAGTGCGATATGTTGAATTTATTGCACTTGAATTTTAGATTTTCCCGTATTTTGTACTTCAGTCATGCCTCATTCTCATTATCATTAGCAGGGATCTGGTATACCCCATCAAAATAGTTTCACATCCAGGTGTATAACTTTATTGTAGTAATTTGGACTTTCTCTCAAATTCACATCCCTATGTTATTGCAAGTGCCCAGAGTAAGGTCAACGATTTCTGCACGAATCAATTCGTACTCCACCCTCAATCACAGTTCTAATTCCCATCCCCGCTTATTACGACTTACCTCCTCAAGGACTTGTTCACTCTTTTGACACATTGGAAGCTTTAGATTATTCGGAACTTTTAACTGCTCTCACGCTCTTCTTTATGTATTGCTGCATACACGCGACGGGGTGTGTCACGAGGGTGCGAAGAGGCATCTCGACGATAACCCTGCCTGTGTATGCCATCTCATTATCTGCGAAACAATGCTTTTCAAAGCAAAAGTTTTGAGCGCATTTAAGTCGAGTATCATCAGGAGCGAGTGCTGCCTTTGTGCTTGCCGTTTTGTTGCAGGGTTGGAAATTTATGGCAAATATTGTTGAAGATCATTAAGGGAGCAATCTAAGCAGCTTTGTGCGCATTCTCTTCATTCATTTTCGCTCTGGCAGATGCGGCAGCCTTTTCAGAGCAGAGGTGACGAGAAACTGGCTCTTTTGTCGATAAAAACAATTACCAGTTCCATGCAGGTCATTAAAGTGGAGCTTAAATTGGTGATTTCTTATACTTCCTCTTTAGTGCAGAAATATTTCTTTCTCGTATCTTTCCAAACGCTTATCTATTTATTATTATTATTATTATTTTTTTTTTTTTTGTCGTTAAATAGCGTTAGATTTACAAAGAAAGGTATTCAAGTTTGCACTAGCTTCAAAGAAATTAACTACGCGTAGATTAATGGGAAAGGTTTGACCTTTCTTAAGGCAAAAAACAAGATGAATTTTAAATTTGCAAAAGCATTTGGAAAAAGATGTTTTGCTACTGAAATTTTGGAATTTGCGAAAAAAACGACAGTTTATTCTTAAATTGGGCGGCTAAAATTGTTATTATGAAAAGAAAAATTTATAACGATTTTAATGAGCCATTTCTGTATAATTTCAAAAATCTACTTAACATTTCTAATTAGATAACTCACGATTGGAATGTATTTTTATTTAAATTCACCAGGTTAAAGAGTAGAAAAAATATTCTTAAGAAATGCGTTTATTGCATTTAAATCGCTTGGTTTCTCATTAAGTAACAGACAGATTAAATTTGACAGTTAAATATCTTATGCTTTACTGACATGTTGGCGTATTTTACATCATATTGGCGTGAGAGAGATAAAAGTATTCTATTCCGGGCAATGGCAACATATTGCTTTTAAATAGACGCGTTTGCTGATTAAAATTAATATCTTACATTTTGCAGAATGGCAACAGTCTGGCGCACTCAAGATTAAAAAATATCTTATTTTGAGCACTGTTAATGCTGTTTGCTTTTAAATCGGTGAGTTTGTTAACGAAAAATGTACTAAATTATTACAAAATATGAAATAAATGAGAAAAATATTCGAAATTCAAAATTCGGGCTTCAGGGTTAATATGCTCAAGAGGAGGGCTACCTTTGTTCAAAATGGGTGGCTGTAGGTGCCATAGTGTTTCCACAGTGCGAGAAATATATACGTGCATACATAAATACATAACTACTCTTTTTTTATTATTGTTGCGTGCGTACGGGTTCGTTATGAAATGAATGCACAAGTCCGATGAAAAAAAATGAACAAAAATTTATTATTATCACAACAAAAATGCTTAAATTTTCTCAAATTATCACGCAGTATTACAATATCTCACAGTAGTTTTCTTTTAACTACTCAAATGTCCAATAGAACGTAATTCAAAACAGCTAAAGAACGCTAATCCACGAATTCGCTACAATCAACAACAGTAGTTTTTTTTAAACAACAACAAACTAAGCAACTACTACAAACTGAGATGTTTTCCTCCTTTTATAAGATTTTAAAATCACGCGCTAGAATTTTCCAGTACTTTCTCGAAATCAAAAAGAGATATTTATTTATTTAATGCACGCGCTCTTGTATTTTCAATTTTCCGGCTTAGCTTTCTTTTAATATTCGTCACGCGCTGCACTGCGCGAGAAATAAAACCAATTAATTTATAATTGAACTAATATTAGCTTTTTAAATACCAAATTCGTAACATTATTTAATAGCAGATATGTGTAAAATCTAAAGTTGGTTTTCTAACAATGCTGGGGTTACAACTGCCGAACTTTTGCTGTAAATTGCCCGTATACTTTTTAAATTTAATTCTTTACAGCTTAAATTCGACACTGGCGATAATTTAAATAATCACGTAGCACATATTTGATGTTTTATAGCTTTATCTACTCCTTTTTGCGGGGGGAGGGGGAATGAAGTACCCTTGAAAATTAATTGGATTATCTCAAAACTTTGTATGCAAATTCTTTCATATTAAGTTTGCAAATGATTACGTTTTCAAGGCCAATGACTGTTAACTTCGGCCATAGCCAGTGTTTCTACCCTATAAATAGCATCGTATAAAACAGCTAAAAAATACCGACGGATTAACTTTTCTTGCTGTTGGCGCTGCAGTTCGCTGGAGACACAAAACTGCCGGTATGACGTTGTCGAAAACTTTATAGAAACTGGATGACTTTGAACGTGGTCGCATAGTAGAAATGCGGGAAATGGACTTGTTATACCGACCAATAGGCCGCCACCCGCACCGTACGGCTGTGCAAAGGTGCTGACAACAACGATTGCTGCAAGTTAACCATCGGCGGATTCAAGACTAGCAGACGAAAGTGCACTAATGCGAGGCAAGATAGATGATTGTGCGACAGGCCTGAACTATCCCAACTGCATTATAGTCAGCTATCCAACAAGCTACAGCCTCTTCCATACCACCTGAGGCACCTTCCACCATCTCACGGCGTTTGACTTGGGGGGAGAGGTGCGTTCAGACTGCTTTTGAGATGTCAGCCTTTAGCCCTACAACATCGACAGAGATGTCTGGAGTACTGTCGTAGCCTATCATCATGACTTCCAGCCGATTGCCATTGCATAGTGCTCAGAGATGAATCCCATTTCAGTCTTATGTCAAAGGACAATCAAGTTCGTATACGAAGAGAATAGGGCGAGCGATTCCAATTAACCTTTGTTTTACACAGACAGACAGGCGTTATCCCTGTGTGGTCACAGCTATCTCTTACGACACCAGGTCAATCCTAGAGATCCTGCATGTAACTTAACAGCTCAAAAGTATATGGACAACCTTCGTCCGTTTGCGTTGTCCTTCATGTCGCGCCATCTTAGAGCTATTTCCCAAATGTATAATGCTAGACTTCATGCAGCTCGCATATCTCTGAACTGATTCTGTATGGAATTTGAAGTTTTATACCACAAATAATAAATAAAGCATGGGCGCCTAAGTGACGAAATCCAGTTATTGAAATGCCTTATAAAAAATATCAACCATTGATTTTATTAATTTAATCGAGTTCGGCCTACGCTTTCATTATTCGTAATATAAATTTGTAGATGCATTTTGTAAAGAGAATTATTTAAGCACTTGTTCCCATTAAACTATACGATAAATTATTTTTCGATGTTTATTTCATTACTTATTTTATGAAATTTTAATAAAAGCTTGCTTTATAAAGTTTTTTTAAATATTTTTTATTAGTTTCATATTATTATTCTTTATATTTTAATTTTACAGCTCTTTTTTCTTTTAATGTGCTATATGTTTGTCGGCGCTGCACTACATCTTACAAGTGCAACTAAAATTTTATCAAAATTTATCTACCATTACTTTCGAGTTAGAAATACGAATGTTTAAATACGTATAACACAAAAAATAGTTTCAGTATTTCATTAACCTAGCTTTAGTTATCCCGGTCTGTAACTCTATAAGCCTAACAAATTCAAATTCACTCTTCTGACCTAGATTGATATGCAGATGGACAACTCAGGAAATAAACTGCTTTTATGACACTTTATCAAAATTCTTTCTTTTACTACAGCTTCGCTCGCTGTTTAAACTCAATCTACTTTGCAATCTAGCGAAGCCTGGCAGAAGAAATAGAAGTTGCAGGAAAGACTTAACATGCAAGAATTGTCAGTTAAAATAAACTTTACTGTATCATTACCAATGAGCAGATACTAATATAATGTAGCATGTAAATCGAATTCTGTTATAGTAATAGTAATTGTTGGATATATGTAAATCTTTCATTTCACTTAAAATCAGACCTTTTCGTCTGGTTTCGCTGACATTAAGGATTATGTCTTGCAGTCGATGACATCTTGCAGTCCAAGAAATGCAGTATGAAACAGGAAACATTGCAATTACTGCACGTTTTGAATTAGACCCGTAACGTTTTCTAGTAGTAAATGATAGAAAATTTAGCTATTTACACACAATCTGCTAATTCATGACTTACTTCTACAGCTATTTCTTAACTATGTAGTTCCATCTACATTTTTTTAGTATTTTTAATCTTCAAAAAAATTTTTTATTGAAAAAATTCTCTTATAAAAGAAGCTCTAAAACACAAATATGTGATAAACAAGGATCGATTTTAATATATGACTCATAAGATGGAATTCTTACTCATAATTCTCTCCTTCAGTTACTTTTTCTTAAATTGAAGTAAATATAACAATTTGATTCATACTATAACAGAATAACAATCTGACAACAAAAATTTCGTAATCTCCGGTCGCTTGCGTAACAGTTCGTGCTACTGTTCCAAATGAGAACCTGAGTTTTAATAATTGCATAACCCTTTCTATACGAAATGAACATTCGATGGAGCGAAAATATTAATTAAACTGATGACAAGCAACAAGAAATGACCTAACGTAAGTAAATTTATGTTGCTATAGTTTCGAAATCTAAACAGAACATTCCTCTTTCACTGCCGGTGAAAGTGAAGGCGAAGAAGCATGTGCCTATACTAGAACAATAGAGAAAAATTCGAGAAAGTTCCAGCTAAATGATACGAAACGAAGCAATTGATGCCACACAGAAAAAGCGAAGAAACGCAATTAGTATATAAGTTCTTGAAAAGCTGATAGTTAAGACGGATTAGAATTGATTTTTAGCCTCGAGACGAAGACCTTAAACGCCTCGAGAATGTTCAGGTCGCCAAAGGAAACTCTTTGTTAATAATTTTGGGCTGAAGAGGAAAGGACAACTTGATTTTTAGATTAATGAGAGGTAATGGGTGGTTTCTGAGTTTCTTCGTCTCACCATAAGATCTTTTATGCGATATTTTAAGGCTATCTTTATTTGATCATTGTATATTAAACCTGCAAATTTATGATGATACTAGCTACTTATTATTAGATTCTTTAACAAACGTGTATCTTGTTTCATTGAATGGCTAAATACGCATGAAATTTCCAAACTAGATGTTTCTAAACTAGATGTTGTAAGGAATTACCATACTGTTCTACGTGCGCTTTTGTAGTACCTTTGGAAAATCCCATAGAATGTGTACATTTTAATCGGGGGGAAAAGCAAGTTCAAGTGCATGTATATCAAGATAACTGTCCGCTGAAATTACATTTTTGCTAAAGACGAACGAGCCAATCATATTGTGTTATGCAATTCCTGATTGATGTACTAACGGATTCTCCTCAACATTATGGTCTGATAAGGAGAATAACAAGCAACATGAAAGTTGTTTGAGTCAACCAAGGCAATGACGTAACTTTTTCGTATTGAAATGCTTACTGCAGTAAAGATATTTTGATCAGGTATGCGGTAAGTTACGATGTTGTTCATTGACAGAGGGTTTGTAAATACTCCAGAGGGAACAATCATATCTTCGATCAATCGTGGGCGGCGAGTAGCGGGACTTTGAGACTTAAGATTACGGTTATTTCGGAATCTATTCTTCCGTATCTCAAAGTGGCGTGATTGATTTCTTAACCATCTTAAAGATATAAAGAACCTTCTCAACTTTTAATTATGTTTTATCAACAGCATGAGCTATTCAGGAATAAGTTATATCCTTTACTGTTTCCGTTATTTCACATAGACAATTAATATAATCAGTTTATTTGATGCTAAGTTGGTATATTAAGTACACTTACCTAAAGTTCAATGAAAATGTTTACAGAAATATTATTAATTAAGAAAATTAATCAATTTTCTAGTTTTAAAATTAATCATTGTCATAAATATTAATCTCTAATCTAATATAATAGCAAAAAGAAGCGTAAATTATTTAAATACTTCTACCATACAAATAACAGATTTCATATATAGGAATCGGAAGATCACTGGTAGCTTTTAAGGTGACGTTCAGGATGCACTTATGTCCCTATGGTGGGGTTAGCTCTAAAGACAGTGCGCTGAGGAATTACCTAAGCGCTCCTTGATGAAATCTCTGGTGCGCACTCACTTCTATTATCTACTTACCTAATTTCAAAAGAATAATCCAGCTTTCTTGCCGAGTCATCACTTTCATCATTTTAGTAAAAATCTGATATGGACACCTCCTAGCTTCCTTGTGCGGCCTATTAAATCATAAACATTTCTTGCTGCTCTTCATTTAAACTTTTTTTTGATAAAATTTGAATTTGGATTTATTAGATTACGGTAAAGCACACTAGCTATCTACCTAAGGCAATAGATGTCTTAGTGGAGGATTTTTCTAAGGAAAACTGTCCTATATTCATATTACACGTAGAGAAAAACCACTCGATCGACAAGAAAGGAGAAACTATGAACTTAGACATACATGTTTTTGCAAGTATTTCCATATTCTCCATCCTTTCGTCCGAAATGTCTGTGTTTAATAACATTATCGGGATTTATTACCGCGAATACAATATAACAATATGTGGAACATTGCGCTCGTACTGACTAGTCTTAAATTCTTTTCGCAATTAAAATAACAATCCTAAAGCAAGTCTTTAAATTTTGTGCAATTAAAAAACTCTAAATCATTGGATGCAGAAAATTTGAACGAATTTTCAGTACTCCCATTTGTTTTCGGAGTATCAGTTTTGAAACTAATTAGAGTTTGTGGCCTTTGAACAAATGAGTGTAAATGGTGTCTTCAAAAAACTTAACAATGCTTTTTTCCCTTTTCGTCATGAAATAAAGAGCTAAGAAGGTAATGTTTCTTTCCATTGGAAAA